>NC_139225.1:168437772-168823529 GCF_055691185.1 Crinia signifera
ATCAAAAAAACACTCAATCTTAAGTGTTGTTTCGATAGTTGTGATGTACTAATGTTTAATGTAAAGTTATATATTACTAGTAAGCCCGGTCGAAGCTAATGCTTCGAAAGCTAGTAGATGTAGTTTTACTTGCTGCCAACAGATGGCAGTGTTTCTGAGTCACATGGACACTAGGGGTGAAATTTAATAGGATGAGAGACTCAGGGCCTTATTCTGGTCTGTGCGTACTTTCGCACACTCTTTCGGATGGCGTTTTTTAGCCGTCTGCGCATGCGTGGGCAACGCTATGCGCATGTGCCACGCATGGTCTCCGTACTTGTTCTCACTAATACCGTACAGAAATGTGCACCGCAATCACTCGGGAAATATGGGCGTCTTATGGGCGTCAAATGGTTCTTATCTGCCGTCAAATTCTATGTTTCTATGTTTCTATGTCATTCGGAACTACACAGGGGCGTAGTTTCAAAGTGGGCTAAACTGGGCGTAAACATGGGCGTACACGAGGGAGTGCACTCATTCTGGTACGCGTACATTCGGACAGCACACCGAATGCACGCAAACCAAAAGGCTAGAAATATGCGTTGTCCATAAGCAAGTATTGCTTTGCGGACACCACCCGGTCATGCGCTAGGCAATCGGAACGCCTAATCAGTACAACCAATGTCAGCTGAACACAATACAATCCACTCCTTTACTCATGACTCATTAATTACACTCTTCTCATTGCTTCAATTGGAACCATTGCAGCTTAAATGGACCATTACTAAACACACAAATATATGCTGCAGTTTTGACACACATTTACATCCAATGGACAGAACTTACTATCACTAATATAAATAGACATGTCACTTCTACATTTACCAATTAAACCACACATTTGGGGATCAAAATATAAATTTATTACAATAACTTCAAACAGAAAATGGAAAAAGCATGTTTTTGGACACATGCAACAAATTAAAAGGTACCATGCCAGGAATGTACAAAAATAAAACAAAATAAAACAATGTATTTTTGACATACATAGCCACAGCAGAATCATTAGGAACACATCAGGTGGCTTTACAACAAAAGTACAGCACCAACACTTCAAGTACAGCAGACAGTAATGGTAGCCGAAAGAGTGCAACAGGGGAACCAAACAAGACATTCGAACCGAGGGCAAATGTATGTACCCTCTGCACGGGATTGGACACAGGAAGCTGACACACACAGCTAAATGAAAGATTTAGGAAGACATAAGGGTGGAGTTTAATGCGGACACAAGTTCATTTGCGGGCACGTTTGGCCCTGGTAGGCTCCTTGCCACATGCAGCAGCTCTTCGGCCACGGCCACGGCCATGTTGGGATGGTGGCCCAGGTGGAGCAGATGCTGGTGAAGGGGGGGATGGTGTTCCCCCTCTGCCAGCAGGGAGTGCTGGTGGTGGAAATGCACCAGAAACGGATGACAATAGGGCCCTATTGCTGGAAACTAGCTCCACCATAAGCTCATTATGGTGGAGGAGGAGGTCATTTTGGCGCTGGGCTTGATCTGCCAGCACCTGCAGGCTTGCAGCTATTGACTGCTGGGTGCCAGCCATGGCCTGCTGGCTCCCAGCTATTGCCTGCTGGGTGCTGACCAAACCCTGCATGACCTCCTCGGTCCTACGCGTAATATAAAGGGGACTCACAATTAATTCTTTATACATTGTGGATATACCTAAATCCTGATTCGGATATTGATATATCAATTAATTCTTGGAGACACACCTGTAATTGACACTTTATTCTATATGTTTTTAGATTTTTTTAGGTGCTATATATTAATTGTACTGTATATTATTTATGCTTTTCTTTTTATATTTCTATAAAAATCATTAACTTTCTAAGCGTGTCCAGTGTGCTTTTTTGGTCAGCGGGCTATTACTCAGAGTGTCCTTTAAATACTCAGCAGCGCAATTGTGTTAATACCCTTCCAATGTTCCTGCTGCTTGGTTCCTCTGTTGGCCTCTTTCGGCCACGCCCATGGCCACCTGTCGCTGTACTTGAAGTGCTGGCCAGGCTACTCTGTTGGGAAGCCACCTGTTGTGTTCCCAATGATTCTGCTGAGGCAGAAGATGGCCCAGCTGCAGATTGGGCATCTGTACATTGGCCTGATGTTGCTGGGCCAGCTGCCTGCTCTTCTCCCACTGGCTGGTCTGTGGTGAGGGGCACATAGGAGGTGCTGGAGTCCAGGCGATCAAAGAGTTCCTGGCACTCCTGGTCTCCCTCAGATTGAGATCCAGCCATGTTTGCAACAACTTTTTGGTTTTCTAGCACACCTTTATATACTATTTCTGTAATTGGCGTACATCAGCGACACCCTGCGTTCCGTACGGCAGCGTTCCGTACGGCAGCGTAGACCGTGCGGCGTATAGGCCACGCCCATACCAGCGGACAAACAAAAGTACAAAACTTTCAAAGTCTGATTTTGTACTTATTGGCAGATTTAAACACCAATAAACACCTAAAACTATGGCCAGACATGAAATCTATATGTTAATGTTCATTTGTACTGTGCACTTGTTTGGTATGTACAACAAATGACACTAACCCATTCCATATGTTAATCCAGTCCACCACTCAGGCAATAGTAATTAGTGCTTGCATCCAAATCACATGTGAAAGGTCTCTCAATACTGCCTTGATGCTGGGTACATTTCATTCCACATCTCTAGTGTGGCCCGGTAGAAGGTAAGTGTTTACATGGCACCATGGCCTAATATTGGGAAAAGGTCTTGCACTATTTCCTATGTTTCTGGTGTATAGCTTTCACACTAATAAAGCTGTCTATTTTAGTACCTTGATGCACACTATTTCACCTGTTGTTTCCAGCCATGTTTGGTGAGTACAATGGTTTCCCAAATTCTTTCACCCTGTCTGTTTTGGAGATACTAAGTAATGCCAAGGTCAGCTCAGCGATGCGAAGCTACAGCAAGTGTTTGCGATGCAATGGTTTAGCCGTCTGTTTTGGCGCATACACGCTGTTAATGTAAAAATGAACAATAAAGTTAATACCAAATATCACTCAGAACAACCAATTACAGGACATGATTGCTTGAATTGTGCCATTGCTAAGATGGCGGCCTATGGGAGAGCAGCCCCATTTTCGCCCGCGGAGCTCAGGGCACTGGTCTCCGTTATGGAGACCAGGCTGGGGCACCCAGGTGCGGAGGACCATCGCTCAGCTGGAGCGGCGATGGTCAGATCTGAGGCGTCGACAGCCAGATTTGCTCCAGCAAATCAGGGCCAGCATTGCGCGATGTGAGTGTTTACACATTAAATGGCCAATTGTACATTATTGCTTACATGACCTTTTTTAAGCCAATAAGGTAACCTGGCTGATCATGAGTTAAACATGGCATACACTATATGTGTGCTACTTCCTGTTTGACATCCTGTAATGGGGATAAAATATGTAATTGTGTAGGATTATTGTTTGTGATGCATACAATGGGCCAAATGTCACATCATAACTGCCATGTTACAGGCTGTGTTTGATAAAAGCCAGTAAGGAGCTGATTGGCTGGACATTTATCTCTACTTATCACCTTTGCATTTATTGCTTGTTAAGGCTTAATACATCTGTCCCAATGACCCCTAATTGGCACTAATGGTTTTTTTTCTCCAACACAGCACGGGATCGAGCAGGACAGGCACGGGAGGAGGCAGAGGCGGCCCAGGCCCAGGAGGAGGGCACAGATGAGATGGCCGAGGAGGTGGTGCCAGAGGAAGAGGAGCAAGTGGAGGAGGAGGTAGTGGCAGCTGAGGAGGAGGTGGTGGCAGCTGAGGAGGAGGTGGTGGCAGCTGAGGAGGAGGTGGTGCCACCTGAGGAGGGCCGGGAAGAAGAGGAGGATGAGGAGGCCTGTGAGGTGGTGAAGGCGGCCGAAAGTGGTATGTATACATAAAGAATCATTATTCCTTTTGTCATCTACTATTTGCTATGTAGCACTGGTGATTCAATTGTGTTTTAAAATACTATAAAGTCATAAAACAAACTGGGTAGCAACAGACACACTTAGGGGTTAGATAGGGTGGCCAAACCATCCCTTTCATCCTGGACACATATTAATGACACAGGTTGTGGGGATGGCTTTCAGGTCGATTTTAACTGCCACTGAACCTGTGTAGTTAATCTGTATCCTGGAAGAAATGGATGACGTGCTCATCTAAGGGTTACATGTCCCTGCTGCAAGCGTCCAATCTGTAGCCTTATATAGGTGAATAGAGTTTACAGGTGATTGATATTTGTAAACTAGATTAAGTATGGCATAAATGGAGTATGAACAGGCGTGGCTTAGAATGGAGTCACAAGTGGTCAGTGCCCCTGGGCCCTCCTCTAGCTAACCACCCCCTGTGGTCTGCATGTATTGTTGCCACCATAATTGTTGGTTGATTTTGTCTTAATAATGATTTTGTGCATGGGAGTGGGTTAGTGCTGCAGCTTCACCTACCTGGCATTATGACAATGATTTATGGAGCAGACCATCAGCAGCCAAGCCATGCATGATTGCACAAATGTACTGTGCATTCCTGAGAGTTGACTAAGTCCCATGCCACGTTGCATCAGAGAACAGACACTGAGCGCTTTTTTATGAGTTGTTATTGGTGGAGCTCATGACATGCTTCTCAGAGCTTAGTCATGGGTGGGTTTGGATTCAGAAGGAGCACTATGACTGTGAGGTGTTCTACAGAGTAAAGGGTAGAGGGAAAAAAACAGGCTTTCCATCTAGTATGTATGCATGTATGTATAGATGTATGTGTCATATATATAGTTATATATGTCTCTATATACATATATATATATATATATATACACACACACCTGTCAACTTGCATTTATTTAAATTATGTATGACTATGTTAAATGTATTCATGAATATCATTACTAATTGTACCCTTTTTAACATACCCACAGATGAGCCAACCCAAGCAGATGAGGGTGTCCGTGGGGCCCTCCTGCGATTAAGGGCCCACATCCAGCTGGTCGTGGCAGATCTCCAGGACCTGACGGACCTGCTAATGTGATTTTTTTTTTTCATTTAAATAATTTTGTTAACTTATTAATAAATAGTTGATTACAGTTAGAAGTTGTCTGTGTGTTTTTTTTTACATTAAACAATATATGTGTCAATTGTTTAGAATATTTTTAATTAGCAAAAGGTACATACTGTATATAGATGTATGTTATGTTCACATGATGTAAGGGTTAATGTCTGTAATGAATGTAGTAGTAATGTGTTTAAGTATGTATTAGGATTTAATTGATTCCAATAGGAAACAATCCCTTTTTAATGAGGTGGCCTAATTGCATAAGTGGGTCATGTGATCGATTTCTGTGTTCAGATAAAAGTGTTGAATTGTGCGTAAATACACCGCATCGGTGCGTACGGCCAGGTTCCCGTCCGTTCTGACGCTGTAAGACCGTGCATACACTGTAAGACCGTGCAGAATATGTGCGTGTCCACCGCACACGCAAGGCTTGTATGTCCTCCGTAAACACGCCCTGTTCTTCCAGTGTGAGTCCGTCCGTATGCGGAGGTCCGGTGGGCGTTTCTTCGGACGATGTCCGCACAGCGTGGCGTGCGGCCCGCTCCGAAAGAATTCGGAAATGTACGCACCGACCAGAATAACCTCCTCAGAGAGTGAGAGATTTGGTAGGAAATCATTTACACTACAGAATCAGACTGGTGTTGCAGAGTAAATGATTGGCGCTTTACAAAAACTGGAGATTTCTTCCCACACTAAAAAATCTCTCACTCTCTGAGTCTCTCATCCTATTACATTTCCTCTAGACATATATCCAATTGCTAAATAAGAGTTATTTCTCTTTTCTTTCCTTACCCATTTCCCCCTACAGTTGTACCCTTAGGCAGTCATTCTGGTTGACTCGCAAAGCTGTGAGTCGACTAAATGCGGCACAAACATCCACCCATCGCGCAGATGCCGATTTCTCCCACACGCATGTGAATCGATGTTTTGCATGCATGGAGGAAATCATTCGATAGTTACTGACCATCGAATGGTTTCTAAGGAGTCCGCAAATCTAACTCAATCTCTGGTGACTTAGCTATGCAGCACCTTGGTATGGGAAGAGGGAGGGCAGATGACATCCGGCACCCGCATCACAGGCAAATTAACATGGGTACGTTCCCATGAGCGTGACTCGAGTCTGAGGCCCCATGTCCACACGAGGCGGCGACTATACAAGTCAATACCTCTGCTCGTGCAGATGTGCATGTACAGTCCATCACCTTTGCAAATTCACAAGGGGTTAATTTATCCATGTTGGTTAGTAAGAGTCAGTAAATGAAGCAATTCCATATAACATTACAAATGTAAAGCAAGGAGAAGTTGGTTATTGGTGTTAGAAGAGGTTAAAGTGAAGGGGAACAGGGTGGAACTGAGTTCCACCACCTCTAAAGGTGAGGTGGAACATTTTAACCTCCGCATTGGCCCTGAACAGTAATTCTCACAGAAAAGCATTCTAGTTTGCAGGGGGATGCCAAAAACCCTACCACTGGCCCTGTCTCTGCCTAATGGGGGGAGGGGGTGTAATTAGGTGTCATAGAGACATGAGTTCCCCCACCTCTGCATGACCACTTTAAGCCCTGGTGAGTATGGATTAGAAGGAATTCCTTAGTACGGAGAAGAGTCTTCATATGTCCGCTATGTAGGTCCAGCTCTCTGCCGGTGCCACTAGCCACACTAAGGGTATACAAATACGACTCAGTATGAATGGCTACAGCTGTATCTTTAAAGAAATGTGATTCGTAAATAGGGCAGATTTACTAAGCTGCCCTACTGTATTTATGAATTTGTATTTGGCCAATGGCGTAGCCAGTCGCAATCTGGCCAATACAAATTCATATTTAGCAACCGTATAATATGAATCGTTAGCCTGCACGGATCTGATTGATCCATGCAGCTGCAGCGTAAAAAAAAAACAGCGTAAGGTCCGGTTTTGGGCCCATGGGCATAACCAGCCCCAGGCTCAAAGAGCCAGCCCTCGTTTTAAAACATCATGGAACAATTTAAATAAGGGTTCCTCGTATTTTTCAAAACCAGCACCAGGCCCAAGGGCTGGTCCAGGTTCCCAAAATATGGGGGAGAAAATGACTAGGGGCCCCCCGTGTTTTGTGAGCCAGCACCAGGCCCAACCAGCCAGCAGGGTAATGCCACAGCCAGGGAACACTTATTATATAAAGTTACTGGCCTAGCTAATGGCCTAGCGACTCCTGATTGGCCGCTAGGTGCCACTAGGCAGCCAATAGCAGAATTCTGGAGGAGGAGCCGCAGGATGGAAACAAACACATCTTGTGGCTCTCTTCTTAGTCCGTGGGTGTCGTAGTGGTCGGTTTGTTTTTTGCCAAGTCCGCAGATGCTTACATGGACAGAAGAGGATGCGATCTATGCCAGAGGACCCCCTTAAGTATGGTTTCCTTCCACAGGTACCCATATTGGATTTCTTCAGGACCAGTGGACGGACGCAGGAGACCTACGCTTGGGCGCTTTGATGTTACAATTTCTCATTCAACATGGTAGTACCCAAAAAGAAGAAAAAGAAAGTGCAATAGTGTAACACTGTAAACCTTCTTAATATTTGTAATAAGACACATATATTCGTCTTAATTCGTACAAAAGATAGATGTCTACTAGTGAGGTAGACACATGTGCATATTGAGGGAGATCACTCCTTCCACCAATAGGCTTCACTCTATTCCACCGGGAAATAAGAGACCATCATGGTGCAGTCAAATTTTATAAGATATAATAAAACAGTTTTGACAAGAAGATAAATCAATGGACTCTCACCATATGTTCTGTCCACAAATGTATGCAGACAAAAAAAGCAAGATGTACTGTAAGTCATATACAGGCGTTCCTGGAAATGATGGTATACGGTTAGAGTGCACAGGAAGTCCTTCTGCCATGTAAGAACAGACCAGTTTCGATACTGTGCAGCATCTTTCTCAAGGTGTGGTTCCCTGTTACAGGTATTTATACCTCCCTTCATTATACATACAAATACACCTAATTCCAGACACAGATTTCCAATAACTATTCCTGTAATGAAAAAGTCCTTTGTCAGAAGTAAGTTCTGTTTCACATTTTACTCCAAATCTGCCCCCCCCCCCCCGCAGGTGGCTTGTAGCCCGTAGTTAGCATGCGGTCTGCGACTTCTGGTTTTGGCCGGCGAAAGAAGTGACGTATGCGTGTCACTTAAGCTCCTTCCTGGTTGCGGTTCATGATAATCACCCTCCCAGTCACTTCCTTTGTTCCTTTGATCGCGACAGCGATTGTTTTGATTTCTTTAACTTATTTAAGGTGCTTTTTGGAGATGTAATGTTATGAATTCCTCGAAGGAAAGACTATCAAAATAACATAATAGTAGTATACAAAATAGGAATATCCATTAAAAAAAATGAAATAAGAATATGCATAAAAAGTATTTAAAATCATAAAAACTATTTAGTCTCAAAATCCTTATTCAACCCGATCGGGGTCAGAGTTTGATAACAAAATCATAGACATCTCACATTTGGCCAATTTTTTGGCCAAATCTCCGCCCCTCACATTAGAACTAACTTTTTGTAGATTATAAAAAATTTTGATATACTTAATATTGCACTGATGGTGGGATTTAAAATTAGATGGGAGAGCATGTGTCTCAAGACCCTTTTTAATATTTCTTATATGCTCTCCCAATCTCTCCTTAAAAGGCCAATATGAAATTTCTCGCATGTACAGTACATTCAATAGTATATATTACTGGAGGAATTACATGCTAAGAAATCTCTTATTTTACACGCTTTGCCATTAATGCTAAGATCCACAATTTTAATTCCAAAATTATTGGGTATACTTTTACAGCCTATACATTCCCCACATTGATAGAAACCCTTTGAGGAAGTAATTGATTTCTTCAGGGAGACAGGACACATACTGGGCGAGATTTTTTGTGTTGACCGTTTTTCCGAAAATGCGATTTTTTTCCACAAAGCGAATATTTAATGAGGTGTGTATTCCGGCATGAAAAGTGCGAGTAAGTGCGATGTAGGGTGATTTTCGGGATGAAAAGTGCGATTTTTTTGTCATGAAAAGGTGCGATTTTTTTAAAATGTGATTGAAAAAAAAAAAAAATTTGGCGTGAGGTCCCCCCTCCTGTACATAACCAGCCCCGGGCTCATTGAGCCGGACCTGGTTCCAAAAATACGGGGGGACAAAAAGCATAGGGCCCGCTGTCAGTGCGGGCTGTCCGGCTCTGCTGCAGAGAGACCAGCGCTGGATCCTGGATCGGTATGTATGTTGGTGTAAAAGTGAGGTGTTTGTGTGTGTGTATTAAAGTTATACTTTTCTGTGTGTGTGCTTTATTTTAACATTCTTTTTACAGGTGGACTACTAGTCCCAGCGGGCCCATTAATGCCCCGCATGCTGGGACTTGTGGTTCTCCAAGTCCCAGCCTGCGGGGGAGGTCTGCTGGCACTTGCAGTTCTCCTGTATTAAGCAATGTTAGGAATGAGAATTTAACACTATCAGGCCGGCGTCCAATGGCCAGGGACGCCGGTGACAGCCCCGGGCTTCAGCCCTGGACGGGTGAAGCGTGGGGGGGGGACCCCTTTATTGGGGGGGGTCCCCACTCCTCCAGTTACCCCATCCAAGGCTGACCAGCCACGGTGCTCATGGTACGGCCAGGGGACCTTGTGTAAAAAGTGTCCCCCGGCTGTGGCATGACACTGCGGGCTGTTGGAGCCCGGTGCTGGTTTCAAAATACGGGGGACCTCAGGGGGGGGGACCTCACGCCAATTTTTTTTTTTTACTTTTACACATATTTTAACAAAGAACCATACACAGATCACAATGATCTGTGCATGGTTCTGACAAAATCGCCATGTTTCTGACCAAACCGCCAGTGAGGATCAGGTCTATTTTTTTTGGGAACTTTAGACCATTTTTTTTGGCGATTTCCAAATTCGCATCTCGTTAAAAATGCGATTTGTATGTTTTTCAATGGGGAAAACATCTGGATGCAAATTCCGGAGTAAAAAAAAATCGCACTTTTAGAAAGTGCGATTTCGCTGCAAAAAGTGAGATTTATGCCGCAAATCGCCACCCATTAAAAAATCGATTCGGGAAAAAAATGAAAAAACGGCCGTTTTTGCGATAAAAATCGCCAAAAACCCACCATCGATCTCTAATAAATGTCACCCACTATGTACTAGTTTTTTTTAAGATTGGGGGCCCATCTAAAAATAATCTTGGGTACATCAGGAATATTGTTCCCTATTATCGGATCTTTTTTAAGTAGGTTCCAGTGTTTTTTTTATATTTTCTTACCCTCATTATGTTGTGAAGTATAATTGGTTGTGAAGGATCATTTGAAATTATCTGATTCCTCTATCTTTTTCTCCTTTGGTATCAGAAGGTTTTTTCGTTCCAATTCTCAACTTTATTTATTATCTCATCAAGAACTTTTGAATCATATCCACTATTCTGGAAACTGATTTTCATCCCTTCAGCTTGTTTTTGATAGACAGCCACATCTGTACAATTCCTACGAAGCCTCTGGAATTGGCTATAGGAATTGAATCCAACCATCTTTGATGATGGCAGCTTTCCCTGCTAATATATGAAAAGGAATCAGTTGGTTTTACATCATTCCGGGTTTTAATTTGTCCTGTTTTCACGTAAATGACTAAGTCCAAAAAATTCACAGATATTTGGTCAATGTCAAAGGTCAATTTAATACCCCTGTCATTATTGTTTAAATAAGTACAAAACAAAGTCTCTCTATTTCCTCTCCATATAAAGAGGACATCACCAATGTAATGCCGATATGTCACCAGGTTTGCCCCATATGGGTGGTGGGACCAGATGTAATCAGTCTCCCACTCACCCATAAAAATGTTGGCATAACTTGAGGAAAACCTGGTGCCCATGGCGGTGCCCCTTTTCTGCATGTAAAAGTCCTCCTTAAAAATAAAATAATTATTCGAGATAATAAATTCTATCCCCTCCATTAGAAAATCCAAGAGATTTTTTTCCATATTTGCCCTTTCTAATGCTTTTTTTGCTGCATGCAATCCTTGTTGATGTTCTATTATTGTTTACAATGTTGAAACATCAGCTGTAACAAGGTAGTAATCCTCTTGCCATTGAATACCCTCTACAAAATTGAGTACATCCATCTTATCTTTTAGATGCGATGTATAACGAGAGGTTGCAAATGGAAATCGATAAACATTGACAGGTTCGATGTAATAGAGTCCACCCCGGAGATAATGGGGGAAATTTACTAAGAATACGAATACAAAAAATTGTATTTGTATTCTTGCTACGAATGAATACGACTGCATATGTCGTATGCAAAGTCGTGTTCCGGAGGGGAATTTACAAAGCAGTCAAATACGACTGCTTTGTAACCCTCCGATGTCATATTAATTGGTATTAATGGCCGTATGTATACGAAAATATGTATACCAAAATATGTATGCCAAAAATACGTATACATCAATTTTTCACAAATTTTTGATAGTAAATTTCCCCCAATAGGTCTACTGGGGGTATTTATTGGATCCTTATGAGTTTTAGGAAGCACATAACATATTCGGTATCATGGGTTCCTCTATAAACAAAAATTTTGACTCTAATTCCATTAAGGTACCTTTTTTTTCATATTTGTCTATCAATTTTTTCAAGGAATTATTTATTTTTTGGGTGGGGTTATTTCTTATTAATCTATATGTACTTTTATCTGACAATTGTTTGAGAATTTCTTCTTCATAACTATTTTTATCCAATAACACCACACCCCCTCCTTTGTCAGAAGGAATGATGCTATGTGTCAAAATAAGTAAGTATATGTATGTGTGGGCTGTGTATGTAATAAAGTTACATTTTTCTAGTGTGTGTGTGTGTGTGTGTGTGTGTGTGTGTGTTTATTTAACTATTGGTTCTGCTGTAGAGTCCTAGCAAGTCCATTAATGGGCCAAATGCTGGGACTTGTGGTTCTCCAAGTCCTAGTATGCAGCCCAGGCTTGCTGGGAGTCGTAGTTCCACAGCAGAACCCAATAGTTTATTTCTATTTCTACAGATTTATCAGTCCGGTGGCCAATGCCCAGGGCCACTGGGGACAGCCCCAGCTTCAGCCTTGGCAGGTAAATTCTGGAGGGGGGACCACTTCATTGGCGGGGGTCTCCACTTCCCCAAGACCCCTGCCCAGGCTGACCAGTGGTAATGCTTTGGCCGCGGGACCTTATATAATAAGTACACTGGAAAAGAGGGATTTGAGACTGCGTTTGCTATAATAACATGCAACAGGTGTATCTAAAATATTTAATTAAGATAATCACATATAAACTATACATAAAATACAATATAAAAAAAATTGGGGGGTACCACAAATAAATTGAGAGCAGGGATATTCACCCACAGTCCGGTCGTGATATGTCCTGTGTCCGTTCCTAAATTACCTCCAGGTAATTGTCCCGTATAGGATAACGGTGATAAAGTGCTAGAAGGGATATGGTCATCAAACCAGGGAGCTCCTGATGTTTGGGGGTGCTCTACCTGGTGGGCTTGATGTTGTTGCCACTTAGATTTCCTTAGGGAGGGATGCAGATATCCAGACCAGGGAGCTCCAGATGTTGGGGGGTGCTCTACCTGGTGGGCTTGAAGTTGTTGCCACTTGGATCTCCTTACGGAGTGGTGTTGGTCTCCTAACCAGGGAGCTCCTGATGGTGTGAGGTGCTCTACCTGGTGGGCTTGATGGTTTGCCGAAGGAGATGGTTCCTGGAGGTTGGTCCGGTTACAGGACAGATGTGTGGAGCGTCTGTAGATTAAGGGTGACCCTGCTCCCCTTCACCCCCCAACATCTGGAGCTCCCTGGTCTGGATATCTGCATCCCTCCCTAAGGAAATCTAAGTGGCAACAACATCAAGCCCACCAGGTAGAGCACCCCCAAACATCAGGAGCTCCCTGGTTTGATGACCATATCCCTTCTAGCACTTTATCACCGTTATCCTATACGGGACAATTACCTGGAGGTAATTTAGGAACGGACACAGGACATATCACGACTGGACTGTGGGTGAATATCTCTTCTCTCAATTTATTTGTGGTACCCCCCAATTTTTTTTATATTGTATTTTATGTATAGTTTATATGTGATTATCTTAATTAAATATTTTAGATACACCTGTTGCATGTTATTATAGCAAGCGCAGTCTCAAATCCCTCTTTTCCAGTGTACCCTTTTTTAGGTTAGACTTCCCAAATCTAGAGACTGCTGCTCCAGCAAAGCAACTCTACTCAGGCGCCCCTCGGGCCACTTTCAGTGACCCTCCTTTCTTCCACCTTATATAATAAGTGTTCCCTGGCTGTGGCATTACCCTGCTGGCTGGTTGGGCCTGGTGCTGGTTCCCAAAATATGGGGGATCCCTAGTAATTTTGTTCATTCATATTTTGGGAAATAGGACCAGCCCTTGGGCTTGGGGAACCCCTATTTAAATTGTTCCCTGATTGTTTTTAAAACCAGAACTGGCTCTTTGAGTCTGGGGCTGGTTACGACTGTGGGGGGACCCCACGCCTTTTTTTTTTAATTATTTATTTATTTATTTTTAAAAATTCACACTGCAGCCTGCAGTCCGCTAAATACAAATTCATATTGACAGAATACGACTGGCTACACCATCGGCCAAATACGAATTCGTAAATATCGCAGATTCGTAAATCTGCCCTTTTTACGAATCGCATTGATTCATATTAAGAATATGAATACAACTGAGTTGTATTTGTATTCTTAGTAAATTTTCCCCATAGTATGGAGAAGACTCTTCATCTGTCCTCAATATTGTATACAATGATTGTACCGTGTATGGGCACCTTCAGTGTGGCCAGTGACATCGATTGAGTACTGGACCTACATAGGGAACATATGAAAAGTCGGTACTTATGTATTATCTGGACTCCCATGTTAAATACACCCCATTTTTTCATACCCCTACTATCCAACTACGCATGGAGTTGATTTTATATAGTGTGGCGAGCGCAGCGAGCCACCGTGCCCGAAGCGTGGTGAGCACATCGAGCCCCGCGAGGGGACGCGGTCTCATAAGAAAAACGGGAGTCCAGATATTACATAAGTACCGAAAAGTCTTCTCCATACTAAGGCCCTTATTTTGATCTGGGCGGTACGGCCCGCGTGCGGCCGTACCGCCGATGTTTACACTCTGCACATGCGCAGAGGTCACTCTGCGCATGTGCAGGGGAATTCTCCGAACAAAAAATTTAGACGCCGCAAAGGGGGCGTATAGGGGCGTGAGGGGCTTAATAGCCTCATTACCCTATGTATACGCCCAGCGTTTCATGGGCGTTCCCATGCAAATGCGGGGCGTACGCATGGTAATGAGGCTATGACGCCAGTGATGGGGGCGGAAAGCTGACATCGCCGGATGTCAGCTGCCCGCCCCAATACAAGCTTTCACACGGACGATTGTCCGTGTGCTCTAAGCTTGCGTGAGCGGGGGGAGCGTGCGGCCCTGCCTTCGATGGTCATCGACCATCGAATGCAGGGGGCAGCTCCCACCATGGTGGAGGCGTACGCCCCACCATTTTCATGCGGATCGGCAGCCGTCCGTGTACGGACGGCCGTGCCGATCCGTCTTGTAGGCGGGGATTCGTCTGGTGCGGTCGGAGCCGCATATGCGGCTCCGCCGCACCAACCAGAATAAGGGCCCTGGAGTGGTCAGTGTCATCGACAGAGAGCTGGACCTACATATAGGACATATGAAGAGTCTTCTCCATACTAAGGCCTTTATTCAGATCTGATCGCAGTACAAATTTGTTTGGAAAATGGGCAAAACCATGTGCACTGCAGGTGGGGCAGATGTAACATGTGCAGAGAGAGTTCAATTTGTGTGAGTTATTTTGTTTCTGTGCAGGGTAAATACTGGCTGCATTATTTTTACACTGCAATTTAGATTTCAGTTTCAACACACCCCACCCAAATTTAACTCTCTCTGCACATGTTACATCTGCCCCACCTGTAGTGCCCTTGTTTTGCCCACTTTCCAACCAAATTTGTTCTGCAATCAGATCTGAATAAGGGCCTAAGAGTGGTCAGTGACATCGACAGAGAGCTGGACCTACATTGTGGACATATGAAGAGTCTTCTCAATACAAAGGGTGGTCAGTGACATCAACAGAAAGCTGGACCTACATAGAGGACATATGAAGAGTCTTCTCAATACAAAGGGTGGTCAGTGACATCAACAGAAAGCTGGACCTACATAGAAGACATATGAAGAGTCTTCTCAATACAAAGGGTGGTCAGTGACATCAACAGAGAGCTGGACCTACATAGAGGACATATGAAGAGTCTTCTCCATACTATGGGGTTATTCTGGTTGATTCGCTCGGCTGAGAATTTGCATCCTTGCGAGTTAACCAAACCCTGCCTTGCATATGGTGGTATGCCGGCCCACTATTCGCAAGATGTATACATTCGCACTGGCTGCGAATGGATGTTTTACATAAACATAGATTCGCAGCCTGCAGAGGTACACCCACATCATTCCATGGTTGGAGACCATGGAATGATGTGAACCTGGACACAGATCTAAGGTTGCTCAGAGCAACCTTAGATCTGCGTGTACATTCTGAGGGAAGTGGGCGGGCAGCTGACATGCAGTGATAACATCGTCCCATTACCATGAGAACGCCCAGTGTTCTCATGGGAACGCCCATGAAATGCTGGGCGCTCCCATATGCTAATGAGCCACACCACTGCCCCATGCCACCCACACCCCATGGCCGCAAGTTTCTGTTTGCCGTGGCCGCACGACCAAACGCATGCACATGAGCAGAAATGCACAGGCGCAAAAACAAAACATTGGCCAGCTCTCTGTCAATGACACTGACCACCCTTTGTATGGATAAGACTCTTCATATGTCCTATATGTAGGTCCAGCTCTCTGTCCATGACACTGACCACCCGTCGTATGTAGAAGACTTTATATGTCCTCTATGTAGGTCCAGCTCTCAGTCGATGACACTGACCACCCTTAGTATGGAGAAGACTCTTCATATGTCCTCTATGTAGATCCAGCTCTCTGTCGATGACACTGACCACCCTTTGTATAGATAAGACTCTTCATATGTCTTATATGTAGGACCAGCTCTCTGTCGATGACACTGACCACCCGTATTATGTAGAAGACTTTATATGTCCTCTATGTAGGTCCAGCTCTCTGTCGATGTCACCGACCACCCTTAGTATGGGGAAGAATCTTCATATGTCCTATATATAGGTCCAGCTCTCTGTCAATGACACTGACCACCCTTAGTATGGAGAAGACTCTTCATATGTCCTCTATGTAGGTCCAGCTCTCTGTAAATGACACTGACCACCATTAGTATGAAGAAGACTCTTCATATGTCCTATATATAGGTCCAGCTTTCTGTCAATGACACTGACCACCCTTAGTATGGAGAAGACTCTTCATATGTCCTATATGTAGGTCCAGCTCTCTGTAAATGACACTGACCACCATTAGTATGGAGAAGACTCTTCATATGTCCTCTATGTAGATCCAGCTCTCTGTCAATGACACTGACCACACTTAGTATGGAGAAGACTCTTCATATGTCCTCTATGTAGGTCCAGCTCTCTGTAAAGGACACCGACCACCCTTAGTATGGAGAAGACTCTTCATATGTCCTATATATAGGTCCAGCTCTCTGTCAATGACACTGACCACCCTTAGTATGGAGAAGACTCTTCATATGTCCTCTATGTAGGTTCAGCTCTCTGTAAATGACACCGACCACCCTTAGTATGGAGAAGACTCTTCATATGTCCTATATATAGGTCCAGCTCTCTGTCAATGACACTAACCACCCTTAGTATGGAGAAGACTCTTCATATGTCCTATATGTAAGTCCAGCTCTCTGTAAATGACACTGACCACCATTAGTATGGAGAAGACTCTTCATATGTCCCATATATAGGTCCAGCTCTCTGTCAATGACACTGACCACCCTTAGTATGGAGAAGACTTTTCATATGTTCCCTATGTAGGTCCAGCTCTCTGTAAATGACACCGACCACCCTTAGTATGGAGAAGACTCTTCATACAGTATGTCTAATTTGTAGGTCCAGCTCTCTGTCGATGACACTGACCACCCTTACTATGGAGAAGACTCTTCATATGTTCCCTTTGTCGGTCCAGCTCTCTGTCAATGACACTGACCACCCTTAGTATGGAGAAGACTCTTCATATGTCCTCTATGTAGGTCCAGCTCTCTGTAAATGACACTGACCACCCTTAGTATGGAGAAGACTCTTCATATGTCCTATATATAGGTCCAGCTCTCTGTCAATGACACTAACCACCCTTAGTATGGGGAAGACTCTTCATATGTCCTATATGTAGGTCCAGCTCTCTGTAAATGACACTGACCACCATTAGTATGGAGAAGACTCTTCATATGTCCTCTATGTAGATCCAGCTCTCTGTAAATGACACTGACCACCCTTAGTATGGAGAAGACTCTTCATATGTCCTATATATAGGTCCAGCTCTCTGTCAATGACACTAACCACCCTTAGTATGGAGAAGACTCTTCATATGTCCTATATGTAGGTCCAGCTCTCTGTAAATGACACTGACCACCATTAGTATGGAGAAGACTCTTCATATGTCCTATATATAGGTCCAGCTCTCTGTCAATGACACTGACCACCCTTAGTATGGAGAAGACTCTTCATACAGTATGTCCTATTTGTAGGTCCAGCTCTCTGTCGATGTCACTGACCACCGTTAGTATGGAGAAGACTCTTCATGTGTTCCCTATGTAGGTCCAGCTCTCTGTAAATGACACCGACCACCATTAGTATGAAGAAGACTCTTCATATGTCCTATATTTAGGTCCAGCTCTCTGTCAATGACACTGACCACCCTTAGTATGGAGAAGACTCTTCATATGTTCCCTATGTAGGTCCAGCTCTCTGTAAATGACACCGACCACCCTTAGTATGGAGAAGACTCTTCATACAGTATGTCCTATTTGTAGGTCCAGCTCTCTGTCGATGTCACTGACCACCGTTAGTATGGAGAAGACTCTTCATGTGTTCCCTATGTAGGTCCAGCTCTCTGTAAATGACACCGACCACCATTAGTATGAAGAAGACTCTTCATATGTCCTATATTTAGGTCCAGCTCTCTGTCAATGACACTGACCACCCTTAGTATGGAGAAGACTCTTCATATGTTCCCTATGTAGGTCCAGCTCAATGTAAATGACACCGACCACCCTTAGTATGGAGAAGACTCTTCATACAGTATGTCTAATTTGTAGGTCCAGCTCTCTGTCGATGACACTGACCACCCTTACTATGGAGAAGACTCTTCATATGTTCCCTATGTCGGTCCAGCTCTCTGTCAATGACACTCACCACCCTTAGTATGGAGAAGACTCTTCATATGTTCCCTATGTAGGTCCAGCTCTCTGTAAATTACATTGACCACCCTTAGTATGGAGTAGACTCTTTATATGTCCTCTATGTAGGTCCAGCTATCTGTAAATGACACTGACCACCCTTAGTATGGAGAAGACTCTTCATACAGTATGTCCTATTTGTAGGTCCAGCTCTCTGTCGATGTCACTGACCACCCTTAGTATGGAGAAGACTCTTCATATGTTCCCTATGTAGGTCCAGCTCTCTGTAAATGACACCGACCACCCTTAGTATGGAGAAGACTCTTCATATGTCCTCTATGTAGGTCCAGCTCTCTGTCGATGACACTGACCACCCTTACTATGGAGAAGACTCTTCATATGTCCTATATGTAGGTCCAGCTCTCTGTAAATGACACCGACCACCCTTAGTATGGAAAAGACTCTTCATATGTCCTCTATGTAGGTCCAGCTCTCTGTAAATGACACCGACCACCCTTAGTATGGAAAAGACTCTTCATATGTCCTCTATGTAGGTCCAGCTCTCTGTAAATGACACCGACCACCCTTAGTGTGGAGAAGACTCTTCATACAGTATGTCCTATGTGTATGTCCAGCTCTCTGTAAATGACACTGACCACCCTTAGTGTGGAGAAGACTCTTCCTATGTTCCCTATGTAGGTCCAGCTCTCTGTAAATTACATTGACCACCCTTAGTATGGAGAAGACTCTTCATATGTCCTCTATGTAGGTCCAGCTCTCTGTAAATGACACTGACCACCCTTAGTATGGAGAAGACTCTTCATATGTTCCCTATGTAGGTCCAGCTCTCTGTAAATGACACTGACCACCCTTAGTGTGGAGAAGACTCTTCCTATGTTCCCTATGTAGGTCCAGCTCTCTGTAAATGACACTGACCACCCTTAGTGTGGAGAAGACTCTTCCTATGTTCCCTATGTAGGTCCAGCTCTCTGTAAATGACACTGACCACCCTTAGTGTGGAGAAGACTCTTCCTATGTTCCCTATGTAGGTCCAGCTCTCTGCCGGTGCCAATTGCCACATGTATTATAAAACAGGTCTGCTCATATCTTCTATATAGAGCCCGCTCTCTGCTGATGCCACTAGCCACCCTTACTGTGAAATCGGCCCTGCTTATGTCCGTGATTTATGTCCATCTCTGGGCACATGCTAATAGCCACACTTTGTATAGAGGTCAGAGCGGGGCACATGCTTCTAGCCACCTACAGTATAACCATGACATGGCATGGTCCAATTTTTTAGAATGTGAGGGGTTAATTCATTTGGGACTGTCAAGGGCTTTTCAACGTGATTCCTGGAATAAACCATTTCCTCTCCCTGGTGAGTTGCTAGTGATATAATTAGTCTTATTATATCCTCCAGCAGCGCCAAAGTTGTTGATGACTTTTCTCCGGAAAATGCTTCTGTCTTGTTTATATGGTTTATTTAGCAGGCGACAGGGAGGGGAAGCACAGGAAACGCAGAGCGATAACAGTCTGTGTCCCAGAGCTTAATAAATATACTGTATGTATATATAGAAGACTCACAGACTATTGTGCCATTGCCAAGAAGTCATACGCAGACTGCTGTCATTATAATGTGTCCCCTCCACCCTGGGGCAGATATTCTTCTGGATTATTACATAGACAGTCAATAGATCGATACCAAGAGGTCAACATACAAGATGTCAACATGGTTAAGAGAACGACATGAATAAGGATGACATGGTCAAAAGGTCAATGTGGAGACGGTCGACACATGAAAGGGTCATTCATTCGCCCCTCCTGCTCCCACACAGAAGTTTGTGGGTATGCTGACCAGTGCCAAACCGGGCTAATGACCTACAGTCTGTGCACAATCATTGTATAGAACGGGTAATACAGATCGCACAATACATAATGCACAAGGCCAGCCTGTGATGGGAGCCAGAACTGCCATTTTACAGGCATCCGTCATATCCCCTTTGTTTTGATGGTATGCTGTGTCATGCTGTGTTCCGATGGCACGCTGTGTTATGCTGTGTTCCGATGGTACGCTGTGTTCAGGGATGGATTAACAATGGGCCTGATGGAGATGAAGCTCCAGACCCACTCTTCAAATAGGCCCATTTTGTAGCTGAGGGCTGTGGCTTTCCAATGAGCCTGGCCCCACATTGCTAGCCCCCCGGGAACCGGAGATACTGCCAGGCAAAGCTGGAACATTTTCCCCATAGGACAACATTGGATCTGCTAATTTCGACCCTACCCGGTTCCAACGGCTGCCAGTTCCCCCTCCGGCATCACAGAAGCTCGAGGTTGATCTCAGTCGGACCCAAATCACCTTCGATCTGATACCAGGCTGGTCCATATGGGTCAATTGGTTCCAGAGATATTGTGTGTAAACCGATTTTTCATTTCTGAAATATAATTTCATGGCTGTTCATGTTGTTTGGAGGTCTCTGGAACCAAATGGCCCAGTTTCACAGGACCAAAATCATTCGAAGCCCACTCAAAAGTTCTTCAATATGATACTGGTCTCATGCAAATTGGTCAGTTGGTTCCGAAGATATAGCCGGTTGGTTAAAGAGGGGGGGGAGGGGGAGAGAGTGGGATGGTTTTCTCTCCCCCTCGCACCAGAAAATACAGGGACTAGGCTGGTGTAAAAGGGGTCAGCCCGGGAATGTCCCTGCATGATCCTGGGACCATATTCCTGGGTAAGTCCCTGCATTTTCTGGTGTGAAAGGGGTATTATTTCAAATAGCCGGGACCTACAGTACTCTGAATACAGCCGGGCAGCCCCCTGCTCTCTGCCCGGCTGTCAATGGCTGTCACTTCTGCCCAGCGGCAGCTGTCCCCCAGTTACCTCGAGCATGTATTCCCCCTTGGCAATGAGCATGGAACCCCTGGCAATGAGCATGTAGGTAAGCAGCACTAATGTAGCATACTTTTTAATAGGCATTATAGTGTTTGGCATAATACGTAATTCACGTTATGGTGTGTGGTTTATCATGTAATGGGCATTATGATGTAAATTTTTAATGCGCGCAATGCCCCTGTTTGTGAAGCATATTGTGAATTTTGGCTCAATCCGTTTGGTATAGTGTGTATTTTGGCTCAATCCATGTGGCAAAATGTGAATTTTGCCTTTATTTGTGATGTGAATTTTGTCTCAGTCGGAGGGCCGGTGTTGGCCAGCCCTGGTATAAGGGGTATATAGTGTGGTAAACATAAAAGGTGCTGAAATTTTGTCTCCCAAGTTTTGGCTTTCAGTTTTTTCTTATGACTGCAGTGCCGCCTCACCCCACAAGTATCTTAGGACATCGGCATTCTGCGGGTGCACCTTTGGAGGGCACCCGGCAATATATCTCAATGCATCCTGTGAGTGTCGGAATCTGTAATATATATATATACAGTATATATATATATATATATATATATGTGACTTGAAAACAGTTAATAAACTGAAACGTCGTCAGATGGAGTAGTCATCTCCTTTATTCGACCTGTTTTGTTAGTCCGAGTGCCGCACATCTACCTTAGCTACTGTATATATATATATAGTCCAAAGAGCAATCGCACACACTAACTGTATTGAATGAGACCGTGGCAGGTAGAAATTATGCAGAGGTAGATTCCTTACTGTAATCCCAATGGACACCAGGAAGACCCGCACCAGTCATAAAAATTTCCAAAGCTTTAAAGATTGATATTGCACATTTATTGGCCCAAATTTTTAGATACCCAACAGGCAGATACATGTTAAATACATTACTTGTCTCCTCAAGGAGGTCCAAGTAATAGTTACATTGTGCAGTACAACAAAGATGTTCGTATCCCACATTTTCACTGCATATTTCCCCACAAAAACAGTTTCCCACACAATTCCTGTTAGGGCTTCCCTGAATAATTAGCTTTTCTGAAGTTTAGTATTTTTGCTGATCCTTTATGATGTAATTTACTGAAGTTGACTTCCAGTGAAACTATGTTTTGGTCACTGTTCCCTAGGTGTTCAATTACTTTTGTGTTTGAAACTAAGTCTGTGTTATTTGTTAATACTAAGTCCAAGAGTGCCTCATCACGAGTTGGAGTTTCTACCGTTTGTGTAATAAACTGGTCTTTAAGTAAGCTTAGGAACCCATTGCTTCTTGCTGTTTTACATATTTAGTTTTTCCAATCAATGTCCAGTAAATTAAAATCCCCCATAATTTATACCTGACCCTGATCTGACGATTGTTTGATTTGGTTTAACAGAAGAGCCTCGTCCCTTTTGTTTATGTTCGGCGGTCTATAGCATACCCCTATTAAAAAAATGTATTCGTTTTTTTTTTTTAATTGGCGGTTATCTCTGGCTACATGGCCCACACGGTCTCCATGTAGTCTCCATGTAGTCTTCCTCTGTACTTGGGATAATTTCTTTCTCACACGATGTTAAGTTGTTTTGTACATATAGGCACACACCCCCCCCCCCCCCCCCCGCCCTTTCTATTTTCCCTGTCTTTTCTGTAGAGTGTTTATCCCTCCATGTATAATGCCCAGTTGTGCGACTCATTACACCATGTTCTGTAATGCCAATAATGTCATAATCGTCCCTAGTGACCACAGATTCTAGTTCCCCGATTTTACTTGCTAAGCTTCTTGCATTAGCCAGTAGGCATTTTAGTTTATGTTTATTTTTAGTTCCGTCCCTAATATTGTGTTTAATTTCTCCCTAGACTTATTTGTAATCTTTACTAACTTCCTCGTACCCACCTCCCCCTCAATAGATTCACTACAGCCCTCCCCACCATGTCCACTGCCCAACCTATTTACAGTTTTGAAACCTCTTCCTATGTCGTTCGCGCCTTCCCATACTCATCTGTACCTAAGAGCTGTAAGGAGGGAATGTCACTGTTATTACATAACATTCCTGTAGCACCCTGGGAATTACCCTTATTAGTACCCCGGACATTGCCTGTAACTCTGACCTCCCACCCTTCTCCTCCCCCAAATTGATTCTTAACCCCAATCCTACTATTCTCACTACAGGTCCCATAGTATCTAGCTACCCCCACCCCCCCATCGCCTAGTTTAAAATCTCCTCCAATCCTCTAACCATCCTTCCCCCAGCCCCCTCCTCATTCAGGTGCAATCCATCCCGACAAAAAAGATGGCGCCTGACCGAGAAGTCCGCCCAGTGTTCCATGAACACGAATCCCTCTTTCCTACACCAATCCTTGAGCCACACATTTACCTCCCTGATCTCCCTCTGCCTCCCTGGGCTAGCGCGTGGCACTGGTAATAATTCGAGAATATTACCCTAGATGTCCTCGCCTTTATTTTCATACCTAATTCCCTATAATCTTTCTTGAGGACATCCCACCTATCACTAACTATGTCGTTGGTACCGATGTGTACCAAGACCGCCGGGTTGCTCCCAGCCTTTCCCAACAATTTGTCTACTCAGTCCGGGATGTGCCGTACCCGAGCACCCGGGAGGCAACAGACCGTGCGGCGATCGCGGTCCCGATAGCAGATTGCCCTGTCTGTTCTCCTAATGATGGAATCCCCTACCACCACTATCTGACTTGGTACCTCACTGACTGTCATCCCATTTGAGCTAGAGAGACCGCTCCTCTGGTTGCTAGAGGGAACAGTCTCCTCCAGCTCCGTCATTTCGTCGCTATCCTCCCCCGAAACTTCGCCCAACTGGGCGAATTTATTCGGGTGTGATAGATCCGAGATGTCGTGCCTGTCCCTCCTATCCCTCTTTTTCCTCCTTCTGACCATGATCCAGCTGGCTACCTGTTCAACCTCATCTACCGGTGGCCCCATCTGCAACTCCTCCACCGTTCTTTCTAACCTTTGCTCGAGATTGTAAATATCCCTCAGTCGCTGAACGGCCCTCTCTAGATCAGTGACCTGGGCTTCCAGGGCGGACGTTCGCTCACATCTCCTGCAGATGTATTCGCACTGGGACTTTTGCTCCAGGTGCGTATACATTTTGCATGACATGATTTGAGTGAGATTTTCAATCAGGGCCCCACCCATTTTATCTACCTCCCTGCGACTAACCCCCTAGTATACAATAGAGAATTAAGTTACAATGCAAAACACACTACTAGTTAATTTATATAAAAAAATAAGAAAGTTTATACTTATCTGTTCCTGCAGCTGTGTCGCACTCCCGGTGTCCTTACACCCGATTAGTCTGCAGCACCGATAGCAGGGCTTTTAACCTGGTCCTCTGGTCCTCAGGTCTCCTCCTGTTACCGGCTATTTTGCAGTCTGCTGACACTCCACACTGTGCATGACATAGTGGCAGTAAAACACCTACAGTAAAACAGAACAGGTGTTGTATATTATACAATGTCTTGGTTGATGATGTCTAGGTTGACGTGCACAAAGTTGCCACTGGAAAAAAATTGCCACAAGATCGCGGGAGGGGGGGTTGTGGGGGCAGGGGGTGGTTGCCGTGAATCACGGGAGGGGGGGATGTCGTGGGGGTGGAGCGAACCACGGGAGGGGAGTCGAGGGGGGTGGGGGGTGTGCCGCGATTTTCGGGAGGGGGAGGTGGGGGGTTGACGCGAATCGTGGGAGGGGGGCACGGGGGGATTGTGCCGCGAATCACGGGAGGGGGGGTCACAGGGTGGGTGTGCCACGAATCGCGGGAGGGGGGGTCGCGGGGGTGTGCGGCAAATCACTGGAGGGAGGGTCGCGGGGGGGGGGGAGTGCCACGAATTACCACAAGAAAAAATCAACACAGAAAGGTCAACACATGTAAATGTTGACCTAAGTGTAGCACTTCATTGGTGTCCATGTCGACACATGAAAAAAAAAACTTCAAAAACTCATGTCAACCTTTTTCATTGTCGACCATAGCCATGTCAGTGTTTTGCATGTGCAATTTAATCCTGGGGTTGCCGTGAATGGGGGGGGGGAGGTGAGGGCGCCCGCGAATAGCGGGAGGGGGGGTCGCAGGTGGGTGCCGTGAATTGCGGAAGGGGGGTCATGGGGGGGGGGCACGGGGGGTTGCAGCAAATCGTGGGAGGGGGGGTCGCGGGGGCGGGGGTTGCCGCGAATCGGGGGAGGGGGGTGTCACGGGGGGTGGGGTGCAGTGAATCGTGGTAGGGCGGGCCCCGGGGCGCGTGCTGCGTATCGTGGGAGGGGGGTTCGCGGGGGCGGGGGTTGCCTCGAATCGTGGGAGGGGGGGTCATGAGGAGGCCACGAATTGTGGGAGGGGGGTCACGGGGGTGTGCCACGAATCGCGGGAGGGGGGTCGCGAATCGTGGGAGGGGGGGCGCGGGGGGGTCAACACAGAAAGGTCAACACATGTAAATGTTGACATAAGTGTGGCACTTCATTGGTGTCCATGTCGACACATCAAAAAAAATTAAAAATAAATCTTCAAAAACTCATGTCAATGTTTTTCATTGTCGACCATAGCCATGTCAGTGTTTTGCATGTGCCATTTAATCCTGGGGTTGCCGTGAATCGCGGGGGGGGGGAGGTGGGGGGCATCCGCAAATCGTGGGAGGGGGTCGTGGGGGGGGGGCGCGAATCGCGGGAGGGGGGGTCACAGGGTGCCGCAAATCAAGGGAGGGGGGGTCGTGGGGATGCCGTGAATCGCGGGGGGTTTGCCACAAATCACGGGGGGGGGTCATTGGGGGGTGCCGCGAATCGTGGGAGGGGGGGTCGCAGGGGGGCCCGCAAATCGCGGGAGGGGGGGCGTGCTCACCTTGTGGCTGTGAAGTAGGTTCCTGGGCAACATGCGGAGGCAAAGGGTGTCTGGCACTGTGGGCTCACTGGGCTGATTCTCTGTCATGTGAGTCAGTCATGTGAGTCAGAGGCTCCACCCAGCGTTACAGACACACTCACACACTTTGAGTGACAGATGTAGCCAAATATATGAGATGTATATATATATATAAATATATATATATAGTCCATATTGCTGGCACTTGCATCGGTTTGAAATAACTTGCTGGGGTGACATTCCAGGAGTAGAAAACTTGCCAGAAATCTACTGGATGTATAGTAGCAAGAATGGCGTCACTCACCAGTCTCAACATGATTCGGATACTTTTAATCAGGCAGCATCGCAGAAGAAACAGGCATCGACGTTTGGGTCCGCCTCTGGGACATTAATCAAGATCAAGATGCTTTGTTACTAATTATACTGCTATATTCTTGCCTGCTTTTATATTTCTATTTTTTGTGTAATGTCTTTTATGTACTTTTATGTACTTTGTTTGTTTATATAATGTTATTAACATCTTTGATCTTTGTAGATCACGTGCCACGGATCCCCTCCGAGGCTCACTGCGCTGCCGGGAGTGTGTGACGTCATGTTTAGACGCAACGGGGCCGGACGCCGTGATCCACGAACGGCACCGAGGGCTATTTAGGTAAGTCCCTTGCATTATTCTTTGTTCATTGGCACCTTGATAAAGTGGGAACACTAGCCACGAAACACGCCTGCTGTGTCTTTTTTTCTACAAGTGCCACCATCCCCCTGCACGCTATATATATATATATATATATATATATATATATATAAATATCATTTATTTACAGTTTCTTGTATAGCGCAGCAGATTCCGTTGCGCTTTACAATAGTAGATAGTGATAAAACAAACTAGGTAACGACAGACTTGGAGGTAGGAGGAGGGCCCTGCTGCAAGCTTACAATCTATAGGGACATAGGAGGGAAACACAAGGACAGGCAATAGTAAATCGCATGCGATTTATCACATGTAAAAAAAATATCAGGGAGCTGCAGGGCGGTGAGGAGCACTGGGGGCGGGCGGCTGGGGAGGAAGGAGCAGTGGGGCAGCAGCGCGTTACCAGATTGGGGCGGGCGGCGGTGACCATCAGTCTCACTCTCCACTGTCCAGCGCTAGCGGGCGGGCAGCAGCGGCTATTACATCTTTATAATAACGTGTCAAATGACTCTCCGGCTTTTGATTGTCTGAGATAGAGCACTATTAGCCAATCAGCGGCCGCGAAGGGAGGCCACTGATTGGCTGAGAGTGCTCTATCTCAGCCAATCATTAGCCGGGCAGTCATTTGACACTTTATTTTAAAGATGTAATAGCCGCGGCTGCCCGCCCGCTAGCGCTGGACAGTGGAGTGACACTGTCACTGATGGTCACCGCCGCCCGCCCCATCTGGTAACGCGCTGCTGCCCCACTGCTTCTTCCTCCCCAGCCGCCCGCCCCCACTGCTCCTCACCGCCCCGACTGACCTACATCGCATGTTCCGCCGGTCCGACCCCTGGGGCCGGGTCCGATACGCACGGGACCGCGCATCGGACCCGACCCCATGTCATGAAGAACCGATTTGGGCCGATTTATCGGGCCGATTGATCGCAATCGAATCGACCGAAATCGGTCCAAATCGGGTTGATGTATGCCCACCTTAAGACTGAGCCTTGCGGAACTCCGACTGACAGAGATAGTGAAGCGGAAGTAGAGTCAGAGAAGCGAACACTGAAAGAGCGATCAGATACAGTAGGTAAGATGTGAACCAGGAAAGGGCTGTATCATTAAGACCTAGGGAGTGTAGTGTTTGTAAGAGAAGAGTGTGATCCACAGTGTCAAACGCAGCAGAAAGATCTAGAAGAATAAGTAGTGAGTAATGGCTTTTAGACTTAGTAGTTACCAGATCATTAACCACTTTAGTCAGTGCTGTCTCAGTGGAGTGTTGAGAGCGAAAGCCTGACTGAAGCAGGTCTAATAGGATGTGAGAGTTAAGAAAGTTTGTGAGGCGAGAGTAGACAAGTCTCTCCAGAAGCTTGGAGAGGCATGGGAGCTGAGAGATAGGACGATAGTTAGAGAGAGAGTTAGGGTCAGAATTGTGTTTTTTTAGAATGGGAGTAATCACTGCATGTTTGAGCAGAGAAGGAAAAGTACCAGTAGCAAGAGAGAGATTGCAGATTTTAGCTAAGGTTGGAATAATCACAGGAGATAGATTATTAATGACTTGCGCAGGTATAGGATCGAGAGGAGAGGTAGTAGAGTAAGAGGATAAGAAGAGTGTGGATACTTCCTTTTCATTTGTGGGCTCAAACGAAGAGAAAGTGCCAGAGGGTTCAGGTGTGGAAGAAAGCGGGTTAGAGGTTGTGGAAGAGCATACCATTTAATCTCGGATGTTATCAATTTTGTCCTTAAAGTAGGAGGCAAGTTCTTGTGCACTGATGGTAGCCGGTGGGGGAGGAGGGGGAGGGTACAGAAGAGACTTAAATGTGTTAACCCCTTCCCGACATTTGACGTACATTTACGTCATGGTCGGGAAGCACTTCCCGACACATGGCGTAAATGTACGTCATGGATTTAAACTGTCACCGCGTCTATAGACGCGGTGACAGTTTCAACATGTCTGCTGTCCCTGACAGCAGACATGTCCGTGCATGCCCAGGGGGGGCTGCGATGCCACCCCCCCGTCGGCGATCGCTGTGATTGGCTGTTCAGTGTGAACAGCCATTCACAGCGTTTTCCTGTGTCACCGGCGAATAACGTTCGCCGGTGACACGGGATCGGAGGTGATTGGTGCTGTAAAGTACAGCACCAATCACCGCGGGGTGTAAGGGTGACACTGGTGTCACCCCACCTCACCCCGCCCGCCCCCAAAGGCCGTGATTGGTCCGTCGGACCGACGGACCAATCACAGCCATGGAGGGGGGTTTAAACTAACGGTGACTGCACTGCAGACGCCATTCCGGTCTGGAATAGCGTGCAGTGCGGTCACCGTGCCCACCTGCCGCCATATACTGACCAGAACCTTGCTCCATACTTACCTGATCACTGCTTCATCACTGCTTGATCACTGCTTGATCTGTGCTTGTAGTGTGCTGGATGCTTCCTGGATCCTGTTGCTACTTGTGCCTTCCTGTGCTGTGAAATTGTGCTGCTGCAGTGTAATAGCTAGATAGAGAGATAGATAGAGAGAGATAGAGAGATAGAGAGAGATAGAGAGAGATAGAGAGAGAGATAGTGTCAGAGAGTGCTATATTTTGTGCTGCTGCAGTGTGATATAGTTATAGATAGAGAGAGAGAGATAGAGAGATAGAGAGAGATAGAGAGAGAGAGATAGATAGAGAGGCCTAGTGACAGAGTGCTATATTTTGTGCTGCAGCAGTGTGATAGTTATAGAGAGATAGAGAGAGATAGAGAGAGAGAGATAGAGAGAGATAGTGACAGATTGTGCTATATATTTTTTATATAACTGACTGCTGCCCCCTCCTTTTGTGCTGATCAGTATAAATTAACTGATCAGCAACTTTTTGGGGGCGCAGGTTTTTTTTTATATATAGATATACCTGTCAGTGCTGCTGCTGCAGTGTCATAGAGTGATAGATAGTGAGAGATAGAGAGATAGAGAGAGATAGTGACAGAGAGTGATAGAGAGTGCTAAATTTTGTGTCTGCTGCCCCCGCCTTTTGTGCTGATCACTATATCTGAGGTGATCAGCAACTTTTTTGGGGGTACAGAGGTTTTTTTTTTTTTATATATACCTGTCAGTTGCACTGTCAGTTGCACCAAAGGTTGTGCACCTGCTGCACCTCACTGGTAATCAGTGTCGCATCACTGATCACCTTTTTTTTTTTGTGAGTGCTGTGGGGTATTTTTTTAATTTTTTTTTTACACACACTGTGATTTTGTGGGTGTCCTGTGGCCACTGTGCGCTGATCAGTGACGTACATCACTGATCAGCTTTTTCGGCACAGGGTTGATCTATTTTTTTTTTTTTTTTTGATCAAATTCCTGTTGCCTTTGAGCGCTGTTCAGTGACAGACGTTACTGACCAGCATCTGTGCTCAATTTTTGGCGCAGGACCTTTTTTTTTTTTTTTTTTTAACCCCTTCAATTTTTTATTTTTAACCCCTTCATTTTTTATTTTTTTTATTGGTATAAAGTATTTTTTTTTTTCCTGCACTACATACACACTACACACTACATACCCCCCGGGTTGAAATAAAGTTTGTACCCCCCCCTACACTATACACGTGTTGAAACATTTCACTACCAGTAACACAAAAATAAAAATGGCATCCCAAATGTCCTCCCAAATGTCCTCCCAGTCATCCAGGAGAATGTATTCAGTGGAGGAGGCATATGCCATGCTTGCCTCTGACTCTGACACAGCCAGTGATGCAAGCGGGGAATTTGAAGGATTCGTCTTAAGCTCCTCTTCCTCCTCTGGTGATGAGGGACCCCCTCAAAGACGCCCCCGTAGAGCAGCTGAGACCCCCCCCCAACAATTGATCTCGTATGGACCCCACCACCAGACAATTTTGAGCCCCAGGTTCCTGAGTTTTTGGCCATGCCAGGAATCCAATTTGATTCCACAGGTCTCAGAGAAATTGACTTTTTCAAATTATTTTTCTCTGATGATTTTATAAATTTAATGGTGGACCAAACTAATTTATATGCCCAGCAGTTTATTGCTCAAAACCCCACGTCATCATTTGCTAGGTGGACCCCTGTAGATGCAGTAGAGATGATGACGTTTTGGGGTCTGGTGTTTCATATGGGCATAGTAAAAAAGCCAGAAATTAGGCAATATTGGAGTACAGATGTTCTGTACAGTACTCCATTTTACCGTATGGCCATGACCCGGACTCGATTTGAGACAATTCTTAAATTTATACATTACACCGATAATGCACAGTGCCCACCCAGAGATGATCCCACCTTTGACCGGCTATTCAAAGTCAGGCCGGTCATTGATCATTTCAGTGCCAAATTTGAAGAGGTGTACATCCCTGAAAAATTTATTTGTATCGACGAGTCCCTTATACATTTTAAAGGAAGGGTTAAATTCCGCCAGTACCTTCCCAGTAAGAGGGCAAGGTATGGCATAAAAATGTATAAACTGTGTGAAAGCACCTCAGGGTACACCCACAGGTTTAGGGTTTATGAAGGGAAGGATTCAAGAATTGAACCGCCAGAATGCCCCCCCTCCCTCGTAGGTGTTAGTGGGAAAATTGTCTGGGATTTAGTGCACCCCTTCCTGGATAAAGGTTATCACCTCTATGTGGATAACTTTTACACTAGCATCCCCCTGTTTAAGGCCCTTGGTTCAAGAGGTACAGCAGCTTGCGGTACTGTGCGCAAGAACCAAAGAGGCCTCCCAAAAACGCACATTGCCCAAGTAATGAGAAGGGGTGAAAGCAGGGGAATATGCAACGAAAATATGTTGTTGGTCAAATATAAGGACAAGAGGGATGTCCTTATACTGACAACAATTCACGGAGACAGTACCACCTCCGTCCCTGTACGAGGTACCAGTACCCACACCTCAAAACCTAATTGTATCCTGGATTACAATAGGTACATGGGCGGAGTGGATCTTTCAGATCAGGTACTGAAGCCGTACAGTGCCCTGCGGAAAACAAAAATCTGGTACAAGAAGGTGGCCGTGTATATCATCCAGATGGCACTGTATAACGCTTACGTGCTATTCCGTTCTACCGGCCAGAGGGGGACATTTATGCACTTTCAAGAGGAAGTCATAAAGGGCCTAATATTTGGGAACCAGCAGGCAGAGGGCCCCAGTACTTCTAGTACTGGCCCCCGTATTGTACCAGGGCAGCATTTTCCTGATGAAATCCCCTCCACTGGAAAAAAGGGCAGGACACAAAAAAGGTGCAAAGTTTGCTATAAAAAGGGAATAAGAAAGCAAACTATTTTCCAGTGTGACACTTGCCCCGACAAACCCGGCCTATGTATAAAGGAGTGTTTTAAAATATACCACACATCTATGGAATTTTAGGTTCATAATTTCACCGTGCTTCGGGGGTCTTGCTAATGCCACATAGCACCCACCATTCATTCCACCAGAATCTGAGCCGCAAAATCCAAAAATCACTCCTTCCCTTCTGAGTCCTGCCATGCACCCAACTGGTATTTTTTGGTCACATGTGAGGCATTGCCGTACTTGGGAGATATTGGGGCACAGATTTTGGGGTGCTTTTTCTCCTTCATTCCTTGTGAAAATGAAAAATGTTGAGCCAGAACTGCATTTTTGTGTAAAAAAATGTAATTTTTCATGTTCACTGCCCAGTTTTATCAAAATTGGTGAAACCCCTGGGGGTTTGAAATGTACACTATACCCCTAGATGAATTCCCTGAGGGGTGTAGTTTGCAAAATGGGGTCACTTGTGGGGGGGTTCCACTGTATTGGTGCTTTGGGGGTCTTGCTAATGCGACATAGCACCCACCATCATTCCACCAGAATTTGTGCTGCAAACTCCAAATATCACTCCTTTCCTTCTGAGTCCTGCCACTTTTTGGTCACACATGAGGCATTGCCGTACTCGGGAGAAATTGGGGCACAGATTTTGGGGTGCTTTGTCTCCTTCATTCCTTCTGAAAATGAAAAATTTTGAGCCAGAACTGCATTTTTGTGTAAAAAAATGTAATTTTTCATTTTCACTGCCCACTTGTATCAAAATTGGTGAAACCCCTGGGGGTTTGAAATGTACACTATACCCCTAGATGAATTCCCTGAGGGGTGTACTTCGCAAAATGGGGTGACTTGTGGGGGGGTTCCACTGTATTGGTGCAACATAGCACCCACCATTCATTCCACCAAAATCTGTGCTGCAAAATCCAAAAATCACTCCTTCCCTTCTGAGTCCTGCCATGCACCCAACTGGTATTTTTTGTTCACATGTGAGGCATTGCCGTACTCTGGAGAAATTGGGGCACAGATTTTGGGGTGCTTTTTCTCCTTCATACCTTCTGAAAATGAAAAATTTTGAGCCAGAACTGCATTTTTGTGTAAAAAAATGTAATTTTTAATGTTCACTGCCCACTTGTATCAAAATTGGTGAAACTCCTGGGGGTTTGAAATGTACACTATACCCCTAGATGAATTCCCTGAGGGGTGTAGTTTGCAAAATGGGGTCACTTGTGGGGGGGTTCCACTGTATTGGTGCTTTGGGGGTCTTGCTAATGCGACATAGCACCCACCAAAATTCCACCAGAATCTGAGCTGCAAAATCCAAAAATCACTCCTTCCCTTCTGAGTCCTGCCATGCACCCAACTGGTATTTTTTGGTCACATGTGAGGCATTGCCGTACTCGGGAGAAATTGGGGCACAGATTTTGGGGTGCTTTTTCTCCTTCATACCTTCTGAAAATGAAAAATTTTGAGCCAGAACTGCATTTTTGTGTAAAAAAATGTAATTTTTCATGTTCACTGCCCACTTGTATCAAAATTGGTGAAACCCCTGGGGGTTTGAAATGTACACTATACCCCTAGATGAATTCCCTGAGGGGTGTAGTTTGCAAAATGGGGTCACTTGTGGGGGGGTTCCACTGTATTGGTGCTTTGGGGGTCTTGCTAATGCGACATAGCACCCACCAAAATTCCACCAGAATCTGAGCTGCAAAATCCAAAAATCACTCCTTCCCTTCTGAGTCCTGCCATGCACCCAACTGGTATTTTTTGGTCACATGTGAGGCATTGCCGTACTCGGGAGAAATTGGGGCACAGATTTTGGGGTGCTTTTTCTCCTTCATACCTTCTGAAAATGAAAAATTTTGAGCCAGAACTGCATTTTTGTGTAAAAAAATGTAATTTTTCATTTTCACTGCCCACTTGTATCAAAATTGGTGAAACCCCTGGGGGTTTGAAATGTACACTATACCCCTAGATGAATTCCCTGAGGGGTGTACTTTGCAAAATGGGGTGACTTGTGGGGGGGTTCCACTGTATTGGTGCAACATAGCACCCACCATTCATTCCACCAAAATCTGTGCTGCAAAATCCAAAAATCACTCCTTCCCTTCTGAGTCCTGCCATGCACCCAACTGGTATTTTTTGTTCACATGTGAGGCATTGCCGTACTCGGGAGAAATTGGGGCACAGATTTTGGGGTGCTTTTTCTCCTTCATACCTTCTGAAAATGAAAAATTTTGAGCCAGAACTGCATTTTTGTGTAAAAAAATGTAATTTTTAATTTTCACTGCCCACTTGTATCAAAATTGGTGAAACCCCTGGGGGTTTGAAATGTACACTATACCCCTAGATGAATTCCCTGAGGGGTGTAGTTTGCAAAATGGGGTCACTTGTGGGGGGGTTCCACTGTATTGGTGCTTGGGGGGTCTTGCTAATGCGACATAGCACCCACCAAAATTCCACCAGAATCTGAGCTGCAAAATCCAAAAATCACTCCTTCCCTTCTGAGTCCTGCCATGCACCCAACTGGTATTTTTTGGTCACATGTGAGGCATTGCGGTACTCGGGAGAAATTGGGGCACAGATTTTGGGGTGCTTTGTCTCCTTCATTCCTTGTGAAAATGAAAAATTTTGAGCCAGAACTGCATTTTTGTGTAAAAAATGTAATTTTTCATTTTCACTGCCCAGTTGTACCACAATTGGTGAAACCCCTGGGGGTTTGAAATGTACACTATACCCCTAGATGAATTCCCTGAGGGGTGTAGTTTGCAAAATGGGGTAACTTGTGGGGGGGTTCCTAAATTTTAGCATCTTATGGTGCCTAGAAACCTACATGGTGCCTAAAAAATAATCTCATAAAAAGGAGGCTCCAAAATCAAGTAGGTGCTCCTTCTATTATGAAGCCTGTGGTTTGGTCAACGTGCACACTAGGGCCACATATAGGATATTTTTGAAAACAAAAGAATTGGGGGAATCAATTTTTAGTCACATTTCTCTAGTAAAATGTACTGTGTTCCTTAGAAAAATGTATTAAAATTGCAAATCTGCAAAAAAAATGAAATTTTGAAATTTCACCTACACTTTGTTTTAATTCCTGTGAAACACCTAAAGGGTTAACAAACTTCCAAAATGCTGTTTTGAATACTGTGAGGGGTGCAGTTTTTGAAATGGCATCATTTATGGGGGTGTCTCACATACAAGTCCCTCAAAGTCATATCAGAACTGAACTGGTCCCTAAAAAAATCAGTGTTTGAAATTTTCTTGAAAATTTGAGAATTTGCTATTCATATTGTAAGCCTCCTAGTGTCCAAAAAAATTAAAAGGAAGTTGAAATAATGATGGAAACATAAAGTAGACATATGGTCTATGTTAGTTATTAACTATTTTGAGTGGTATGATTATTTGTCTCACAAGCAGAAAATTTAACATTTTGCAAATCGCTAAATTTTCCATTTTTTCACGACATTTTGGTATTTTTCACAAAAAAACACAGACTGTATCGACCCAAATTTACCACTAATTTGAAGTACAATGTGTCACGAAAAAACAATCTCAAAATCACTGGGATAAGTAAAAGCAAAAAAAAGTTATCCCCACTTAAGTGAGACATGTCAGATTTGAAAAAAATGGCTCTGTCAGGAACGCAAAAACTAGCTCTGTCAGGAAGGGGTTAAAAAGTCGGTTAGGGTTGGAGGCATGAGAGGAGATGAGAGATTGGCAGTAGTGTAATGGGTAGCTGGAGCCACGTCATCAAGGGCTGTTTCGAGAGTCTGGTAGAGATGGGAAACAGCAGAGTCAGGAGAGGTAAATGTAGAAATTAGTGAGAGCTGTTGTTGCAGGGAGGTGGAAAGTTGTGGAACATTAATAGCATTAGTATTTCTGCGGGTTAGAGTGGGCTTGCATGATTTCAGTGTCAGAGAGCTTGGGGTAATGGAGGAGAGTGAGAGGGTAATGAGATTGTGATCAGGGAGAGGGAAGGGAGTGTTAGTAAAATCAGAGACTGAGCACAGCCTGGTGAAAACAAGGCCAAGGCAGTGGCCTTCCTCATGAGTAGAGGCGTCAGACCACTGGGAGAGGACGAGAGAGGTGGTTAGAGAGAGGAATTTGGAAGCATGCAAAGATGGTGGACTGTCAATAGTGATATTAAAGTCACCCAGGATGACAGTGGAGATGTCAGAGGATAAGAAATGGGGGAGTCAGGCAGAGAAATATTTTAGAAATTGAGTTTTGGGAAGCCCAGGAGGGCGATAGATAGCAGCAACACGCAGAGAGAAAGGGGGAAAAACCCTAATAGAGTGAACTTCAAATGATGTAAATGTGAGTGAAGGAACCAGTGGTAGTACTGCGTATGTGCACAACTGGGACAGTAATATACCTACCCCACCTCCATTAAAGTTACCAGGCCTGGGGGTGTGAGTGAAGTGGAAACCACCATATGACAGTGCTGCAGGCGAGGCCGTGTCTGACTGTGTGACCATGTTACAGTTACCAGGCCTGGAGGTGTGAGTGAAGTGGAAACCACCATGTGACAGTGCTGCAGGCGAGGCCGTGTCTGACTGTGTGACCATGTTACAGTTACCAGGCCTGGAGGTGTGAGTGAAGTGGAAACCACCATGTGACAGTGCTGCAGGCGATGCTGTGTCTGACTGTGTGACCATGTTACTGTTACCAGGCCTGGGGGTGTCAGTGAAGTGGAAACCACCATGTGACAGTGCTGCAGGCGAGGCTGTGTCTGACTGTGTGACCATGTTGCAGTTACCAGGCCTGGAGGTGTGAGTGAAGTGGAAACCACCATGTGACAGTGCTGCAGGCGAGGCTGTGTCTGACTGTGTGACCATGTTACAGTTACCAGGCCTGGAGGTGTGAGTGAAGTGGAAACCACCATGTGACAGTGCTGCAGGCGAGGCTGTGTCTGACTGTGTGACCATGTTACAGTTACCAGGCCTGGAGGTGTGAGTGAAGTGGAAACCACCATGTGACAGTGCTGCAGGCGAGGCTCTGTCTGATTGTGTGAGCCAGGTTTCTGTAATGGCCATCAGGTTGAAGTTGTGAGAGATGAAGAGGTCATGAATGGATGTTAATTTATTGCAAACAGAGCGTGCATTCAATAGGGCACATGTAAGTTGTTTGGTGTGTGGTGGGAGGCATGTGATATTTATGAGGTTAGCTGTATTTCTATAAGGCTTAGAAGCAATGACATCTGAGTGGGACAGGTGGTTTGGGCCTGGGTTTGGTGATATGTCACCAGCTAATAAGATTAGAAAGGAGAGATAGATAAAGGTGGATGTTTGTGGTTTTTGTATTGGTGGTGGGATATGGATGTGAAAGTACAAGTAGAGAAGTAAGTAAAGAGCTCATGGGTGTTTAGAAGAGGGGAGTGAATAATAGAAGAGGCAATGTGCACAGAGTGGTGAGTGTCAGGGAGATTATAGGATGAGTGAAGTTTGGTGAGTATTCCATGTAATGAGATGAGAAGTAGCAGTTGGGTGAGCACGATGGGATTGGTGTATGTTAGAGACAGGGTTAAGTAGAATGGATCAGTATAGTAATATTGTGTAAGTATTGTATTTACCTTGCTTGAAGTTGTTCAGCTATTTTTTTATTTTTTATTATTTATTTATTAAACTGTTCTTTATGAGTCATTTCCACTTTGTAATTTCTCACTTAGCCTGTGACGGCCGCTCTGTCTGCGCCCGGCTTCTGTACGCATTGTCTCATGGCATAACGCTTCTGTCCCTAAGGCATCCATCGGCACGCTGTTCTTACCTGTGGTGTTCCCAGCGGGTGATCGTGGACGGCGTTAGTGCTCCGAAAGGTTGGTAGGAGTTTGCCGGGTGGATTGTATACAAAAACTTGTGGTACCTACCCCTCACCGTTTGTTTTCATGGTACCAGCAGTTGTTTGCTCTGTACAGATCTGGTTTTATTATTATTTTATGTATTCCCTATGGAGCTTGTCCTTGACAGATCAATCGTTTGTCCCAGAGACCAAGGAGCCTTGGAGGAGCTGCAGTTCTTAATTGGACTTAGTGTTCCCTTGTCAGATCGTTTGGTCATCAAGGTTCTGCCATTAGCCGGAGTATTCACATCTGTCAGCGACGTAGGTCCACTACCTATCATTGTATATATATATATATATATATATATATATATATATATATATATATATATACTATACTATCTGATTGCAGTACAAATATGGTTGGAAAATGGGCAAAACCATGTGCACTGCAGGTGGGGCAGATGTAACATGTGCAGAGAGAGTTAAATTTGGGTGGGGTGTGTTGAAACTGAAATCTAAATTGCAGTGTAAAAATAATGCAGCCGGTATTTACCCTGCACAGAAACAAAATAACTCACACAAATCTAACTCTCTCTACACGTTACATCTGCCCCACCTGCAGTGCACATGGTTTTGCCCATTTTCCAACTAAATTTGTACTGCGATCAGATCTGAATAAAGGCCAATGTGAGAGGTATGTAAAAAACTGGGATATTTTTAAATAATTGTAATTTATTGAGGGATCTCAAATTTAATCAGCAGTCAAATGTGGGAACTCAACCACATAACACAAGGCTGGAATAAAGAAAAAAAAAACAGACTGCGCTAGAATAGAGGTCTATATAAAAACTAAACAATTCACAGTTGTACCAATACGATATCACCATTAGGGGTCACTGCAGCCCATTTTGATTAAATTAACTGTTATTCATGCTCTTGTCAGTTAGAACGATTAGCCCAAGAAGAAGTACAATGCATATGATAAAAATAAATTAAATATTTAATTCTAAAGGGGTGTACACATGGAGCGATATTTGCTAGTGAGCGACTTTGACTAAGCGATTTCACTAAATGCACCAGCGATTTTGACTAAGTGAATTTGTCTAAGGGCGATTTTGACTATACTAGAATTAACATACTGGGTTGATATTTTATTGCAGATCGCCTAGTGAATATCTCCCTCAGCAGTGAATACCAGCGATTTTGACTAGACAGCCAGCGATCTAGTCAATATATTCCTGCCTGGCAACTCTTTTTTACTAAGCGATATTATAGGGCGATTTGTCTAAACGTGACAGAGATCTTTACTAACCTTATAAGCAATTTTGACTATTTAGTCAAAATCGCTTAGAAGGATCGCTCCATGTGTACATCCATTAAGAGGAGGTGACAACTTGAAAGAACTGGAACGTAGACAAGAATGATAGATCAGATGGACTCAGAATTGTGCCAGTATCTGTTTAGTGTATTGTTACTAGTTGTGAACAGATACTAGGAGGAGGAGCTAAATCTAGGTGTGAAGAGAGATTAGGGGGAGGAGCTGAGTGTAACAGCTGACTGACATACTATATAAATAAGGACAAGACTCATTTAGAGCTTGCTCATTGAGTGGGAAGCTTGCAGACTAAAGTGAAGCTTGATTACTTAAGTGACTTGTGAGTTGGAAACTGAAGCAGGTGAGTTAGAATACAGAAAAGGTGAGTTTGAACACAGTCTAAATTTTCATATTCTATTTTATTGTGATATATTCATCTTCTTTCTATCCTATTGTAACCTGTTGCTCAATTTTGACATTTAATTCATTTTATCTATATTTTGTCCAACATTGTATTTCATTTTACTCATTCACTATTATTTTCTCTTATCTTTGCCACACATTTATTGCACTCTGTTTCCCTCTTCACGCCTGCTCACATCTAATTTGCTTCTTTCCTTCTCTGTTCCTTTCATCCTCTCACTTGTTGTTGTTTCATACTTAATTAGATTACTCAATCAACCTGATTTTACTCACTTGTCTCCTCTCTGACAGCTGTTCCTTGCCTGGTACCTTCTCTCCTCTTTCATATCCCAAGCTCTCTCACTCTGGGGGTTATTCTAGTTCATTCTTTCTGACAAAATCCTTTTTAGATGGACAAAACCATGTGCACTGCGGGTGGGGCAGATGTAACTTGTGCAGAGAGAATTAGATTTGGGCGGGGTTTTTCTTCAAAGTGAGATCTATATTGCATTGTAAAATAAAGCAGTCAGTATTTTCCCTGCACAGAAACAAAATAACTCACCCAAATCTAATTCTCTCTGCACATGTTACATCTGCCCCCCCTGCAGTGCACATGGTTTTGTCCATCTAAGAAGGATTTTGTCAGAAAGAATGAACTAGAATAAACCCCCCTGTTATCTACCATATCCTCGCAATCTACTACAGACGCTGTCTCTCTTCCCGAATCCCTGCTCTCTGTCTGCTTTCACTAACCTACCCTCTCACCTCTGGTCCTCATAGCTGTTAATCTCTCAACTTCACTTTCTCCTACCGCTCCTCCCCCCTCCCATCCCATACCTATCCTGACCACTCGCCCCGCACCCTCACCCTCCCAACGACCCCCCCTCGCTTCTGCAATTCCAAAAACCTTATCCACATTAATACACAACCCACCCCCCCTCTTTCCTGTGCCCTATGGAATGCAAGATCCATCTGCAACAAACTCCCTGCCATCCATGACCTATTCATCTCCAGCGCATTCCACCTCCCTGCTATCACCGAGACCTGGCTCTCCACCACTGATTCTGTCTCTCCAGCTGCTCTCTCCCACGGTGGCCTCTCTTTCTCTCACACCCCGAGGCCTGATGGTCGCCAAGGTGGCAGCGTGGGTTTTCTCCTCTCAGCCTCATGCACCCACAGTGTCATTCACCCTGAACCCTCTCTCCTTTTCTCCTCCTTTGAGTCTCACTCCATCCGTCTGTACTACCCCTACCACCTCCATGTCACTGCAATCTACCGACCCCCTGGCCCTATCTCCCAATTTCTTGACAACTTTGCCACCTGGCTTTCACGCTTCCTCTCCTCTGACCCGCCATCTGTCATTCTTGGTGACTTTAACATCCCCTTGTATAACCCCGCTGATCCTGGCACCTCCAAACTCCTCTCTCTCTGCTCCTCTCTTGGCCTATCTCAGTGGACTACCTCACCCACCCACATCCAAGGACACTCCCTCGATCTCGTCTTCTCTCACTCTTGTTCCCTTACTGACTACACTATCTAGTCTTTTCCTCTTTCTGACCATCACCTCATCTCCTTCTCCTTCACTGCTTCCCCCTCTCCCACCCACCCCCCTCCCAAGCACATTGTCTGACGGCATAACATCAACACACTTGATCTTGCTGCCTTCTCAAACACGCTGTGTCCTCTTCTCGCCCCAATCGCCCTCATGTCCTGCCCGAACCTCGCTGCCTCCCTCTATAATGACACCCTATCTTCGGCATTGGACTCTGCCTGCCCTCCCTCCTCTATCCCCCTTCGATGCTCCAACCCCCAACCGTGGCTATCGCCTATCACCCATTTCCTTAAAAAGTGCTCTCGCACTGCTGAGCGCTGCTGGAAGAAATCACGCTCCGTCGCGGATTATCTCCATTTCAAATTCATTCTTTCCTCCTTCAGCTCTGCCCTTGCTCTGGCCAAGGAATCCTACTTTAAGTTCCTCCTCCTTTCCCAATCATCCAACCCCCGCAGGCTCTTCGCCACCTTCAACCCCTTGCTCTCCCCCCCTCCTCCAGCTCTTCTGTCCTCCATCTTAGCCGCTGATTTTGCTACCTATTTTTCAGCCAAAATCTCCTCTCTCAGGACTGCCATCACTGCTGCCATGACCTCACCCTCTCCCTCCTCCCCTCCTACATCTCCACTCCCCACCTTCCCACCCCTGTTTACCCCACCACTACCGCTGAAGTCCACTCTATCCTTCAATCCGCTTCTCCCTCCACCTGCCCGCTTGATCCTATCCCCTCCAATATTATCCAGTCATATATTATTATCAATATTATTGTCATCTCAGTCCGTCAGTCTGTTCTCACCTGGCTCACCTCTTTAATCTTTCCCTATCCTCTAGGATCTTCCCTTCCTCCTTCAAACACGCTCTTGTCTCCCCAATTTTCAAAAAACCAAGTCTGGACCCCAACTCTCCATCCAACTACAGGCCCATCTCCCTCCTCCCTTTTGCCTCCAAGCTCCTAGAATGTCTGACCTATAATCGTCTCCTAAGCCACCTTACTGCTAACTCCATTCTAGACCCCCTCCAATCCGGGTTCCGCCCTTTACATTCCACTGAAACTGCCCTGACCAAAGTCACTAACGATCTACCATCGGCTAAATCCAAAGGCCTCTTCTCTATCCTCATCCAGCTTGATCTGTCGGCTGCCTTTGACACTGTTGACCACCCTCTCCTGCTCAACACCCTCCGCTCCTTTGGGATCACTGGCATGGTCTTCTCCTGGTTCACCTCATACCTCTCCGATCGCTCCTTCTCCGTCTGCACTCTGAGCTCCTCCTCTCCTACTACCCCACAGCCAGTCGGTGTTCCCCAAGGGTCAGTCCTTGGCCCTCTCCTCTTCTCCCTCTACACCACCTCTCTGGGCACCCTCATCAGCTCCTATGGTTTCCATTACCACCTTGCTGATGATACCCTAATCTATCTCTCCTCCCCCGACCTATCCCCATCACTCCTGTCCAAGGTCTCCGAATGCCTCACGGCCATCTCAGCCTGGATGACCCAATGCTTCCTGAAACTAAACATGGCTAAAACTGAACTTCTAATCTTCCATCCCCCGAACATCCCCTCTTCTCCCAATATCTCCATCAGCATTGGTGAAACCGAGATCACCTCCACCGACCAAACGCGCTGCCTCGGTGTCATCATTGACTCCTCCCTCTCTTTCACCCCCCACATTTGTGCTCTCTCACAGTCTTGCCGCTTTCACCTCCTCAACATCTCACGCATCAGACCATTCCTCTCCACTGACGCGACCAAAATTCTCATTCACTCTCTTGTCATCTCCCGCCTTGACTACTGCAACATCCTTCTCTCCGGGCTACCTCTCGCCCACATCGCAACTCTCCAATCCATTCTTAATGCCGCTGCTAGACTCATCTTCCTCTCCCGCCGCTCTACCTCCGTCTCCCCCCTCTGTCTATATCTTCACTGGCTCCCCATTCCTTTCCGAGTTCTCTTTAAACTCCTCACCACCACCTACAAGGCTCTCTCCTCCTCCACCGCTCTTTACCTCTCTTCACTGATCTCTATCCACACTCCCTCCAGTCTTCGCTCCGCCGCCCACCGCCGCCTGACCACTCACCTAATCACCTCCTCCCACTCCCGTGTCCAAGACTTCTCTCGCGCTGCCCCCCTGCACTGGAACAACCTCCCGCCACCCATCAGGCTTTCTGATTCCCTTACCTCCTTCAAGCGCTCCCTCAAACCCACTTTTTTCGACTAGCCTATCCCTCCTCCTAACCTCTTTTGATCCTCCTATCCTGCCTCCGTTCCCATCCGTTCCTACTTATCCTATTGTTTTTCGTTCGTCCACCTCCTTTTAGTATGTTAACTCTTATGAGTAGGGCCCTCCTGCCTCACGTACTCACCCTACCTCATTACCTCACCTGTGCTCCTGTCCTGTTCTTCCCTTCCTCTACTTCATCTTCAGTCTCCTCGACAATTTTGACACCTACTTCTGAACTGATGCTGATTTTAGTTCTACCAGCTATACCCCTATTTATACTGTATTTTATCAACACACCCTGTACGTTACCTTGTAATTAGTTTTTTTGTTTGCTATGTACGGCGCTGCGGACACTTTGTGGCGCCTTATAAATTAACGTACTACTACCTAAGGGCCTAAATGAAATTAATAACTTTATGACTTTTCTGGAATAATTACCTAAAGTTCTATACGCCCGGCAGGACAAATTCACATAACCACAATAACAAAGTTACATCACATGAGATCAAAAGGAACATTTCCCATGATTTAGGACAGTAATTCCTAGGTTGATCCTCTCCATACCAAAGGCCTTCATATGTCCTGGGTTTCCTCCATGTTTGTCTGGAAAGTGATGTGCTACGCTGGTAAGTTGTTTGAATCTTTGTTGATCTTTCTCTGCGTTTTTTATGTTACAGTATGTGCTCCAGAATCCTAACCTTTAGTTTTCTGCTGGTCATTCCTATGATGCCTATGTAATTTTCCCAATTTATACAATAGTGAGATTGGTTAAAACATATAGCGCTACCCTTATATGTTTAACAAAATAACATAACTTATGATGAAGTGATGGTTCAGAAATATTTCAAAGTTTTCTGGACACTTGAAATGACAATAAATGATATCCCCTTGTCCCAATTCAATGTTGTTGTTTTTTTGGAAAACGGGGTATATCAACAAAGACAGATCATTGTGCAGTATCCAAGTTTAACACAAATTTTTATTAAATAGAGGACACACAATGTTATTAGAAAAAAAGCGTATATTCACATATACCTGTGGCAAAACTGCAAACGCCCATCCACCAAAGTCCAGGACTATGTTGTTCTTAAAGGAGGTTCCAGGCACCGGTATCCCCAGTCCTCATGTGTCCGGAATCAATGGAGGGTCGCCGCTCAGCCACAAGAAGTTCACAGCATGTATCACACAGCAAGTGTGTGTATCACATAGCGTATTGCGGCCGTGTCGCTAATAGGACCACCCAGGGGAAACACCAATACAAACAATACCCTCATAGTGTTTGCAACCGTGTCTGGGGAGACACCCTAGCAATTGGAAACTAAGTATACACTAAACAACACACAGGTAAAACCACATATCAATAAACTATTAAAAAAAGGACAGTATTAGTCCAGATATAGGGGGGAATTTACTAAAGGAAATTTGTAAAAAATAGGTGTAAAAATAGGTATATTTGTATCCAGAAATACACTTATTTTTGACATTTAGGGGGACATTTACCAAAATGGATTCGTAGAAAAAAGGTGTATTCGTAGGGAGAAATACACCTTTTTTTTACGAATTTGTATTTTCGGGATTTACAATCCCAAAAATACAACAATTCGTAGTCCTAAAGATGGAACATTCGTATTTGTAGTTACAAATACGAATGCCCTACACCATCGATAGGATACGACAGAAATCACCATTCAAAAGAATGGTGGTTTCTGATTTACTAAGCAGCCGTACTGATAATACGGCTGCTTAGTGGTGTAAAACACCCACGCAAATACGACAGGAAAATAGAACACCATTTTCCTGTTCTATTTGCGTTTTAGCCTGCACGGATCAGTCAGATCCGTGCAGGCTTCAGTGTAAAAAAATTAGAAAAATTAAATAAATTTAAAAAAAAACGGCGTGGGGTCCCCCCCACAGCCGAAACCAGCACCAGGCTGACAGAGCCTGGAGCCGGTAATTAAAAATCAGGGAACCCGACAAATAGGGGCTCCCCGATTTTTAACAACCAGCCCCAGGCTCCAGGTCCGGGGCTGGTTCCCAAAATACGGGGGACAAAATGACTAGGCCCCAGCCCCAGGCAAAACCAGCCAGCAGGGTAATGCCACAGCCGGGGGGAGACTTTTTATGCAAGTCCCCCCGGCCAAAGCATTAACCCTACCGACCAGTCAGCCTGGCCAGGGGCCCTGGGGGAGTGGGGACCCCCCCAATAAAGGGGTCCCCCCCCTCCAGGACTTACCTGACCAGGCTGAAGCCTGGTGCTGTCCTCGATGCCCCTGGGCGGTGGGCATCGAGCTGATAGCGGTGTAAAAAAAAGATGAATCTATTGTTTTTTACTGTGGCACTACAAGTGCCAGCAAGCTGGGACTTGGAGAACCACAAGTCCCAGCCTGCTGGGCATTAAAGGGCCCGCTGGGTCTTGTAGTGCCACAGTAAAAAAAATAGTTAAATAAAACACACTGACACCCATATTAAATAAAAGTTTAATGCACACATTACACACATACTGATACTTACCTATCTTGATCCCGTTGGTAGGTCGCTGGCTCCGGTGTCGGCGGCTCCGTGTCGGCGGCTCCGTGTCGGCGGCTCCGGGGACGGCGTCCTGTCCGAGGATAATCCATGTTGGACCTGTGGAAGGAAATCCTACTCACCCAGGTCCTGCATGGATGGTCTTCTTCATCTGTCGACATCCAGGTCTTCTGACAGCTGCTGGCGACTTCCAGCAGCTGTCGGCATCTTCCGCGACGCTCCCCGGCTTTCAGAGCCGGAGAGAACCTTCCTCGTCGGTGTCTGGGCTCAGAATGAATTCTGGCCAATCAGGAGCCGCCTAGCCGCCTAGCGGCCAATCAGGAAAGGTCTTTCCTGATTGGCCGCTAGGCGGCTAGGCGGCTCCTGATTGGCCAGAATTCATTCTGAGCCCAGACACCGACGAGGAAGGTTCTCTCCGGCTCTGAAAGCCGGGGAGCGTCGCGGAAGATGCCGACAGCTGCTGGAAGTCGCCAGCAGCTGTCAGAAGACCTGGATGTCGACAGATGAAGAAGACCATCCATGCAGGACCTGGGTGAGTAGGATTTCCTTCCACAGGTCCAACATGGATTATCCTCGGACAGGACGCCTTCCCCGGAGCCGCCGACACGGAGCCGCCGACACGGAGCCGCCGACACCGGAGCCAGCGACCTACCAACGGGATCAAGATAGGTAAGTATCAGTATGTGTGTAATGTGTGCATTAAACTTTTATTTAAAATGGGTGTCAGTGTGTTTTATTTAACTATTTTTTTTACTGTGGCACTACAAGACCCAGCGGGCCCTTTAATGCCCAGCAGGCTGGGACTTGTGGTTCTCCAAGTCCCAGCTTGCTGGGGAGGCTTGCTGGCACTTGTAGTGCCACAGTAAAAAACAATAGATTCATCTTTTTTTTACACCGCTATCAGCTCGATGCCCACCGCCCAGGGGCATCGAGGACAGCACCAGGCTTCAGCCTGGTCAGGTAAGTCCTGGAGGGGGGGGACCCCTTTATTGGGGAGGTCCCCACTCCCCCAGGGCCCCTGGCCAGGCTGACTGGTCGGTAGGGTTAATGCTTTGGCCGGGGGGACTTGCATAAAAAGTCTCCCCCCGGCTGTGGCATTACCCTGCTGGCTGGTTTTGCCTGGGGCTGGTTCTTAAAATACGGGGGACCCCTAGTCATTTTGTCCCCCGTATTTTGGGAACCAGCCCCGGACCTGGAGCCTGGGGCTGGTTGTTAAAAATCGGGGAGCCCCTATTTGTCGGGTTCCCTGATTTTTAATTACCGGCTCCAGGCTCTGTCAGCCTGGTGCTGGTTTCGGCTGTGGGGGGGACCCCACGCCGTTTTTTTTTTTATTTATTTAATTTTTAAATTTTTTTTTACACCTTGCAGCCTGCACGGATCTGACTGATCCGTGCAGACTGCTAGAAATAATTCGTATTAGCAGCCGTATATACGGCCGCTAATACGGATGGTTACACCATTGGAGGGTTACAAAGCAGTCGTATCTGACTGCTTTGTAACTGACCCTCCGGAACACGAGTTTGCATACGACTTAAACAGTCGTATGCAACCGTAGGGAAAATACCAATACGAAAAACTAGTTTTTCATATTGGTAAATTTCCCCCTTACTATCCCGAAAATACGGCAGTTCGTATTCGTATTGATGTTCTATCAATACGAATATGAATTGCCGTATTTTCGGCATAGTAAATGTCAAAAATAAGTGTATTTCTGGATACAAATACACCTATTTTTTACAAATTTCCTTTAGTAAATTTCCCCCATAATATACATAATTAGTAATTATAACAACAAATAAAGCAGCAGACACCAACTATTTAACAGCTTAGTCTGTATTTTTAATCACAAACCTTCTCTATTTCACTTACCTTTCTTAGAGCATGTATGATCCAGAAAATAGCATTGTAATAAGGACATGTCGAGAAATGACAATAGCGTTGGAAACCAATACAGTATGTTAGATCTGGAGCAGGGATATAAACAGGACAAAACCGAGCCAAGTGGGTTATATTGGTTAGAGGCTCAGAGAGCTTGGGTGGAACACTTATAGGTAACTAGGTGATTCATTGTGCCCTAGGGGCGCTCTTCACACCGGCGTAAGGGGCTGCGCCCCATTAATTTGTGAAGTTTGTATTGTGAGACATATGGTTAGAATTGTATGAAAGATGCCTGTATTGCAACTTGAGTTATAGGTGAAATGTGTTAAATAGAGAGCATATGATGTGGAAGGGGGTGTGTATTGTTTTGTTTAATGAAAAAGCGGTTACAGAGTAAGATGTACATTGATAGTGTGGAGGGTACAGTGACATTTGTGGGGGTGTGCGTGTTGTTTAGGTGTGTGTGTAATAGTATAGTAGGGTGTTTTGGAGTCAGCGGCTCCCCACTGGTGGAGGTCACAACACAGGAAAACAGGAGGCTGGGTAGTGATAAGGGTGTGTGGGCATACGGGAGACTAAAGAGGAGGGTGGGGGACACTGTGCAGCTTCTGCCAGTGGGTGAGGGTCCAGCGTGGCAGCACAGGAGTACAGGACGGTGGCCCTGAGTCAGTGTCTCCTCCTACTGGGTGGGAGTTAGGGTGCATGAGAGCAGGAGGCTGGGCTATAAGGCATGATAGGGGAATGTGGGCAACACAGCATCAGCGACTCCCCAGTGGTGGAAGTTACGGTTCAGGAGAGCAGGAAGCTGGGTAGTGATAGGGGTGTGTGGGCATACGGGGGACTAATGAGGGGCGCAGGGGTGCTGTGAATTGCGGGAGGGGCGCGGGGGTGCCGTGAATCAAGGGAGGGAGGGGGCAGAATTGCGGGAGGGAGGGGCGCAGGTGTCCGCGAATCGCGGGTGGGGGCGGGGGTCCGCAAAGCGCGCAAGGGGGTCATGAACTGCGTGAGGGGGGGTTGCGAATTGTGGGAGGGGGGCGCGGGGGTGCCGTGAATCATGGGAGGGGGCACGGGGGGCCGCGAATTGCGGGAGGTTGAATCACCTAGGGAGGGGCGCGATGAATCACCTAGTTGTTTATATATTCTTGTAGCAGGATGGTAGGATGTTGCTGTCATACAGAATGCATTTACATAAACATAGGGAAAATAGAAGGGGCGGGGTGTGCGCCTATATGTAAAAAATAACTTAACATCATGTGAGAAATAAATGAGCACAGGCACAGAGGAAGACTACCCTGAGGCCGTGTGGGCAGAGATAACCGACAATAACAAAAAACCTAATAAAATTTTAATAGGGGTATGCTATAGACCGCCAAACATAAACGAAGGGGACGAGTCTCTTCTTTTAAACCAAATCAAACAATCATCAGATCAGGGTCAGGTATTAATTATGGGGATTTTAATTTACCTGATATTGATTGGAAAAACGTAACATGTAAAACAGCAAGAAACAGTGGGTTCCTAAGCTTACTAAAAGACCAGTTTATCACACAAACGGTAGAAGCTCCAACTCGTAATAAGGCATTATTGGATTTGGTATTAACAAATAACAGACTTAGGGCCTTATTCTGGTTGGTGCGGCCGGGCCGTACGCGTACGTTCCGGGTTTTTTTTTGATCTGCGCATGCGTACATTCGCTAATGCGCAGGCGCGAACACTCCACAACGCTTACGGACGGGTCTCTACGTGCGAAAAAACCTGTACGCGAGTGTACGGGCATTGGGGGCGGCATAGGGGCGTGTTGAGGGGAGCGGCCGAAATAATGAGGGAAAATGGGCGTAAACATGGGCGTACACGGGGGTGTGCACCAAAAATGAGCGGTGCTACTACCGCACGATCGACTAAAGCACCGTTCATTTCGGACACAAAACAGGCGGCCGCCAACCGCCATCTCAGACCACCCCTACAGATACCGCATGCCAGCGTGCGCCTGGGTTTGCTAATTTACGCTGATTACTACTCAAACACATACACCTGAATGTAATAAGCAATGCTGCAGTCTATTAAGTCCAAACCATGATTTCACTACCTGCAAGCCACACATACAGCACGCAAACACATTGGAAGCTTATGTTTCTATACTTCTCCACATTTAAAGGTTTGTTTAATTTAAGGTAAGAATCTTTGTAAGACCTGCTTATATATGCTAAGGTAGGTATTTGTTAAACAGGTCGACACATTCACTACGTGCTTTCATAGACTTTACACAGTAGCACACTCAATCTACACAAGTCGACATGTGTCAACGTGTTCACTCTAATACAAACATAGGTTTTGTATTTATGATACAATAACATAAACCACATCTAACACCTACAAAGGATGTTTCAGCAATGTTTTAAGCCCATGCCCACTATTTTGCACATTAATTAATTCAATCAATTAATTAATTTTCATAATTATAGTTGAAAGGCAAGATTTGCAGGTCCATATATGTGAAGGGTATGTCAGCGTACACGGACGTACGCTCACTCTCACGAGCGGTGACATAAGCTGACTTTTCTATTGAAAACAATAGGGACCCGTCCGTGCAAGCTGGCGTACGCTCAGATAGCCACAAGAAGTCGGTGGGAAGACGGACGAGAGACGTCCGTAAACGGTGGTGTACGCTCAATTGTACGCCAGTTGTCGGAGTGTAAGGGCTGGCCCGTCCGTGTACGTTGGCGTACGCACAATTGTACGCCACTCCCCTTTGACGTTGTTTCTGGCCGTACGTATGCGGCTGAGTTGTGGGTGGACTTAACCCCAACGGCCGCGTACGGATAGCGTACGTTAATAGCGAACGTACGCACGTTTGGCCGCACCGATCAGAATAACCTCCTTAGTTTCAAACACAAAAGAAATTGAACACCTAGGGAACAGTGACCACAATATGGTTTCACTGGAAATCAACTTCAGTAAATTACATCATAAAGGATCGGCAAAAATACTAAACTTCAGAAAAGCTAACTCCGAATTATTCAGGGAAGCCCTAAAAAGAATTGTATTTTTGAGGGGGAAAATGCTGAGGAAATGTGGGATACTCTAAAAAATGTACTTGAATCATTAACTATTAAATACATTCCTAAAGTAAATAAGGGTAAATTCAATAAAAAAAAGCCACCATGGTTGGACAAAAAAAATTGGTCAGCAATCAACAGTAAAACAAGAGCATTTAAATTCTATAAAAATAACTTAAATGAGGAGGCGTTCACCAAATACAAAGAATCAAACAAGACTTGTAAACGGGTAATCAAAGTAGCTAAAAGGGATTATGAAGATCGCATAGCCACTGAAATCAAAACTAACCCCAAGAAGTTTTTCAAATACATAAATAGTAAACGTATAATTAAGGACAACATAGGCCCACTAACCGACATCACTGGAAAAAGTTTTACGGAGGATAAGGGAAAAGCAGAACTGTTAAATGAGTTCTTCTCATCAGTGTTTACTAAGGAAGAGCAGACCTCTTTTGATCCTCCTATCCTGCCTCCGTTCCCCTCCGTTCCTACTTATCCTATTGTATTTCGTTGGTCCACCCACCTATTTTTAGTATGTTAACTCTTATGAGTAGGGTCCTCCTTCCTCACGTACTCACCCTACCTCATTACCTCACCTGTGCTCCTGTCCTGTTCTTCCCTTCCTCTACTTCATCTTCAGTCTCCTCGACAATTTTGACACCTACTTCTGAACTGATGCCGATTTTAGTTCTACCAGCTATACACCTATTTATACTGTATTTTTCAACACACCCTGTACGTTACCTTGTAATTTTTTTTTTTTTTGTTTGCTATGTACGGTGCTGCGGACACTTTGTGGCGCCTTATAAATAAACGTACTACTACTACTACTACTGTGGAACACACACATACCACAAATGGGATGGACAAGCCAGACCTCAATATTGATTTCTCTACCGAGGAAATAATATTGAGGCTCAGCAAAATCAAAACCAATAAATCACCTGGGCCAGATGGGATTCATCCTAGGGTACTAATGGAATTAAGGGAGGAATTAGCTTCCCCTCTACATTATATCTTCAAAAATTCACTATCATCAGGAAAGGTACCAAAAGACTGGAGAATAGCAGAGGTAGTGCCATTATTCAAAAAAGGAAAAAAGGAAGATAGTGGGTAAACTATTTGAAGGATTTTTAAGAGATGGGATCCAGGAATATTTAGACCTTCATAGTTTACTCAGTTATAACCAGCATGGGTTCGTGAAAAATCGTTCATGCCAAACTAATCTATTTGGTTTCTATGAAGAGGTTAGCAAAAACCTTGATAATGGAAATGCTGTAGATGTGATTTCCTAGATTTTTCTAAAGCCTTCGACACCGTACCACACAAGAGGTTGATAAATAAAATGGAGGACCTGGGATTAGGGGCAAATATCTGCAGATGGGTAGGGAACTGGCTGTGTAATAGAGAACAAAGAGTGGTTGTGAACAGTGCAGTTTCAAATATGATACCAGTACTAAGTGGAGTGCCACAGGGTTCGGTTCTGGGGCCCATTTTGTTTAACATTTTTATTAACGATATTGGGATAGGGTTATTTAGCAATATATCCATCTTTGCGGACAATACAAAACTGAGCTGTTACGATCCGCCTGCAGCGGATCAGTGTAAATGTGCTATTCACATTTTCTGTGTGTAGTTTGTCTGTTTTCCCTGGATTCTGCTCCCTCGGTTTATTCCAGCCTGTGTGTGTGTGTTTACTCGCTGGTGGCCTCCAGTGGTCAGCCCGGGCCATTGCAGCTCACTCTCAGTGGTGTGTTATTAGGACTCAGGTGTGTATTAATTAGGCTGCTGGCTTGCAGACAGTAACGTAACTATAGCCCGGCGCCGGGGGCTGCGGTGCTATAGTTACACCTCCCCCCAATCCCCCACATGCTTACCTATTTCGCTGGTCCCGGCGGCTCCATTCTTCTGCTAAGGACCACCACAAAATATAGCACACAGTTCTCTGAAACTGTCTGCTGTATGGGGGCGGCCATTTTGTGGTGGTCCTCAGCAGAAGAACGGAGCCGCCGGGACCAGCGTGAAAGGTAAGGCTGCAGGGGATTGGGGGGGTTTGAATGGGCGGCGGGGGGCGCCCCCCCCCCTGACGGCGGGGGGCGCCCAAAACGTAGCTACGCCGCTGCTTGCAGAGCTCACCTGCAGGCAATGTGTGATTATCACCTCCTTGTGCTCTCTATATAAACCCTCTGCTCACTCACTCCCTTGCCAGTTATACTGTTCAGTTCCATACTGTTTAGTTCCACACTATCCAGCTTCCAGCTTCCAGTCAGTCTCATGTCCAGTCTGTATCCCAGTCTTGCTGTGTTCCTGCCGGTCTGTTGTGATCCCTGGATCCTGTATTGCTGTGTTCAGTGGTGTTCCTGGTCCCTGGTGGTTAACCCTCGTCTGTCCAGTCTGTTTGATGTACCGTGTACCCAGAATGTCATCCCCGCGATCCAGTATACTTGTTCTGGATTGTCCTGCAAGTCTGTGCTGCGGTGTCCCAACTTCTCGGCTGTATAAACTTCTCTCAGCTAAGTTGGGGATTACCCACCTGCCCATTGCTTTGTATTGTTACAGTTGCTTATTACATCTCAGTGTATTGTTACAGTTGCTTATTACATCTCAGTGTATTGTTGCACCTGCACCCTGTATTGGCACTATCGGTACCGGTGCATTCATTTTTATTGTGTGTCATCTCCTGAGCATTGTTGCTCCCCTGGGGTTTCTGGGAGTTCCCCGTTTCTTGTGGGTATTAGTTAGCTTGTCCCCTTGCTCTCTCCTGGCCTTGGTGGGCGCGTTGTCACTCTTAAGACTAGGTGGCATCGGGGTAGGAGCTAGACTAACTGGCTCCTTCGAACGCGGCTATTATTGGCGAAGCCTAGCTCTGCACGCGCCCGCCAACCCTAGTCTGAGGCAACGGAGGTAGGTTTGGCGGGGACACTCCCAGAACCCTTACATGAGCAGAGTTATTAAATCATCAGAAGATGTCACCACGCTTCAAAATTATCTTGACAATCTAGACGAGTGGGCAAAAAAGTGGAAGATGAGGTTCAGTGTGGATAAATGCAAGGTCATGCACCTTGGGAGACATAACCAGTGTGCTAGTTATAACCTAAGCGGGGAGGAATTGGGAAATTCAGTACTTGAAAAGGATCTAGGAGTCCAAATAGACAACAAACTGGGGTGTATTGCTCAATGTAATATAGCAACTAAAAAGGCCAATAAAACTCCTGCATGTATTAAAAGGGGCATGGAAACTAGGGACTCAAAAGTAATTATGCCTCTGTACAAATCATTGGTTAGACCGCACCTTGAATACGGAGTACAATTCTGGGCCCAGCACTATAAAAAGGACATTATAGAATTAGAAAAAATCCCAAGAAGAGCAACTAAGTTTATTAGGGGAATGAAGACTTTAAGCTACGAGGAGAGATTAAGCAATTTGGGACTATTTACACTAGAGAAGAGACGTTTAAGGGGGGACATGCTCAACATGTACAAATATATCAGGGGCCAATATAAGGAACTGTCAAGCGCCCTTTTTTCTGCTAGACAGGAATCTAGGACGAGAGGGCACGAGTTTAGATTAGAAGAAAAAAGATTTTGTTCATCTAGAAGAAAAAAATTCTTTACAGTCAGAACAGTCAAACTTTGGAACTCTCTTCCTGGAGAAGTGGTGTCGGCAGACACTATAAATACGTTTAAAATAAGGTTGGATAAACATTTGTTGGTTAAAAACATCCACGGGTACAAATAAGTAACAATCTGTCTTTAAAATATCAGAACATACTATACAACAAGGGATCAACTACTATAAACATAGGTTGAACTAGTAGTAGTAGTATGTTTATTTATAAGGTGCGGCAAAGTGTCCGCAGCGCCGTACATAGCAAACAAAAAAAAAATTACAAGGTAACATACAGGGTGTGTTGAAAAATACAGTATAAATAGGGGTATAGCTGGTAGAACTAAAATCAGCATCAGTTCAGAAGTAGGTGTCAAAATTGTCGAGGAGACTGAAGATGAAGTAGAGGAAGGGAAGAACAGGACAGGAGCACAGGTGAGGTAAAGAGGTAGGGTAAGTATGTGAGGAAGGAGGACCCTACTCATAAGAGTTAACATACTAAAAATAGGTGGGTGGACGAACGAAAAACAATAGGATAAGTAGGAACGGAGGGGAACGGAGGCAGGATAGGAGGATCAAAAGAGGTTAGGAGGAGGGATGGGCTAGTCGAAAAAAGTGGGTTTTGAGGGAGCGCTTGAAGGAGGTAAGGGAATCAGAAAGCCTGATGGGTGGCGGGAGGTTGTTCCAGTGCAGGGGGGCAGCGCGAGAGAAGTCTTGGAAACGGGAGTGGGAGGAGGTGATTAGGTGAGAGGTCAGTCGGCCGTCAGCGATGGAGCGAAGAGGACGGGAGGGAGTGTGGATAGAGATCAGTGAAGAGAGGTAAGGAGCGGTGGAGGAGAAGAGAGCCTTGTAGGTGGTGGAGAGGAGTTTAAAGAGAACTCGGAAAGGAATGGGGAGCCAGTGAAGAGATAGACAGAGGGGGGAGGCGGAGGTAGAGCGGTGGGAGAGGAAGATGAGCCTAGCAGCAGCGTTAAGAATGGATTGGAGAGGTGCGAGCAGGGGCGGATTTAGGGAAGAGGGCGCCCCTAGGCACAACAATAATGTTTACTAAGTAGGACAGTTTATAGGGGCAGTATCTGCATGTCCTATCCATTTACACTCTATTTAAGATGGAATATAGTACGGTACAATGGATATTTTGCAGTTATTGGTACATTTTGGGCTGACAGTACTATCACAGGCATCCAAGTGCCGCCCCCAAACATGTGCCGCCCCTAGGCCGGTGCCTCACGTGCCTAATGGGAAATTCGGCTCTGGGTGCAAGGCGTGTGAGAGGTAGCCCAGAGAGAAGGATGTTGGAGTAGTCAAGGCGGGAGATGACAAGAGAGTGAATGAGAATTTTGGGGGTTGCCGCGAATCGTGGGAGGGGGTGTCGCGGGGGGGTGGGGTGCAGCGAATCGCGGGAGGGCGGGCCCCGGGGGGGCGCGTGCTGCGTATCGCGGGGGGTTCGCGGGGGCGGGGGTTGCCTCGAATCGTGGGAGGGGGGTCGTGGGGAGGCCACGTATCGTGGGAGGGGGGGTCACAGGGGGGTGCCGCGAATCGCGGGAGGGGGGGTCGCTGGGGGGGTGCTGCGAATCGTGGGAGGGGGGGTCGCGGGGGGGCCCGCAAATCGCAGGAGGGGGGGCGCGCTCACCTTGTGGCTGTGGAGTAGGTTCCTGGGCAACATGCGGAGACAGAGGGTGTCTGGCACTGTGGGCTCGCTGGGCTGGTTCTCTGTCATGTGAGTCAGAGGCTCCACCCAGCGTTATACACACACTCATACACTTTGAGTGACAGATGTAGCCAAATATATAAGAGATGGCAAGATGTAGGCTATTATAGAGTTCCCAACAAATGTACTTAAATTCCAATAAAGCGGGTACATTTATGGCATACTTATCAAAATTAGATAGATCCTCTAACATGGGTTGGGATCATTTGGTCTACAGCATGATGGTCGACATGGGAAAAGGTTGACATGGGTCTAGGTCGACATTGGAAAAGGTCGACATGTTTAGGTCAAAAGGTCATTAGTTCGACAGTGTCTAGGTCGACAGTCAAAATGTCGACACGGTTTTTCACCGTTTTTTTTACCCAAATATCAGCACAGTCAACATGGACACAGTTTAAAGTGCACCGCATCTCCTCGCATCGCTCTCAATGCTTCAGGCATGGTTTCACTATTTTTACCGCCTGTCATCTAAAAAAACAGTGAAAAACCCCATATCCACCATTTGACCGTCGACCTAGACACTAGAAAATTCCCTCCACCGGCGCCTATGTAAGACTTCAAACAACGTTCCTATATGTGCTGGAACGGTCCTCTTCTCCACAAACTGACATGCATAAATGATTGTATACGGTCCTACGATAACATCTCCTCTTCTCCCAAATCGACTGCTTATATTGGATTGGGGAAAAACAGGTCTTGTTTCCAAATCAGAGCTTTCACTCGATCCAGATGGAATCCCAAAATGGAAAAGGGGCATATGGTGCAATACCACCTTTTATTGGATTAAAAACAGCAACGTATATACAAACACAGAAATAGAAATGGCTAATTACCAGATTGGGTAGAGAAACTGAATGAACAGCTCTCAAAAGCGCATGTGAACAAAGGATGATGGCCCGGAATCCGTCACCCGATGTTTGCTCCAACCTGTAGTAAAGTCCAGATCTTCGACCTTTTCCCATGTCGACCGAATTGTGTCGACCTAATGACTGTCGACCATCATGATGTAGATGAAATGACCGCATCCCCTCTAACATTGTGTCTAAGATATATTCAGATACAGGGTTGATTACCGCACTGAGAATCACTGAAGTATTTTTGAATCACTTTAGCGAAGTGTATCTATCTAAATTGACTTATCAATATTATCCTCTGAAGTTATGATATCGGTGGACTTACCTTTTACCATAGAGGAAGTAGAGTTGGCAATAAAGGTACTATCAACGGGCAAGGCTCCCGTGATAGATGGTATACCCGGGAATTACTAAAATTTTGGTGGCATTCTGGCACCTCGAAATAATGGTAAGATGGAGCAGGGCTTGTGTTTGTCCGGCGCTCGCCAGATCTCTGGTGGCGCCGGCGAAAGAGACTTAAGTGTGTGTGGACTGTCCACCGTCCAATTGCTGCTTTTCTGCTCCCTGCGCCATCTACGGGATCCTTGTGCCGGCGCCTGGATTCTACAGCCCCTGGGAACCATCTTGGGTGAGAGATCGTACGGGGAATTGGCCCAGCAGCTTTGCCTGGTGGACTTGTCAGTGCTGTTTTAACTGTCTTACCTTGTGAGTGCTTCCTGTAAATAAATATTTTGCTATTGCTATTACGTACTGCACCAATGGTATTTTTCCTGCTTGGTCTCCGTCACACCCATCAACAACCTTGGAGGGTGTGGAGACTTGTTATTTTAGGTTTTGATTGCTCTCATATGGTCACTGGAATTTATATGGAATAAGCCCAGCTGTCATATGCTTTGAGGAGAATTTGATGTGCCTTGATTTTATCGTGAATTGTGAGTGCATCTATTAAATAAAAGCATCCTCTGGTCAAAAATACTACACTAGATTGTTGCTTTTTCCCTCCAATAATTCCACCATTGGGATTTTTGGAGATATCTTTTTCAGATTTGAAACAAGTGTTATTCAATTGGAACTTTGGAAGCAGCAGTCACCTGTGTTTCTATATAAGTTATGTATTGTATTTCATCTTTATCATAGGATGTCACTTGTCACATGTTAACGGAGATAGCGCTTATGGGCACTGTGTGATATCTCTTGCAGTACTATTTCTATCATTGGTGATTGACAAAGACCAATTTCACCTGTTCCCTAGCTGCACAATCTCAGATAGCGCCAAAATTCCTGAACAATTTCTGTAAAAGTTAAGCAGTGTTCACTATTACACAATTTCTCTTCTATGATGACCCCCAAGTCCTTCTCTGCAGCAGAATTCCCTATAATAACTCCATTTAGCCTATAAGTAGCTTGTTCATTTTTGTTCCCATAATGAATTACTTTACATTTTTCAACGTTAAACTGCATTTTCCACCTTTCCAGTTTATTTAAGTCACTTTGTAGTGTTTCCACATCCTCTCCTGAGTTAATTTCCTTACTCAATTTCGTGTCATCTGCAAATGTTGCAATTTTACTCACTATGTCACTTCCAATATCATTAATGAATATATTAAACAAGGTGGGTCCCAATATTGAACCTTGCGGCACTCCACTTTGGACCTTACCCCAGCTGGAATGTATGCCATTTACCACCACTCTGTCCCCGATTGTGCAACCAGTTTTTAATCCAATTACAAATTTTATCTTCTAACTAGGGATGTGCACCGGGCACTTTTGCGGGTTTTGGGTTTTGGGTTCTGGTTACCTTGAGGTTTTGGGTTCTAATGGGTTTTGGCAAAACACCTCCTAAGTGTTTTGTGTTTGGATTTTTTGGGTTTTGGGTTCTGATTTTTTTTGTTAAAAAAGCATAAAAACTGCTAAAATCGCAGAATTTGTTTTTTTTTTTGCTCCAACGCTATATTTACCTCAATAACATTCATTTCCACCTCACACCTCACAATATTGTTTTTAGAGCAAAAGGTTGCACGAGGTAGCTGGATAACTATGATAAGCGACACAAGTGTGCTGCACAAACACGTGGCTCATCTAGGAGTGGCACTGCAGCGGTAGACAAGGCAGACCTTATTATATGTAGCAGCCTAGTATGTAATTGTACTACTAGGTAGGTACACTTAGGCAGTAACACTGCCAGTGGCAACAGTGGACTGAGTAAATAATACTGGCAACCTCTATTCACAGTATTCAGTGCAGGCAGCACCAGTGGACTATATATAATTCAATTAATTAAGTATTAATAATATAGCAGCCTAGTAGGTAGAGAAAATAAACTACTAGGTAGGTAGGTAGGTAGGCAGGCAGGCAGTAGCACTGCCAGTGGTCACCACAAAAGGTAGTTATATTACACACCACCAGTAGCTTTTTTTTTTTTATATATATATTTATTCAGAGACAACATGAAGTTATTTACAATCTTAAATACGTTCCGGTGTACAATCATGAGAGAGGAAACATTTGAAAAGGGGTAACAATGTTACGTATAACCAGAGTCCCATCTGGATAATTGTTGACTCATCAATTTTCTTGTTTGGGAAGGGTGGGTAAATTGCTGGGGGTGGTCTAAAGTGGGTTGAAGTATTAGGGGGAGGGAGGGGAGGGGAGGGATTTATATAATAGGGTGTTATCATTTATCAAGGGAAGATCTTGTGCCCATTTAAGTGTAATCTTTTCCCAGATGGGTCCGGCTGGTTTTTCAGCTAGGGCGTTATACAAAAGTTTGGTCTTATATTTATCGTTCTGAAATTTTTGTACCATACTGCACAACCCCTGGTCCTCCGGGCCTGGGGGTGTACTACGGGGAGAGACTTTGCGTAGTGCCTCAGCTGAAACAAAGCAAAGGAACTGTCAGCGGGGAGACCAAACCTGTTTTGGAGTGCAGAGGCTGCCAATATCCCCCCCCCCCAGTATCGAATACCTGAGAAATGGCCTTGAGGCCCTTATTTCGCAGGCGGAGGAAGATGGAGCTGTCTATTCCTGGTGAGAACATTGGGTTTCCCCAAATTGGAAGCCATGGCAATGAGCGGGGATCGTGGCCCTGAGCAGCGGAGACCGACCACCAGGCCGTGTGGATGTCCTGGAAAATAAAGTTATTGTAGATTCGTGTGGGGATGTGGGTTTTGGGGGTGTGTAAAAGTGCTCCTGGGGAAAAGGGGGCGAACATTGCACTGTCCACGTGGAAGTCTGAAAAGTCACTTCTTTTTTGGATTTTTATGTTACAAAGGTTTGTGTCGTCTGGGAAGGAAGGGGGTGCGCCCCTCAAGGTCATTAGTTCTGATTTGTCAATATTTATTTTGTACCCAGAAAAGGAACCAAATTGTTGGATAATGTGGTAGGCGTTAGGCTGAGAGTGCTGTGGGGCAGTAAGAAATAAAAGCATATCGTCTGCAAACAGGGATACTCGCAAGTCCACAGAGCCAATCTGAATTCCCTGGAACGTCAGCGCCTGTATGAGGGCTATTGCCAAGGGCTCTAGGGCCAGGGCAAACAGAAGCGGAGACAGGGGGCATCCCTGTCGGGTGCCTCTTAGGATCGGGAAAGGCTCTGATAGGATTCTATTACAAGATATTCTGGAGGCAGAACCGCTGTATTGTGTGTGTAGTAAAGAAATTAATTTTTCTGGGAATGAGAATTTGCGTAGGGTGGTATAGAGGTGGTCCAAGTGGACCATGTCGAAGGCCTTCTCTGCGTCCAGCGACAGTATTGCCAGCGCGGGGCGCGACATGTCCCACTGGGAATGCTGTAGCACCAACAACACTTTTCTGATGTTCGTCACGGGGTTACGACCCATGACAAACCCAGTCTGGTCCCCATGGACTAAGCTAGGGAGTAATGGCTTCAATCTGTCAGCTAAAATCTTTGTGAGAATTTTATAATCCAGGTCTAACAAAGAAATGGATCTATAGGATGCAGGGTCTGACAGGTCCCGGCCTGGTTTTGGGAGGACTTTGATAGTTGCAGTGTTAAAGTATAGGGGGGCTTGGTCATCATGTAGTATAGAGTTATAGACTTTAACTAAGGAGGGGGAAATCTTGGGAGCTAGTAGTTTAAAATATTCAGAGGTTAGTCCGTCTGGGCCTGGAGCTTTACCTGGTTTAAGGCCTGCTATGGCCTTTAAAACTTCATCAATTGTGAAGTCATTACATAGGACTGCAGATGTAGGGGGTGGCATTTGTGGGATAGGGAGATGTTCCCAGAATTTTGTGGCCGCATGGTCATCGGACTTGGGAGCAGAGTATAGGGATGTGTAGAAGGCATTTAAGGTTTGTGCAATTTGTGCATTAGTAGTAGTGAGTGAGCCGTCGTGTCGACGTAAGGGGTGAATTGTGGAAGGGGATTGATAACCTTTAAGCAGATTAGAGAGCAATTTGCTTGACTTATTGCCGTATCTGTGGAATTTGGCGTTAGCAGCGAAAGTGTAAAGTGCTTCAGACTTGACAAATAGTCCCTCAAAGGTGGGGGGGGGGGTATGGGGGGAAGATATTGCGAAATAAGGAAAATTATGGGTGAGGTAATCGCATTACCATAATAACATGTCTTAGAATTACCAATATTAGTGACTTAGGCAATACTATAGGTACATAACACATACTAAACATAACTTGTATGAACAAAACTAGGTTGCTGAGTTTTTACTCAGAAAGTGCGTATCAATATCGGTCCATAGCATACAGCAACTGGAACAGTGTATGTTCATAATGTGCATTGCGGTTATTCCTGAGAGGGGCAGCAGGAGATGGTGGCATAGACAGTCTGTTCTACGGAAGAACGCTGGTGACATCTGGGCCGCTGGGGGTGTCCATTGGTGATGGCCGCAGTGTATACTTTTGCATACCTTCCAACTTTGGTAGCTGTGCAGGCGGGACGCTGCTGCTGCGCGCCGTGGGCGCGTTGAAATTTTTCGGGGCGTGGCCTAATTTGGGGGCGTGGTCTATGCTCGCGGCTCCCCCGCGAGGTCATGCCCCCATTTTGCCGCTATGGGGGCATGACCCAGAGGCTCTGTGAGCCTCTAGCCATGCCCCCAGCCCCCTGGCTGCGCACAGCGTTTATTCCCCGCTGCTTAGCAGCTGACAAGGGGGACTCCCAACAGCCCCCCCACACCGCGGGACACTGCCGCCCGCGGGTGGGACATCGGGACAGGCCCTGACAATCGGGACTGTCCCGATAAAATCGGGACTGCTGGGAGGTGTGCTTTTGCAGTAGGGGGGGGGGGGAAGGGGGGGAGGTTGAAGATCCAGGAAGCAGATGAGAGATGAGGTGCAGGGGGGGGTATCACCCCTTTAGTTGGGGTCTGCTGCCCAGTCCGTTTGGTCTGTGTGCTGCGGAGCTGGAGGGGTCGCTTCACGGAGGTAGGCTTCTGCATCTAAATAGGAAAGGAAGTCCCTGAATGAGTTGCCGTCATAGATTCGCAGCCGCGCTGGGTACAGCATTGCGAACATTACTCCGTCGCGGATTAGCTTTGAGCAGGTCGGGGCGAAGTCTTTCCTTGCTTTGGAGAGCTCGGCTGAGTAATCCTGAAATACTAGGATCTCGTGTCCCTGCCAGGAAATGTCTGGCAGGGAAGATGCCCAGATGAGCTCTTTGTGCAGAAAGTTTAAAGTTTTGAAAATTACAGTGTGGGGTCTGGCGCCCTCCTGTGGCCGTAACGTGCCCAGCCTGTGAGCACGTTCAATAATCAGATCATTACATCTGTCAGTAATATGGAGTAATTCTGGCAGAGTGAATTTGATAAAGTCAAAGAGTTCTTGTCCCTTCACAGCTTCAGGTATGCCTATCAGGCGCAGATTACATCTCCTCGACCTGTTTTCCAGGTCTTGGACCTTATTATGAAGGTGATTTAGTTCTTTATTGGCAGACTGTAAGGAGGAGCTATTTCTGCAAAGTTAGCTCACACTGTTTGTTCTGTGGACAAGAGTCTGTGATGCAGCTGGTCTATTCTTCTGCCTATGGTGTCGGTCTGTGCTTGCAGCAGAGGACCCATGGCAGTTCTAATGGCAGCAACATACTTGCCTACCCTCCTGCATTCTGCAGGAGACTCCCTGAAACAGCAGCAATCTCCCTCTCTCCCTCATTAGTCTAGCAATCTCCCTCATTTCACCTAACACACATTACACTGTTACATTTTTGGGGTAAAAAAGGAATTAGAGACAGATATTTACATTGAATCATCAGTGTCATTTCCCAGTAGCTCTTACTAACTGCTTTGGGGCTCATCTTCATTTGGATATAAGTCATTTTAAAAGATTCCTTTCAGATGTAGCAGTACACACCCACGATTCTAGGTGCTACGTTCAGAATCTCTTTTCACAATCTCTCCTTATATGGAACTAGACACGCCCTTTGGGTGGAGCCTGACACGCCCCCTCAATGGGGCGCTGTGCAAAATTCTCCTGCTAACTATAATCTCCCTGAAATTAGTTTTCAAAAGTAGGCAAGTATGCGGCAATCATATCCCCATATGTGACCGGGGCATCGGGGGAGGGTAGGTGCTGCAGCAATTGTGGGTACTCACTGTGTGGAGCTCCCAGCTCCTCTTGCAAGGTATCGTGCAGGGGGGAGTGGGACCCCTGGAGTTAGCTGGTGAGGAGGAAGGTGCTGCGCGGCGGGAGACAGCGTCCGGCGCCATCTTGGGACCAGGAGTCTTGGTCTCTTTTTCCTTTCTGCGGCCCTGGGCGTTCGGCATTGTAATAGCGCTTCATGCAGCGGTGGGGGTTGTAGGAGGAATAAGGGTGGCGACTGGCGGGTTTTGCAGGGGCTGGAAGCCGTGAAAATGGGTGTTTGGGCTCCCGGTTATTGGAGCTCTGTTCCCCTGCTACTGCTGCATCAGGGGGCGGAACCGGAAGTCACCACCAGTAGCTTTATGCAGTGCACCAGCAGAATTTATAATAATTAATTGTATTATTAGGTACTGCTTGGCAGTGGCACACGTCAGTGCACCAGCAGCATGGAATTATTTTTTACAGTCCCACGCAGCACAAGTATTATTTTTTAATTAAATTAGATATAGCAGCCTAGTATGTACTAGGTAGGTACACTTAGGCAGTAGCACTGCCAGTGGCAACAGTGTAACTAAATAATACTGGCAGATTCAGTGCAGGCAGCACCAGTGGACTATATATATATATATATATATATATATAATATAATTAATTATTAATATAATATATAATATTAAAGCACAGCACCAGAGGTAGGCCCCAGCACAGAGGAGACAGTAGTACTACAAGTACACAGTTAGACTGTCCTCCTTGCTAGGGAGAGCCCACCCTAAGCAGAGAGGAGAACAGAGTACACAGCAGCACTGAGGGAGACAGCCCCAGCGAATAAAATAATAAATTTCAGCACACCAGAGGTAGACCGCACAGAGGAGACAGTAGTACTACAAGTACACAGTTAGACTACACAGCAGCACTGAGAGACAGCCCCAGCGAATAAAAAATATTGCGTCCAAGGTCAAGCTCAAGTTTAAGCCCCAGCAACACACCCTCTCCCAACCCACTACTAGACTGAAGTGAAGATGGCGGGCGCAGTAGCCGCTTTTAAAGCCTCCCGAAATCCGGCGCTGGGAGATGACGTTCTGACCACGCGGACGGACCCGAGTCAGGCGGGAATCTCCGAGCGCTGCTCGGAACCGGGCTCGGAATGATGACGTTCGTGGGGGCTCGGATCTCTGGAATCAGAGTCTGCACATCTCTACTTCTAACCCTAAATTACCTAGTTTCATTATAACCATTTGAGGCACCGTGTCAAAAGCTTTATCGAAATTAAGCAGTATTACATCAACAGATTTGCCTAAGTCCAGCCCTCTAACGACTTCCTCATAGAAGCTAATTCAATTAGTCTGACATGATCTATTTTTGATGAACCCATGCTGAGCCTTACTTATTACTTTCTCCTGTTCTAAGAAATTTTAAATACTATCTCTTATTCCTTCGGTACTTATTTAGTTTCACGGCGGCCGATATATCGGATGTGATATCGGCCGATATATCGTCCGATCCGATGCGATTTTTTACCTGTTCATAACCCCAGTATCCACTACGCATGGAGTTGATTTTATATAGTGTGGCGAGCGCAGTAATCCACGCCCCCTAGCAGGGCTCGCTACGCTCGCCACACTATATAAAATCAACTCCATGCGTAGTGGATAGTGGGGTTATGAACAGGTAAAAAATCACATTGTATCGCATCGGATCGGCCGCTATATTGGCCGTCGCGAAACTAAACAAGTACCATTCCTTCTAATAATTTCCCCACAATGGATGTAAGACTGACCGGCCTGTAATTTTCAGGGTTAGTTTTGCTACCTTTCTTCCATATTGGTACAACGTTAGCTATGCGCCAGTCCCTTGGTACCGTCCCAGAGTTTGATTCCTCAAATATCAGCTATAATGGTAGTTCTATGACAGAACTCAATTCTTTTAGTATCCTAGGGTGTATTCCGTCCGGGCCAGGAGATTTGTTACTATTTAGGTTCTGTAATCTATTTTTGACTATTTCCTCACTGAAACATACAGATTGGGAGCAATCAAGAGCCGAGCATTTAATCTGTGGGAGATCTTCTGAAGATTCTTCCCTTGTAAATACGAAGCAAAAAATTCATTGAATAATTCCGCTTTCCCTTTTCCTTCTATTACCAGGTTTCCTGCTTATTTTTTAGTGGGTATGACTTCTATATTTTTTTCAGAAGGGAAATGATCTCATTTAATGACAGAGACAATTATAACGGTTATTCCTAAAAGTGATAAGGACACATCTCTGGTAGACTTATACTGGCCAATTTCTCTGATATCGGCCTATGCAAAGATTTTGGCAAATAGGCTGAATAAGGTTTATAGAGAAGAGGACCAGGGGCGATGAAAACTTGTCAACACATCCGTAGAGTATTCAGATAGATGAAATAGATTCATTGAACTGGTACAGACGCATCTGGGTATCTTTTATAGAGAATCCAATGTCAAAGGTGGACTGGCTGTCCATATAAAGCTCCTCTCACCGGATAAGTATGGGAAGGAAAGACAAAGGTCCTCTTTAAGTGTAGGTACAGAATTTTATTTAAAAAAAGCAGTAACTGGGAACACAAGATGGAAAGCTACGGTACCTGATGATTGGGGTATTGGCCTTATACCCCAATCCTGACCGCACATAGGTAGTGATTCCCAGTGATGAGTACGGCAAGGCTCCTCTCCTGCCAACGCGTTTCCACAGGATGGTGATGGAGCAGTGTAACAGGCACCTTTCTGCTTATTTGTGCACCTTGTGTCACCTCATCAGCAGCCTCAGGACACTTCTCCAAGGAGATTCAAGGGCTCTGCAGACTACACAGGGAGTGGGGACCCTTCCTTTTGGACTCAGCAGAAGAAGAGTGATTGTGCCTTGGGACTGGTTTATCTGTTTGTTTTTTTAGGCTGAATAAGGTAATCAAGGACCAAACTGGTTTTATGTGAGGGAAATCTACCTCAATTCATTTAAGAAAGGGTCTTTACCTATCTTCAGACAGTTGATATCTCTGGCATGAAAGCAGTGATTGCATCTTTTGAGCTTTTGACTCAATAGAATGGCCATATTTTCGGGTCGTGCTGCGCACCTTTGGTTTTGGCCCTTGTTTGTCTTTAATATCAGAATCTGAGAGCCAGAGTTTCCATCAATGGGTCAGTTATAGAACCATTTCCCCTGTTTCACCTTTGCTCTTCGCCATAGCGGTTGAGCCAATAGCATGTGATTTAAGAACATTACAGGGGGATTGTAGGTTGTGAGGGGCTTTGAAGTGGAATATGGTCTCCCTATATTCGGATGATTTATTGGTGGGTATGTCTGAGTATACTAATGATTTGACAATTGTGATTGAGACTCTCCAGGAATCTGGGCAATATTCAATTGGAATAATTCACACCTTTGTTAACAACTGTGGAAGGAATCGGTGAGTCTGGGAATGATGTTTTGCTCCCCAGGGTAGATAAATTTTAATATCTGGGTATTTTGATATCTAAAGACCCAAAGGATTTTGTCATAGATAATGTTGCCCCCCCTAGTATATTGAATATAGATTAAATGCAAATGTTGGATGAGGTTGCCCCTTACAGTATTGGGACGTGACAGTATGGTAAAGATGGTCATTTTACCTAAGTTCCTCTATATATTTCAGCAAGCACCTATATTTATCAAGGATGATTAATAGTATAATCTCATTATTCATATGGAGAAATAAACATCCTAGAATCAAAATGGCTACTTTAGTTAGAGAGCACGATCAGGGGCCTTGCAATGCCCAATTTAAAATTCTACTATTCCGCCGCCCATTTGGCACATGTATGTACGTGGATTAAGGAGGGGAGTCCTCGGTAGAATTGAAGGATAGCAGTTAAGAATATCCTCCAATCATCATCCAAGCTATAAGTATGGGAATGAGCATGTAGGGAGATATATTTCGAGGGATTAGATCCAGACACCTTCCTATTATCATTAAGTTCTCTGAGAAAATTGAATATACAAAAGGGCGGAAAAATATGGAGTCAGTTTGGAATTAACTCTATTGGGCAGATTTATGAGGAATATGTGTTCAAATCTTTCTCCCAATTGTAGGGTGAATTTGAGTTGCCCAAGATGATGTTCTACAGATGTTTGCAGTTGAGGAGTGATCTGTCCCAATACAGTAGGGTAAAAACCATATATATGACGGAATCACCAGTTACACAATTCAGTAATAAACTGTGTGGAAGCGAGAGGCAGAATGTTAGAAAGACTCTACTATTAGTAGGATCATTGGATAGACACCAACTAGGTCAACATGGGTAAGGTCGACAGTCAAAAGGTCGACATGGGGTTTTTCACTTTTTTACCTGAATGTCGACACAGTCAACATGAGCACTGAAATGCAGCACGGCATCTCCTCGCATGGCTCGCTACACTCGGCACAATATTTTATTCTCCCTCCTCGCCCTAGTGGATGAATGTGCATCAAATACCACCTGTCGGCTCCAAAAATGGGAAAAACCCCATGTCGACCTTCCTGCATGTCGACCTAATGCTTGTAGACTTAGTGACCGTATCCAATTCTACTCAATGGGATGAGTTGGTGGGACTCAGATCCAAGTGAACTGTGGATATTCCAGAAGTTACTATAGAAAAAAGCAGGGTGGCACTGCCAATCCCAAGGCAAGCTACCAACTCCCTTAGGATCCAAATAATATTCTATATAGAACCTACTGTATCTAACCCCAGCGAGGCCGACCATAAGGAGAGATGTCTAAATGCTTTGGCAGTGTAAATATGTGCAAGTATTTTGGAGAGGAATAGGTAACATTTGGTCTAATATGGGAATTCCAAGGGCGTAACTACCATAGATGCAAGGGGTGCAGCTGCTATGGGGCCCATCTTACTGAATAAGTAATATGTTTTACATACATTTGTCACCATCTACTGCTAAATAGGGGGCCCTTAAAAACTTTAGCTATGGGGCCTACAAATATCTAGTTACGCCGCTGGGGAATTCCATAGCCAGTATTTTGGGGGTTTGGCCTCGTGACTTTATGTCATTTGAGATGAGGCAGTGCGCTACTAATTTATGCTCTATTGCTCGTTCCTGGATGGCCCAAAAGGGTCCGGAAATGAAGGAGTGGAGTCATTTAGTTAATAGCACCATAGAACACGAGAAGTATGTTGAATAATGAAGTTTTAGTGTTTGGGGAGGGCGGTATCACTGGAAATATAGCAAGGTTTGTTTGGCATCTTGAGTGTTCCACTTTATATTTACAAGTCATACATTTTATGATAAGAAAATATCAACCACATAACACTTTATTTAGCAAGCACTATGGTCGTTGGTAATAATTAGTTCATGTGCAAATGTATTATACTACAGTATGGGCCTTATTTTGGTTCATTCTTTCTGACAAAATCCTTCTTAGATGGGCAAAACCATGTGCACTGCAGGTGGGGCAGATGTAACATGTGCAGAGAGAATTAGATTTGGGTGGGGTTTTACTTCAAAGTGAGATCTATATTGCAGTGTAAAAATAAAGCAGTCAGTATTTTCCCTGCACAGAAACAAAATTACTCACCCAAATCTAATTCTCTCTGCACATGTTACATCTGCCCCACCTGCAGTGCACATGGTTTTGCCCATCTAAGAAGGATTTTGTCAGAAAGAATGAACCAAAATAAGGCCCTATGTGAGCAGTGCCGGTGCAAGCACTTTAACCGCCCCAGGCAAAATGGAGGGGGGGGTCCGGGCGCCGCTCACCTGCGGAAGGGGGGGGCTGGCCTGTCGCCCAAAAGTGTCTGGGGTGCGGGCCGCCGTTGCGCTGCTCATTTGCTCCATGGTGATGCAGGAGATCCACCGCTTACAGGCTCCAGCGAGGGGGGGGTGTGGGCAGCCGCCCGGCAGCTCAGTTAGTTCCACAGGGGGGGAGGCAGACCTGCCAGTGCCGCTCACAGGCTCCAGCAAAGGGTGGGGGTGCAGTCAGCCGCCCGGCAGCTCAGTTACCGCCGTTGGATTCATCTGCTCAGGGGTGGAGGTGGGGGGCTTTGGGGGGTGCGGGCAGCCGTCCGGCAGCTCAGTTACTCCACGGGGGGGTAAGGCAGACATGCCACTCACAGGCTCTGGAGGGGAAGGATGCGGGCAGCCGTCCGGCAGCTCAGTTTTCGCCGGGCGCTGGGTTCATCTGCTCCGGGGGTGGGGGGGAATGAGGTCATCAACCACAACGCCACCACATTACCCCCATCGCAGCTCCCTTCATACCGCCCTCCATTGGCAGGCGCCCTAGGCAATTGCCTAATGCTGCCTAGTGGTGGCGCCGGCCCTGTATGTGAGGTGATACCGCTGTTTTAATGGGCAGCATAACATTAGATTAATTATTTAAGGGTGAGGGGGAACGTTAATAATTTGTGGGAGCAATGTTAGAAGTCAATTTATTATCATCTGTTATTTTTATTTTTTTTGCCACTCCCTAATAATCTGTATTCCAGAATACTGTAGGAAGGACTAGCGAAAATTGTACCACGCAAGTATACACATATGTTGGAGTTGTGCTGGGAGACAAGGTTAATAACTTTGTAAATTTTGTCTGATGGTTGTAAGTTTTATTTGTATGTAAATATATATATGTCTATGTGTACAGGTATATGTGTTACGCAGTGCTATTTTTGAAGGAAAATAGGTTTAGGAACTGTGGGCGGGGGCAAAAAGTGGGTGGTGATGTGGGAGGAGCTACAAAAGGGCGGGGCATTGCATAAAAAAATAAAAATAAAAACATAATTCCTCACGTCACGCTTATTATACATATGCCACACATAGAGATTTGCATTATACATATGCCACACACTGTGATGCCCATTATACATATGCCACACACCGTGATGCCCATTATACATATGCCACACACCGTGATGCCCATCATACATATACTACACCATGATGCCCATTATACATATGCCACACACCAAGATGCCCATGCCACACTGAGATATTTCAGACAGCAACAGCAGTGATAAATATAAAATTGCATTAATGAGTTTTCAGTAAATTACCAGACAATTGAGGCTGCCGCTCGGCTTGAGAGATCAGATTTGAGAGTAAGCTCCCTCAGGCAGGCAGCGGAGGAAGAGTGAATCCTCAGGGCACTCCAGACAGGCGGGAGAGAGCAGCAAGAGAGGCGGGTGGGCGCTGGGCGGGTGCGGGAGACACCATGGATGCGCACTGACACTGACGTCAGGCGCATCCATGGAGTAGGAGGCCAAGGGGCGGTCGCAGGAAGTACATCTTCCTTGCCGCCGCGGAAACAGAGATTGGAGATAATCTCTGTGCTGCAGCCTGCGCCCGGTGTAGAACTTCCGGAACGCCGTTCCTGATGAGGTCATTTTTCAACTGAACTTCAGGAACGGCGTTCCGGACTGTTCCGCCACAAATATAACCCTGTGTATATGTCTGTATGTGGAAAATTTTCAGTAAAGATGAACAGATAAAAAAAATAGCACTATAATGACATTGGGCCAGATTCTCTAAGCTTTAAAAGTGATAAAATGGAGAGTGAAAAACAGCCAGCCAATCAGCTCCTACCTGCCACATCACAGGCTGTGTTTGAAAAATGTCAGAAAGGAGCTGATTGGCTGGCTGTTTTTCACTCTGGCCCTTCATCTGATATAACGTTTAAATGCCTATGATTGACCTAAAACAGTACTAATAGCGCTGGCTATTGCTACCTGTTATTGATATTATCATTTATATTTTATTTATGTATAAATTTATTTCACATTTTATTCTCATTTTGAATTAAATTTTGTTTCTATTTTCAGGTGAGCTGCCAGAACAGATATTGAGCGAAATTAGGCAACAGCCTTGTATGCAGAACAATCACACAGAACTGAAATGCAATAGCACAGACTCACCGCAGGAGGCCTCTAGAGGGGATGCGTTCATTTGGTCTACAGCATGATGGTCAACAGTCATTAGGTCAACCTAATGGGAAAAGGTCGACATGGGTCTTGGTTGAAAGGTCATTAGTTCGACAGGTCATTTGTTTGACAGTCAAAAGGTCGACATGGGGTTTTCACTGTTTTTTGAGCCGACATGTGCTGACAGGCGGTATTTCATGCCCTACCATCCAGTTGGGCATAGTGGATGATCCCAACCCCTCTAGAGACAGAAACTGACATGAAAATATTAAGGAGGAATGAGCCACCACCGTGCCTCATAACACCTGATCCAGTGCCTGAGGTATTGATCTCTGGAGTCCTGAGAGTCGGATCCGGACTACTTGCTGTACAACGCTTCCCTGTACCGGTGCCTGAGTGTTCTAGTGCAGATATCTCTGGTGAATCGGTCTCTGGACTCCTGAGAGTCGGATCCGGGACTACTTGCTGTACAACGCTTCCCTGTTCCGGTGCCTGAGTGTTCTAGTGAAGGTACAGATGGAGCCGGGCTCCCTCTTGCTGGCGAATCGCCAGAACGTCACCGCTGGCGATCCGCCAGCAGCCCGGCGTCCAACACACGCGCATCTCAGTTTCCGGGCGGCGGGGCTACGTCTCCACTTCAGGGAGAGGGACAGGGTTAGGGGGTGCGGGGAGGCAGTGGGGACCCCGGGTGACAGCCGACGGGGACCCGGGGAAGCCATCTCGTGCACGCGCATAACCTTTCGCATATACAGATGGCGGGTGGCGGGGAATGGCGGCTGGCGTCGCCATCCCCTGCAAAGAAGAGACCCGCTCCATCTGTATCTGTGGGGTATTGATCTCTGTACTCCTGAGAGTTATACCCGGATAACTTGCTGTACCACGTTTTACTGTACCGGTGCCTGAGTGTTCTAGTGCAGATATCTCTGGGGAATCGGTCTCTGGACTCCAGAGAGTCGGAGCTGGGACTACTTGCTGTACAACGGTTCCCTGTACCGGTGCCTGAGTGTTCTAGTGCGGTTATCTCAGGACTCCTGAGAGTTGGATCCAGGACTACTTGCTGTACCACGTTTTACTGTACCGGTGCCTGAGTGCTCTAATGCGGATATCTCTGGGGAATCGGTCTCTGGACTCCAGAGAGTCAGATCTGGGACTACTTGCTGTACAATGCATCCCTGTACTGGTGCCTGAGTGTTCTAGTGTGGATAGCACTGAGGAATTGATCTCTGGAGTCCTGAGAGTCGGATCCGGACTACTTGCTGTACAACGCTTCCCTGTACCGGTGCCTGAGTGTTCTAGTGCAGATATCTCTGGTGAATCGGTCTCTGGACTCCTGAGAGTCGGATCCGGGACTACTTGCTGTACAACGCTTCCCTGTACCGGTGCCTGAGTGTTCTAGTGAAGGTACAGATGGAGCCGGGCTCCCTCTTGCTGGCGAATCGCCAGAACGTCACCGCTGGCGATCCGCCAGCAGCCCGGCGTCCAACACACGCGCATCTCAGTTTCCGGGCGGCGGGGCTACGTCTCCACTTCAGGGAGAGGGACAGGGTTAGGGGGTGCGGGGAGGCAGTGGGGACCCCGGGTGACAGCCGACGGGGACCCGGGGAAGCCATCTCGTGCACGCGCATAACCTTTCGCATATACAGATGGCGGGTGGCGGGGAATGGCGGCTGGCGTCGCCATCCCCTGCAAAGAAGAGACCCGCTCCATCTGTATCTGTGGGGTATTGATCTCTGTACTCCTGAGAGTTATACCCGGATAACTTGCTGTACCACGTTTTACTGTACCGGTGCCTGAGTGTTCTAGTGCAGATATCTCTGGGGAATCGGTCTCTGGACTCCAGAGAGTCGGAGCTGGGACTACTTGCTGTACAACGGTTCCCTGTACCGGTGCCTGAGTGTTCTAGTGCGGTTATCTCAGGACTCCTGAGAGTTGGATCCAGGACTACTTGCTGTACCACGTTTTACTGTACCGGTGCCTGAGTGCTCTAATGCGGATATCTCTGGGGAATCGGTCTCTGGACTCCAGAGAGTCAGATCTGGGACTACTTGCTGTACAATGCATCCCTGTACTGGTGCCTGAGTGTTCTAGTGTGGATAGCACTGAGGAATTGATCTCTGGAGTCCTGAGAGTTGGATCCGGGACTACTTACTGTACAACGCTTCCCTGTACCGGTGCCTGAGTGTTCTAGTGCTGATATCTCTGGGGAATCGGTCTCTGAACTCCAGAGAGTTGGATCTGGGACTACTTGCTGTACAATGCTTCCCTGTACCGGTGCCTGAGTGTTCTAGTGCTGATATCTCTGGGGAACTGGTCTCTGGACTTCTGAAAGTTGGATCCGGGACTACTTGCTGTAAAATGCTTCACTGTACCGGTGCCTGAGTGTTTTAGTGCAGATATCTCTGGGGAATCGGTCTCTGGACTCCTGAGAGTTATGTCCGGGACTACTTGCTGTACAACACTTCCCTGTACTGGTGCCTGAGTTCTCTAGTGTGGTTATCTCTGGGGAACTGGTCTCTGGACTCCAGAGAGTCGGATCCGGGACTACTTGCTGTATAACACTTTCCTGTACCGGTGCCTGAGTGTTCTAGTGCTGATATCTCTGGGGAACTGGTCTCTGGACTCCAGAGAGTCGGATCCGGGACTACGTGCTGTACAACGCTTCTCTGTACCGATGCCTGAGTGTTCTAGTGCAGATATCTCTGGGGAACTGGTCTCTGGACTCCAGAGAGTCGGATCTGGGACTACTTGCTGTACAACACTTGCTTGAACCGGTGCCTGAGTGTTCTAGTGCAGATATCTCTGGGGAATCGGTCTCTGGACTCCAGAGAGTCGGATCCGGGACTACTTGCTGTACAACGCTTCCCTGTACCGGTGCCTGAGTGTTCTAGTGCAGATATCGCTGGGGAATTGGTCTCTGTACTCCTGAGAGTTGGATCCGGGACTACTTGCTGTACAACGCTTCCCTGTACCGGTGCCTGAGTGTTCTAGTGCAGATATCGGTGGGGAATTGGTCTCTGTACTCCTGAGAGTTGGATCTGAGACTACTTGCTGTACAACGCTTCCCTGTACCGGTGCCTGAGTGTTCTAGTGCAGATATCGCTGGGGAATTGGTCTCTGTACTCCTGAGAGTTGGATCTGAGACTACTTGCTGTATAATGCTTCTCTGTACCGGTGCCTGAGTGTTCTAGTGCAGATGTCTCTGGGGAATCGGTCTCTGGACTCCAGAGAGTCGGATCCGGGACTACTTGCTGTACAACGCTTCTCTGTACCGGTGCCTGAGTGTTCTAGTGCAGATATCTCTGGGGAATTGGTCTCTGTACTCCAGAGAGTCGGATCCGGGACTACTTGCTGTACAACGCTTCCCTGTACCGGTGCCTGAGTGTTCTAGTGCAGATATCGCTGGGGAATTGGTCTCTGTACTCCTGAGAGTTGGATCTGAGACTACTTGCTGTACAACGCTTCTCTGTACCGGTGCCTGAGTGTTCCAGTGCTGATATCTCTGGGGAACTGGTCTCTGGACTCCAGAGAGTCGGATCCGGGACTACTTGCTGTACAACGCTTCTCTGTACCGGTGCCTGAGTGTTCTAGTGCAGATATCTCTGGGGAATTGGTCTCTGTACTCCTGAGAGTTGGATCTGAGACTACTTGCTGTATAAGGCTTCTCTGTACCGGTGCCTGAGTGCTCTAATGCAGATATCTCTGGGGAATTGGTCTCTAGACTCCTGAGAGTTGGATCCGGGACTACTTGCTGTACAACGCTTCCCGGTACCGGTGCCTGAGTGCTCTAATGCAGATATCTCTGGGGAATCGGTCTCTGGACTCCTGAGAGTTATATCCGGGACTACTTGCTGTGCAACGCTTCTCTGTACCGGTGCCTGAGTGTTCTAGTGCAGATATCTCTGGGGAACTGGTCTCTGGACTCCTGAGAGTTATATCCGGGACTACTTGCTGTACAACGCTTCTCTGTACCGGTGCCTGAGTGTTCTAGTGCAGATATCTCTGGGGAACTGGTCTCTAGACTCCTGAGAGTTGGATCCGGGACTACTTGCTGTACAACGCTTCCCTGTACCGGTGCCTGAGTGCTCTAATGTAGATATCTCTGGGGAATCGGTCTCTAGACTCCTGAGAGTTATATCCGGGACTACTTGCTGTATAATGCTTCTCTGTACCGGTGCCTGAGTGTTCTAGTGCTGATATCTCTGGGGAACTGGTCTCTGGACTCCAGAGAGTCGGATCCGGGACTACTTGCTGTACAACGCTTCCCTGTACCGGTGCCTGAGTGTTCTAGTGCTGATATCTCTGGGGAACTGGTCTCTGGACTCCAGAGAGTCGGATCCGGGACTACTTGCTGTACAACGCTTCCCTGTACCTGAGTGTTCTAGTGCGGATATTGCTGGGGAATCGGTCTCTGGACTCCTGAGAGTTGGATCCGGGACTATTTGCTGTATGAGGCTTCTCTGTACCGGTGCCTGAGTGTTCTAGTGCAGATATCTCTGGGGAACTGGTCTCTGTACTCCTGACTCCTGAGAGTTGGATCTGAGACTACTTGCTGTACAACGATTCACTGTACTGGTGCCTGAGTGTTCTAGAGCAGATATCTCTGGGGAACTGGTCTCTGTACTCCTGAGAGTCGGAGCCGGGACTACTTGCTGTACAACGCTTCCCAGTACCGGTGCCTGAGTGCTCTAATGCAGATATCTCTGGGGAATCGGTCTCTGGACTCCAGAGAGTCGGAGCTGGGACTACTTGCTGTACAACGGTTCCCTGTACCGGTGCCTGAGTGTTCTAGTGCGGTTATCTCAGGACTCCTGAGAGTTGGATCCAGGACTACTTGCTGTACCACGTTTTACTGTACCGGTGCCTGAGTGCTCTAATGCGGATATCTCTGGGGAATCGGTCTCTGGACTCCAGAGAGTCAGATCTGGGACTACTTGCTGTACAACGCTTCCCTGTACTGGTGCCTGAGTGTTCTAGTGTGGATAGCACTGAGGAATTGATCTCTGGAGTCCTGAGAGTTGGATCCGGGACTACTTACTGTACAACGCTTCCCTGTACCGGTGCCTGAGTGTTCTAGTGCTGATATCTCTGGGGAATCGGTCTCTGAACTCCAGAGAGTTGGATCTGGGACTACTTGCTGTACAACACTTCCCTGTACTGGTGCCTGAGTTCTCCAGTGTGGTTATCTCTGGGGAACTGGTCTCTGGACTCCAGAGAGTCGGATCCGGGACTACTTGCTGTATAACGCTTTCCTGTACCGGTGCCTGAGTGTTCTAGTGCTGATATCTCTGGGGAACTGGTCTCTGGACTTCTGAAAGTTGGATCCGGGACTACTTGCTGTAAAATGCTTCACTGTACCGGTGCCTGAGTGTTTTAGTGCAGATATCTCTGGGGAATCGGTCTCTGGACTCCTGAGAGTTATGTCCGGGACTACTTGCTGTACAACACTTCCCTGTACTGGTGCCTGAGTTCTCTAGTGTGGTTATCTCTGGGGAACTGGTCTCTGGACTCCAGAGAGTCGGATCCGGGACTACTTGCTGTATAACACTTTCCTGTACCGGTGCCTGAGTGTTCTAGTGCTGATATCTCTGGGGAACTGGTCTCTGGACTCCAGAGAGTCGGATCCGGGACTACGTGCTGTACAACGCTTCTCTGTACCGATGCCTGAGTGTTCTAGTGCAGATATCTCTGGGGAACTGGTCTCTGGACTCCAGAGAGTCGGATCTGGGACTACTTGCTGTACAACACTTGCTTGAACCGGTGCCTGAGTGTTCTAGTGCAGATATCTCTGGGGAATCGGTCTCTGGACTCCAGAGAGTCGGATCCGGGACTACTTGCTGTACAACGCTTCCCTGTACCGGTGCCTGAGTGTTCTAGTGCAGATATCGCTGGGGAATTGGTCTCTGTACTCCTGAGAGTTGGATCCGGGACTACTTGCTGTACAACGCTTCCCTGTACCGGTGCCTGAGTGTTCTAGTGCAGATATCGGTGGGGAATTGGTCTCTGTACTCCTGAGAGTTGGATCTGAGACTACTTGCTGTACAACGCTTCCCTGTACCGGTGCCTGAGTGTTCTAGTGCAGATATCGCTGGGGAATTGGTCTCTGTACTCCTGAGAGTTGGATCTGAGACTACTTGCTGTATAATGCTTCTCTGTACCGGTGCCTGAGTGTTCTAGTGCAGATGTCTCTGGGGAATCGGTCTCTGGACTCCAGAGAGTCGGATCCGGGACTACTTGCTGTACAACGCTTCTCTGTACCGGTGCCTGAGTGTTCTAGTGCAGATATCTCTGGGGAATTGGTCTCTGTACTCCAGAGAGTCGGATCCGGGACTACTTGCTGTACAACGCTTCCCTGTACCGGTGCCTGAGTGTTCTAGTGCAGATATCGCTGGGGAATTGGTCTCTGTACTCCTGAGAGTTGGATCTGAGACTACTTGCTGTACAACGCTTCTCTGTACCGGTGCCTGAGTGTTCCAGTGCTGATATCTCTGGGGAACTGGTCTCTGGACTCCAGAGAGTCGGATCCGGGACTACTTGCTGTACAACGCTTCTCTGTACCGGTGCCTGAGTGTTCTAGTGCAGATATCTCTGGGGAATTGGTCTCTGTACTCCTGAGAGTTGGATCTGAGACTACTTGCTGTATAAGGCTTCTCTGTACCGGTGCCTGAGTGCTCTAATGCAGATATCTCTGGGGAATTGGTCTCTAGACTCCTGAGAGTTGGATCCGGGACTACTTGCTGTACAACGCTTCCCTGTACCGGTGCCTGAGTGCTCTAATGCAGATATCTCTGGGGAATCGGTCTCTGGACTCCTGAGAGTTATATCCGGGACTACTTGCTGTGCAACGCTTCTCTGTACCGGTGCCTGAGTGTTCTAGTGCAGATATCTCTGGGGAACTGGTCTCTGGACTCCTGAGAGTTATATCCGGGACTACTTGCTGTACAACGCTTCTCTGTACCGGTGCCTGAGTGTTCTAGTGCAGATATCTCTGGGGAACTGGTCTCTAGACTCCTGAGAGTTGGATCCGGGACTACTTGCTGTACAACGCTTCCCTGTACCGGTGCCTGAGTGCTCTAATGTAGATATCTCTGGGGAATCGGTCTCTAGACTCCTGAGAGTTATATCCGGGACTACTTGCTGTATAATGCTTCTCTGTACCGGTGCCTGAGTGTTCTAGTGCTGATATCTCTGGGGAACTGGTCTCTGGACTCCAGAGAGTCGGATCCGGGACTACTTGCTGTACAACGCTTCCCTGTACCGGTGCCTGAGTGTTCTAGTGCTGATATCTCTGGGGAACTGGTCTCTGGACTCCAGAGAGTCGGATCCGGGACTACTTGCTGTACAACGCTTCCCTGTACCTGAGTGTTCTAGTGCGGATATTGCTGGGGAATCGGTCTCTGGACTCCTGAGAGTTGGATCCGGGACTATTTGCTGTATGAGGCTTCTCTGTACCGGTGCCTGAGTGTTCTAGTGCAGATATCTCTGGGGAACTGGTCTCTGTACTCCTGACTCCTGAGAGTTGGATCTGAGACTACTTGCTGTACAACGATTCACTGTACTGGTGCCTGAGTGTTCTAGAGCAGATATCTCTGGGGAACTGGTCTCTGTACTCCTGAGAGTCGGAGCCGGGACTACTTGCTGTACAACGCTTCCCAGTACCGGTGCCTGAGTGCTCTAATGCAGATATCTCTGGGGAATCGGTCTCTGGACTCCAGAGAGTCGGAGCTGGGACTACTTGCTGTACAACGGTTCCCTGTACCGGTGCCTGAGTGTTCTAGTGCGGTTATCTCAGGACTCCTGAGAGTTGGATCCAGGACTACTTGCTGTACCACGTTTTACTGTACCGGTGCCTGAGTGCTCTAATGCGGATATCTCTGGGGAATCGGTCTCTGGACTCCAGAGAGTCAGATCTGGGACTACTTGCTGTACAACGCTTCCCTGTACTGGTGCCTGAGTGTTCTAGTGTGGATAGCACTGATGAATTGATCTCTGGAGTCCTGAGAGTTGGATCCGGGACTACTTACTGTACAACGCTTCCCTGTACCGGTGCCTGAGTGTTCTAGTGCTGATATCTCTGGGGAATCGGTCTCTGAACTCCAGAGAGTTGGATCTGGGACTACTTGCTGTACAACACTTCCCTGTACTGGTGCCTGAGTTCTCTAGTGTGGTTATCTCTGGGGAACTGGTCTCTGGACTCCAGAGAGTCGGATCCGGGACTACTTGCTGTATAACGCTTTCCTGTACCGGTGCCTGAGTGTTCTAGTGCTGATATCTCTGGGGAACTGGTCTCTGGACTCCAGAGAGTCGGATCCGGGACTACTTGCTGTACAACGCTTCTCTGTACCGATGCCTGAGTGTTCTAGTGCAGATATCTCTAGGGAACTGGTCTCTGGACTCCAGAGAGTCGGATCTGGGACTACTTGCTGTACAACACTTGCGTGTACCGGTGCCTGAGTGTTCTAGTGCAGATATCTCTGGGGAATCGGTCTCTGGACTCCAGAGAGTCGGATCCGGGACTACTTGCTGTACAACGCTTCCCTGTACCGGTGCCTGAGTGTTCTAGTGCAGATATCGCTGGGGAATTGGTCTCTGTACTCCTGAGAGTTGGATCCGGGACTACTTGCTGTACAACGCTTCCCTGTACCGGTGCCTGAGTGTTCTAGTGCAGATATCGCTGGGGAATTGGTCTCTGTACTCCTGAGAGTTGGATCTGAGACTACTTGCTGTATAAGGCTTCTCTGTACCGGTGCCTGAGTGTTCTAGTGCAGATATCTCTGGGGAATCGGTCTCTGGACTCCAGAGAGTCGGATCCGGGACTACTTGCTGTACAACGCTTCTCTGTACCGGTGCATGAGTGTTCTAGTGCAGATATCTCTGGGGAATTGGTCTCTGGACTCCAGAGAGTCGGAGCTGGGACTACTTGCTGTACAACGCTTCCCTGTACCGATGCCTGAGTGTTCTAGTGCAGATATCGCTGGGGAATTGGTCTCTGTACTCCTGAGAGTTGGATCTGAGACTACTTGCTGTATAAGGCTTCTCTGTACCGGTGCATGAGTGTTCTAGTGCAGATATCGCTGGGGAATTGGTCTCTGTACTCCTGAGAGTCGGATCCGGGACTACTTGCTGTACAACGCTTCCCTGTACCGGTGCCTGAGTGCTCTAGTGCAGATATCGCTGGGGAATTGGTCTCTGTACTCCTGAGAGTTGGATCTGAGACTACTTGCTGTATAAGGCTTCTCTGTACCGGTGCCTGAGTGTTCTAGTGCTGATATCTCTGGGGAACTGGTCTCTGGACTCCAGAGAGTCAGATCCGGGACTACTTGCTGTACAACGCTTCTCTGTACCGGTGCCTGAGTGTTCTAGTGCAGATATCTCTGGGGAATTGGTCTCTGTACTCCTAAGAGTTGGATCTGAGACTACTTGCTGTATAAGGCTTCTCTGTACCGGTGCCTGAGTGCTCTAATGCAGATTTCGCTGGGGAATTGGTCTCTGTACTCCTGAGAGTTGGATCTGAGACTACTTACTGTACAACGCTTCCCTGTACCGGTGCCTGAGTGTTCTAGTGCAGATTTCGCTGGGGAATTGGTCTCTGTACTCCTGAGAGTTGGATCTGAGACTACTTACTGTACAACGCTTCCCTGTACCGGTGCCTGAGTGATCTAATGCAGATATCTCTGGGGAATCGGTCTCTGGACTCCAGAGAGTCGGATCCAGGACTACTTGCTGTACAACGCTTCTCTGTACCAGTGCCTGAGTGTTCTAGTGCTGATATCTCTGGGGAACTGGTCTCTGGACTCCAGAGAGTCGGATCCGGGACTACTTGCTGTACAACGCTTCCCTGTACCGGTGCCTGAGTGTTCTAGTGCAGATATTGCTGGGGAATTGGTCTCTGTACTCCTGAGAGTTGGATCTGAGACTACTTGCTGTATAAGGCTTCTCTGTACCGGTGCCTGAGGGGCAGATTTATTAAGCTTGGAGAAGAGATAAACTGGAGATAAAGCGGAGAAAAGGTAAAAGGAGATAAAGCACCAGCCAATCAGCTGTGTTTGAAAAAGACAGTTGGGAGCTGATTGGCTGGTGCTTTATCTCCTTTTACCTTTTCTCCGCTTTATCTCCAGTTTATCTCTTCTCCAAGCTTAATAAATCTGCCCCTAAGTGTTCTAGTGCAGATATCTCTGGGGAATCGGTCTCTGGACTCCAGAGAGTCGGATCCGGGACTACTTGCTGTACAACGCTTCCCTGTACCGGTGCCTGAGTGTTCTAGTGCAGATATCGCTGGGGAATTGGTCTCTGTACTCCTGAGAGTTGGATCTGAGACTACTTACTGTACAATGCTTCCCTGTACCCATACCTCCCAACTGTCACGATTTCCGCGGGAACGTCCCGATATTCGCCGAGAATAGACGCTGTGCGCATGCATCTATTCAGCGCCGACGAGCGGCGAAAACGGGGCGTGGTCGGAGTTCGCGCCACCCCGTGAGACCACGCCCCCTTTTCTCGAGGCCACGCCCCCTTTTCGGGAGCGCGCGCGGCTTTGCCGTGCGAATGTCCCGTCCTCCCAACTTCAAAAGTTGGGAGGTATGCTGTACCGGTGCCTGAGTGCTCTAATGCAGATATCTCTGGGGAATCGGTCTCTGGACTCCTGAGAGTTATATCCGGGACTACTTGCTGTATAATGCTTCTCTGTACCGGTGCCTGAGTGTTCTAGTGCTGATATCTCTGGGGAACTGGTCTCTGGACTCCAGAGAGTCGGATCCGGGACTACTTGCTGTACAACGCTTCTCTGTACCGGTGCCTGAGTGTTCTAGTGCTGATATCTCTGGGGAACTGGTCTCTGGACTCCAGAGAGTCGGATCCGGGACTACTTGCTGTACAACGCTTCTCTGTACCGGTGCCTGAGTGTTCTAGTGCTGATATCTCTGGGGAACTGGTCTCTGGACTCCAGAGAGTCGGATCCGGGACTACTTGCTGTACAACGCTTCTCTGTACCGGTGCCTGAGTGTTCTAGTGCAGATATCTCTGGGGAATTGGTCTCTGTACTCCTGAGAGTTGGATCTGAGACTACTTGCTGTATAAGGCTTCTCTGTACCGGTGCCTGAGTGTTCTAGTGCAGATTTCGCTGGGGAATCGGTTTCTGGACTCCTGAGAGTTGGATCCGGGACTACTTGCTGTGCAACGCTTCTCTGTACCGGTGCCTGAGTGTTCTAGTGCTGATATCTCTGGGGAACTGGTCTCTAGACTCCTGAGAGTTGGATCCGGGACTACTTGCTGTACAACGCTTCCCTGTACCGGTGCCTGAGTGCTCTAATGCAGATATCTCTGGGGAATCGGTCTCTGGACTCCTGAGAGTTGGATCCGGGACTACTTGCTGTGCAACGCTTCACTGTACCGGTGCCTGAGTGTTCTAGTGCAGATATCTCTGGGGAACTGGTCTCTGGACTCCTGAGAGTTATATCTGGGACTACTTGCTGTACAACGCTTCCCTGTACCGGTGCCTGAGTGTTCTAGTGCAGATATCTCTGGGGAACTGGTCTCTAGACTCCTGAGAGTTGGATCCGGGACTACTTGCTGTACAACGCTTCCCTGTACCGGTGCCTGAGTGTTCTAGTGCAGATATCTCTGGGGAATCGGTCTCTGTACTCCTGAGAGTTGGATCTGAGACTACTTGCTGTATAAGGCTTCTCTGTACCGGTGCCTGAGTGTTCTAGTGCTGATATCTCTGGGGAATCGGTCTCTGGACTCCTGAGAGTTATATCCGGGACTACTTGCTGTACAACGCTTCCCTGTACCGGTGCCTGAGTGTTCTAGTGCAGATATCTCTGGGGAACTGGTCTCTGGACTCCAGAGTCTCGGATCCGGGACTACTTGCTGTACAACGCTTCCCTGTACCGGTGCATGCAGAGACGATCTGTGCTGTAGATAAGGGAGAGGAGGATTGCTTACATTATGTTGTCACTTCATGTGGGTGGATGATTTCCAGAGCTACTAATTATAATTACCTAATGCACCATTACAATTATAGCTAAGCATGTGTTAGATGTAATTAGATTTATCTTGTGTTTAATTGTTATTTACTGTAGGTGAAAAAAGCAATGGAACAGTATGAAGATGCTCAACAGCGGCAGGGGGATCGCTAAGCACATACAGAAATGTTATCATGTCTGTAATAAAGCATTACACACTGCAACCACACCCCCAGACTACTGCAAAACTAGCCAATTGGCATCCAGGGGGCGGGGTTACAGTGCTTAATATCCTGATTCCTTGGGGCCTTTTGGTGCATGATGCTCTCAGCGCTGGAGGTCACCGGGAATCATTACATACATGATAAGTTTTCAGTCATTGCCATGAGTATTTGTGTAATGTTATTTCTTATGTACACATATATGTCTTCTTGTTTATGTTATCACCGTGTATATAAGAGAATTGTTTTGATATGATACACAGGTGTACGTGTACCTATGGTTTTTAGTTTGTGAGTGCGCCATGAATTCCCCCACTCCAAAAAATCCAGTAGGATTGAAACATTGTGCTACAGTATAATTCAGTATGGGAGTCATATTCGGGTGCCGGACGGCTCCCCGACAGTCATTACTCCGACGTCGGAATCCCGACTGCTCCCTTGTGGGGGTCCACGAGGGATTTATGCTAATCTCTATAACTGATCCGATCCGCAGCGCTGCCCTCCCTACTGTGCAGTGCACACTGACAGCTCACGTCAGGTGCCTGATGCAGAGCGATGGCTCAGCAGTCCACTGATAATTGAATCTGCAGCCTGCCGGACCCTGATTGGTTGGGGGCTGCCCAGAGGAAGGAGGCGGGATCCCTGGAGCACGAGACCTGGCCTGGGACCAGCAGCACAAGTAAGACTGGCTGACACGATTTTATTAGATCATGCATAAATATATATATAAATACAGTATATATGTGTGTCTGTGTGTATATATATATATATATATATATATATATATAATAAATATATATATATATATATATATATATATATAGGCAGAGCGGATCAGCAGGCGATGAGCGTCTTGCAAGGAAGATCAGCTTAGCAGCAGCATTTAAAATGGATTGTAGTGGTGAGAGTCAATTACATACCTAGCAATGTTTGCCTGTTCCACAGCGGGACCCTCACTTGTGCAGGGGGCAGTGGTGTAGCTAGGTGCCGATCCGCTCTGCCAGTCCTTCCATTGGTTGCCTGTATATTACCGTATTCAATATAAAACACTTCTACTTGCTTATAAAGCTATTAACCATACTGCACCAGCATATATCTCTGCACTTATCACAAAATATCTCCCATCTCGACCACTCCGCTCTGCACAAGATCTGCGTCTCTCTTCTGCACGGATCACCAGCTCCCATTCACTATTACAGGACTTTCATCGGGCTGCTCCCACCCTATGGAATGCCCTTCCACGCACAATAACACTCTCCAATAGCCTCCAAACTTTCAAGCGTTCCCTGAAAACTCACCTCTTCAGGCAGCCTATCATATTTATATACTGCACACATAACCCTCTGAGGCACTTATGTGTTATATAGCTTCCCTTCTGAACTTGTAACTTGGTGGGACTGCTATGCTATTACTAGTGCCTGTCCTTGTGTTTCCTCCTATATCCCTATAGATTGTAAGCTTGCAGCAGGGCCCTCACCCCCAATTCTGTCTGTTGTTACCCAGTTTGTTTTATCACTATCTACTATTGTAAAGCGCAACGGAATCTGCTGCGCTATATAAGACGCTGTAACGGAATCTGCTGCGCTATATAAGACGCAGTAACGGAATCTGCTGCGCTATATAAGACACTGTAACGGGATCTGCTGCGCTATATAAGACACTGTAACGGAATCTGCTGCTCTATATAAGACACTGGCCCTTATTCTGATCGGTGCGGAAATTCCCGCATGCGGACGGACCGCCGATGTTGATCGTCTGCGCATGTGCAGAGGTCACTCTGCGCATGTGCAGGCGATTTCGCCGCACGGATTCTTTATACGCCGCACAGGGGGCGTAGAGGGGCGTGAGGGGCTACTTAGCCTCATTACCCTATGCATACGCCCCCCGTTTCATGGGCGTTCCCATGCAAACGCGGGGCGTATGCATGGTAATGAGGCCGTGACGCGTGGGTACGGGGCGGGCATCTGATATCGCCGGATGTCAGCTGCCCGCCCCTATACATGATTTCACACGGACAAGTGTCCGTGTGGTCTAGGGTGGCGGGCGCTGGTGGAGCGTGCGGCCCTGCATTCGATGTTCGGCGACCATCGAATGCAGGGGCTGCTCCCACCATGGAGGAGGCGTATCCCCGTACAATTTCATGCGGATCGCCACATATCCGCATACGGACGGCAGGTGGCGATCCGTATGGAAGGCGGGGATTCGCCTGCACGGTTGCGGCCGCATATTCTGATCGGGCCGCACCGATCAGAATAAGGGCCACTGTAACAGAATCTGCTGCGCTATATAAGACACTGTAACAGAATCTGCTGCGCTATATAAGACGCTGTAAAGGAATCTGCTGCGCTATATAAGACACTGTAATGGAATCTGCTGCGCTATATAAGACACTGCAACGGAATCTGCTGCGCTATATAAGACACTGTAACGGAATCTGCTGCACTATATAAGACGCTGTAACGGAATCTGCTGCGCTATATAAGACGCTGTAACGGAATCTGCTGCGCTATATAAGACACTGTAACGGAATCTGCTGCGCTATATAAGACACTGTAACGGAATCTGCTGCGCTATATAAGACGCTGTAACAATCTGCTGTGCTATATAAGACACTGTAACGGAATCTGCTGCGCTATATAAGACGCTGTAACGGAATCTGCTGCGCTATATAAGACACTGTAACGGAATCTGCTGCTATATAAGACCCTGTAACGGAATCTGCTGCGCTATATAACACACTGTAACGGAATCTGCTGCGCAATATAAGACACTGTAACGGAATCTGCTGCGCTATATAAGAGCCTGTAACGGAATCTGCCGCGCTATATAAGAGGCTGTAACTGAATCTACTGCGCTATAGAAGACGCTGTAATAGAATCTGCTGCGCTATATAAGAGACTGTAACGGAATCTGCTGCGCTATATAAAACGCTGTAACGGAATCTGCTGCGCTATATAAGACGCTGTAACGGAATCTGCTGCGCTATATAAGACGCTGTAACGGAATCTGCTGCACTATATAAGACACTAACAGAATCTGCTGCGCTATAAAAGACGCTGTAACGGAATCTGCTGCGCTATATAAGATGCTGTAACGGAATCTGCTGCGCTATATAAGATGCTGTAACGGAATCTGCTGCGCTATATAAGACACTAACGGAATCTGCTGCGCTATATAAAACGCTGTAACGGAATCTGCTGCGCTATATAAGACGCTGTAACGGAATCTGCTGCGCTATATAAGACGCTGTAACGGAATCTGCTGCACTATATAAGATACTAACAGAATCTGCTGCGCTATATAAGACGCTGTAACGGAATCTGCTGCGCTATATAAGACACTAACGGAATCTGCTGCGCTATATAAGATGCTGTAACGGAATCTGCTGCGCTATATAAGACGCTGTAACGGAATCTGCTGCGCTATATAAGACACTAACGGAATCTGCTGCGCTATATAAAACGCTGTAACGGAATCTGCTGCGCTATATAAGACGCTGTAACGGAATCTGCTGCGCTATATAAGACGCTGTAACGGAATCTGCTGCGCTATATAAGACACTAACAGAATCCGCTATATAAGACGCTGTAACGGAATCTGCTGCGCTATATAAGACGCTTAAACGGAATCTGCTGCGCTATATAAGACGCTGTAACGGAATCTGCTGCGCTATATAAGACACTGTAACGGAACCTGCTGCGCTATATAAGACACTAACGGAATCTGCTGCGCTATATAAGACGCTGTAACGGAATCTGCTGCGCTATATAAGACACTGTAACGGAATCTGCTGCGCTATATAAGACACTGTAACGGAATCTGCTGCGCTATATAAGACGCTGTAACAATCTGCTGTGCTATATAAGACACTGTAACGGAATCTGCTGCGCTATATAAGACGCTGTAACGGAATCTGCTGCGCTATATAAGACACTGTAACGGAATCTGCTGCTATATAAGACCCTGTAACGGAATCTGCTGCGCTATATAACACACTGTAACGGAATCTGCTGCGCAATATAAGACACTGTAACGGAATCTGCTGCGCTATATAAGAGCCTGTAACGGAATCTGCCGCGCTATATAAGAGGCTGTAACTGAATCTACTGCGCTATAGAAGACACTGTAACGGAATCTGCTGCGTTATATAAGACACTGTAACGGAATCTGCTGCGCTATATAAGACGCTGTAACGGAATCTGCTGCGCTATATAAGACGCTGTAACAGAATCTGCTGCGCTATATAAGACGCTGTAACATAATCTGCTGCGCTATAGAAGACGCTGTAATAGAATCTGCTGCGCTATATAAGAGACTGTAACGGAATCTGCTGCGCTATATAAAACGCTGTAACGGAATCTGCTGCGCTATATAAGACGCTGTAACGGAATCTGCTGCGCTATATAAGACGCTGTAACGGAATCTGCTGCACTATATAAGACACTAACAGAATCTGCTGCGCTATAAAAGACGCTGTAACGGAATCTGCTGCGCTATATAAGATGCTGTAACGGAATCTGCTGCGCTATATGACGCTGTAACGGAATCTGCTGCGCTATATAAGACACTAACGGAATCTGCTGCGCTATATAAAACGCTGTAACGGAATCTGCTGCGCTATATAAGACGCTGTAACGGAATCTGCTGCGCTATATAAGACACTGTAACGGAATCTGCTGCGCTATATAAGACGCTGTAACGGAATCTGCTGTGCTATATAAGATACTAACAGAATCTGCTGCGCTAAATAAGACGCTGTAACGGAATCTGCTGCGCTATATAAGACACTAACGGAATCTGCTGCGCTATATAAGATGCTGTAACGGAATCTGCTGCGCTATATAAGACACTAACGGAATCTGCTGCGCTATATAAGACGCTGAAACAGAATCTGCTGCGCTATATAAGACACTGTAACGGAATCTGCTGCGCTATATAAGACGCTGTAACGGAATCTGCTGCGCTATATAAGACACTAACGGAATCTGCTGCGCTATATAAGACGCTGAAACAGAATCTGCTGCGCTATATAAGACACTGTAACGGAATCTGCTGCGCTATATAAGACGCTGTAACGGAATCTGCTGCGCTATATAAGACACTAACGGAATCTGCTGCGCTATATAAGATGCTGTAACGGAATCTGCTGCGCTATATAAGACACTGTAACGGAATCTGCTGCGCTATATAAGACACTAACGGAATCTGCTGCGCTATATAAGACGCTGTAACGGAATCTGCTGCGCTATATAAGACGCTGTAACGGAATCTGCTGCGCTATATAAGACACTAACGGAATCTGCTGCGCTATATAAGACACTGTAACGGAATCTGCTGCGCTATATAAGACGCTGTAACGGAATCTGCTGCGCTATATAAGACACTAACGGAATCTGCTGCGCTATATAAGACGCTGTAACGGAATCTGCTGCGCTATATAAGACACTAACGGAATCTGCTGCGCTATATAAGATGCTGTAACGGAATCTGCTGCGCTATATAAGACGCTGTAACGGAATCTGCTGCGCTATATAAGACACTGTAACGGAATCTGCTGCGCTATATAAGACACTATAACGGAATCTGCTGCGCTATATAAGACGCTGTAACAGAATCTGCTGCGCTATATAAGACACTAACAGAATCCGCTATATAAGACGCTGTAACGGAATCTGCTGCGCTATATAAGACGCTGAAACGGAATCTGCTGCGCTATATAAGACGCTGTAACGGAATCTGCTGCGCTATATAAGACACTGTAACGGAACCTGCTGCGCTATATAAGACACTAACGGAATCTGCTGCGCTATATAAGACGCTGTAACGGAATCTGCTGCGCTATATAAGACGCTGTAACGAAATCTGCTGCGCTATATAAGACACTGTAACAGAATCTGCTGCGCTATATAAGACACTGTAACGGAATCTGCTGCGCTATATAAGACGCTGTAACGGTATCTGCTGCGCTATATAAGACACTAACGGGATCTGCTGCGCTATATAAGACACTGTAACGGAATCTACTGCGCTATATAAGACCCTGTAACGGAATCTGCTGCGCTATATACGACCCTGTAACGGAATCTGCTGTGCTATATAAGACACTAACGGAATCTGCTGCGCTATATAAGACGCTGTAACGGAATCTGCTGCGCTATATAAGACGCTGAAACGGAATCTGCTGCGCTATATAAGACGCTGTAACGGAATCTGCTGCACTATATAAGACACTGTAACGGAATCTGCTGCGCTATATAAGACACTAACGGAATCTATATAAGAAACTGTAAATAAATAAATAAATAATTGTCAGTTACACAATCACATCTATTGATTTTAGGCTTGCCTGTAATGATTACAGAATGTTATAGCACTTTATTGCCTAGCTAGATGCATCTGCTGCCACCCAGTGTTCAATTAGTGGCAATACATGCAAGTATGACAAAAGGTGTGTTTCAACTTAAGGCCTAATTATTTATTTATTACCAGTTATTTATATAGTGCACACATATGCTGCAGTGCTGTACAGAGAAGATTACACCGTTCACATCAGTCCCTGTCCCAGTGGAGCTTACAATCTATATTCCCTACCACATGTACACGTACACACAGACATTCTAGTATTACTTTTGTTGGGATCCAGTTAACCTACCAGTATAACTATGGAGAGTGAGGGAAGCCAAAGTACCCGGGGGAAACCCATGCAAGCATGGGGAGAACATACAATCCGCACACAGAGCCATGGTGGGAATGGAAGCCATAACCTCAGTGCTGTGAGGCATTAATGCTAACCACTACACTGTCCATGCTGCCCAATTATTATTATTATCAGTTCTATAAGCATTTGAGAATTACGATTGGATTACTAACCCCTATGCTAACGCAGAGTCTTTGGTGTCTGTAGATCTGTGTCTGCCACTAATGTGTGACAGACACAGGGTGGGCGCAGTCACAGACCCTCCTCATACATACCTGGCAGACAGATTAAAGGAGGACGATGATGGCAGGGTCGGCAACAGAAATCGTGGGGCCCAGTACTTGGACATCTCCGGGCCCCCTCCCAAAAAGACCCCTCTTAACATCCCTTCACTACATTACATATATACATATGAGAAATCGCACACCAAAATTGCATATGTGTGATCTCTACTAGGTAGAAAGTGATCTGCACACCAGATTGATGAAAAAACTTTTATGTCACATGGCAGCATATTGGAATCATAAGAAAAATCGGTGCGGGTTACTTACCATTATCCGACACTGTACTTTAGTGTTTCAGGAACACCCGTCACCAGCCTCCAAGCCACAATACCCGACAGCCTGTTTCGGTGGTGCGACCACCTTCCTCAAGGGTTTACACATACTGTAAATGACCAAGCTGCCATATAAAGAGACCATGAAGGTGCCCAAATCAATTAGACTCACCTCACCTCTCCATACACACTGCAATAACTGTGCTGTGGAACGCATGAAGTGTCTGGGAAGCCGGGCCGCACCTACCTCTATATATATATTTTATATATATATATATATATATATATATATATATATATATATATATATATATATATATATATATATATATATATATATAGGTGGGTGATGTTCTGCGTAGGCAAGAAATCAGAGTCGGCACTCTCCAATAGTAATAAAGGATCTTTAGTAGAAAAAATACATTACAGGTGCTCCAGGTGGCATCGACGTTTCATGGCCCAACCGGCCATTTCATCAGGATGTGGGCTGCGGGTAGAAGGTGTGCTGGCGCTGTGGCCTCAGTCTCTGGCTCCTGTACTTTTACTGTGCATTTGCGGCTTGTCTGTTCTGCACTGTCTGAACAGCCTGCCATGCCTGCGCATAGTGCTTTTGTGAAAGTGTCAGGTCAGCTGCAGCTGGGAGCCAGCAGGAAGGAGGAGCCAGCAGGAAGGAGGAGCCAGCAGGAAGGAGGAGCCAGGCTACCAGAACTGAGAACAAGGGAAGTCTGCACCTGAAAGCAGGCTCTGGAGCAGCAAAAGGTTAAATGAGGCTCATTCAGAAGAGGGTTGTGTGGATTTGGGATTATTTGGGAGGCTCCAGAAATATCATTGTACATGGCCCCAAGACAAGATTTCTGTTGCTGGCCCTGTACAGGGCTGTCTGGCTTCATTGCTGTTGCAGTTATTGGGGGAACCAATTTAAGATAAATTTGTTGTATGAGCGCCGGATATCAAGCTACGATATATCCACTTTTCTCATATAGAGACGCAGGCACTCGCCACTTTATCAAAGACAATACTTTTTGATAAAAAATGAATAGTTTTATTCTCAGCAGTGTCTTAAAGTATAATTCCAATTCACCAAGCTCCGACGTTTTGTCCTTGAAATACTGGACCTTTATCAAGGAGCGTTTTAGGTGAGTGAAAAGAGTTCCAACAGGGTTCAGGTGCAACACATGCAAACCAGCCAGGTGCAATTGGGGAGACACACCTGGCTGGTCCGGTGACACAGCTCACGATGGGACGTTCACGAGCCGGTCCTTTGGGAGGGTACGCTCAGACTGCCAGTTCTCATCACTGCCCGTCCAAATGAAGCGTCCTCCGACGTGAACTCATGAAACCTGTAGATTTTTGTAAAGGTGTGAACAGAGGACCAGGTGGCTGCCCTGCACAGCTGCTCCGCCGTGGCCCCATGGCGCACAGCCCACGAAGAAGCAACTGACCTTGTAGTATGGGCGTTTATGCGAGATGGCACAGGCCTACCTGCCTTACAGTACATCGTACAAAACCAGCAGCAAATCAGATTTGCGAACATCCTTTACCCTACTGACATAGATTCGCAATGTGCGAACCACATCCAACTTTTTCAAACTGTCCCTATTCCTCGTTCCCTCAGGCGGGGAAAAAACCTGGAGAACAATGTCCAGATTCAAATGAAATGAGGATATTAAGTTAGGTAGAAATTTAGGTACTGTCCTGAGTAAAGCCCTATCATCATGGAAAATCAAAAATGGTGACTTGCAGGACAAGGCACCCAACTCCGACACACGCCTAGCCAAGGCGATGGCCAATAAAAAGATAAGTTTCCAGGAAACATATTTGAGATCCGCTGATCTCATAGGCTCAAAAGGAGGCTTTTGCAGCATAGATAAAACAAGGGACAAGTCCCACGGTGCAACCGGCTGCCTGGTCACACCCTGCAAAAAGGTCTGTACCTCTGGCAACAGAGCCACCCTCTTTTGAAAGAAAATGGAAAGTGCTGAAATTTGCACTTTCAAAGATTGCAAACTTAGACCAGCCGACAGGCCATCCTGTAGGAACTCCAGTAGCCTCGCCCCCTTAAACCTGGATGTGTGAACTCTATGCCGCTCACACCACCTGATGTAGATCTTCCACACTCTATGGTAATTAGCCCCAGACACCGGCTTTCGGGCCCTTAACATGGTCTGGATTACCGCCTCTGAAAAACCTTTCTTTCTCAATAAGGAGGACTCATACGCCAAATGTCAAACTGGGACGAGCTAGGTCCAGGTGTAAGAACGGTCCTTGACTTAGTAAGTCCGGCTGAAGAGGAAGTTGCCACGATTCCATCGATAATTTCAGTATGTCTGAGTACCATGACCTCCTGGGCCAATCTGATGCAATCAGTATGGCTGGTATTCTCTGGTTCTTTATCCTCTTCAACACCCTCGAGATCATTGGGAACTGGGGAAAGATGTAGACCAGACTGAAACACCAAGGAACACTGCCCAAGCCGACGGGTCCCTCGACCGAGAGCAAAACCTCGGCACCTGACAATTGGTCCTTGACGCCATAAGATCTATGTTTGGCAGTCCCCAGCGGTCTACAATTTTCTGAAAAACTTCCCGATGTAGTGACCACTCCCCCTCCAGCAGATCCGACCTGCTGAGATAGTCCGCCTCCACATTCCGGATCCCCGGAATGAATACGGCTGACAGTGCTGGTACCTGCACTTCCGCCCAGGTGAAGATCCTCACAATCTCTGCCATCGCCATCTTGCTGCGAGTTCCGCCCTGATGGTTTAAGTATGCCACTGTTGTGGCATTGTCGGATTGAACTCGTACTGGCAATCCTTTCAGAAACTCCTCTGCTTGGCACAAGGCATTCCATACCGCTCTCAGTTCCAGTATGTTTATAGGAAGCCTGGATTCCTCCTCGGACCAAAGGCCCTGTAACCTTAGGCGAAGCACCACAGCTCCCCAACCCCTGAGACTGGCATCCGTCGTGATGACCAACCAATCCCAGGAGCAAACATAGGCGAATCTAGGTGGTTGTCCGGGGGTGCACAGGACCACCCATTAGCCTATTTTGTAGCTGAGAGATGGGGCTTTCCAATGAGCCCAGCCCCGTGTCTCTAGCCCCCTGGGAACTGGAGATACTGCCAGGCAAATCTGGAACGTTTTCCCTATAGGATAACATGGGACCCGCTAATTCCGACCTCCACCCGGTTCCAGCGGCTGCCAGTTCCCCCTTCGGCATCACAGAAGCTCGAGGTTGATCTCAGTCGAACCCAACTCGCTGGGCCTTCAATCTGATACCAGGCTCCATATGGGTTAATTGGTTATAGGGATATTGCGGTTAAACCTTTTTTTTTTCATTTCTTAAATGTAATTTCATGACTGTTTATGTTCTTTGAGGGCAGATTTCTCTGGAAGCAAACAGCCCAGTTTCACGGGACCAAAATCATTCGAAGCCAACTCAAAAGTTCTTCAATATGAGACTGGTCTCATGTAAATGGGTCAGTTGGTTCCGAAGATATAGCTGGTTGGTTAAAGGGGGGTAGAGAGAGGGGAGTGGTTGTCTCTCTCCCTCACAACAGAAAATGCAGGGACTAGACTGGTGTATAAGGGGTCAGCCTGGGAATGTCCCTGTATGATCCTGGGACTATATTCCCAGGTAAATCCCTGCATTATATGTTGTGAAAGGGGTATTATTTCAAACAGCTGTGACCTGCAGTGCTCTGAATACAGCCGGGCAGCCCCCTACTCTCTGCCCAGCTGTCAATGACTGTCACCCCTGCAGCTTCCGCTCCAATTCTTCTCCCCGCTTTCACCTCAGCCCGCCCCCCCCCCCCCCCCCCTTTAATCATGTGGTGCCGGCGCCCGGCGTGCTCCCCTGACGTCACGCACAACAACAGTGCGCACAATATTTCAAATGTCCACTCGGCTAGAGGGGACACCAGGAGGGGAGTGGGAGTGTGCTCTGCGCTGCGCTCTACTCCTCTCCCCATAGAAGCAGTTGCACCGCTCTCCATCTCTCCCTGCAGCAGCAGCGAAGGCTCATATAAAAATTTACAGTAAGTGGCACTTTTGGGGGCATTGCTTAAGGGACACTACAAGTGGCGGTATGTGGGGGCATTACGCATAATGTGTGGCTTAATGTGTAAGAGGCATTAAGGTGTGCAGCATCATGTGTAAGCGGCATTATGTGTGCAGCATCATGTGTAAGGGACATTATGTGTGCAGCATCATGTGCAAGGGACATTATGTGTGCAGCATAATGTGTAATGGGTACTATGGTGCGCGGCATCATGTGTAATGGGTACTATGGTGTGCGGCATCATGTGTAATGGGTACAATGGTGTGTGGCATCATGTGTAATGGGTACAATGGTGTGTGGCATCATGTGTAATGGGTACTATGGTGTGCGGCATCATGTTTAATGGGTACTATGGTGTGCGGCATCATGTTTAATGGGTACTATGGTGTGCGGAATCATGTGTAATGGGTACTATGGTGCCATCAAGCAAGAACCCTCTAGCAATGAGCACGTAGGTAAGCAGCACTTATGTGGAAAATATGTAATGGGCATTACGGTTTGTTATATAGTATGTAATGGGCATCATGATGTGTGGCACAATGTGTAATGGGCATTATGGTGTGTGGCCTTATGTGTAATTCGCATTATGGCATGTGGCTTTATGTGTAATGAGTATTACGGAGTTTGCTAAAATGTGTAATGAGCATTACTGTGTATGTGTCACAATTATACTTGGACTACCTGCCTATCAGCTCGGGAATTGGCTAGACCTAACGCAGAGGTGCAGAGTCTAACCGTGCCGAGGGTTTTCTGCCAGTGACCCCTCCAATTGGGATTTGGGCTTCTGTGGCACTCGACACGTCGGTCGCGGTCCTCTGGTTAGGTTTCCCTTAATGAGCTGGAAGCTGGAAGTAGGGAATATGGAGAGGCGGTCGTCTAGCCGGGTCGGTATCAATGCGGTCAGTTAGGTGCCCAGGGGAGAGGCAAAGAAGGTCCAAATCAAGCCGGGTCATACACGGGAGGCACGGTTGCGGTACACTGGGATGAGACAGAGGGATGGTCGGAAGCAAGCTGAGGTCATACACGGAGAGGTCAAATGGAGTACCAGGGGTCAAGCGGGAGAATCGTCAGGAACAAGCCGTGTCAAACAATAGCAATGGAGATAAGGTGCAAGACACAGTAACGCTGGAGTAGGTGTGAGCCTATACTCTGGCAGGGATTGCCTGCCAGAGACTTCCTTTATACCATGGGCTGATCACTTCAATTTCCTGCCTGTCCCTTTAAACCCCAGAACGTGCGGCGCGCGCGCCCCTAGTGAGCGCGCGCCCGTGTACCCGGAAGCCGCACACATGCTGCCGGGACTCCGGCAGAAGGAGACGCCGCCAGCCCGTTATTCTGCCGGCTACCGCCCGCATCAGACCAGCGTCGCCTGGTCTGCCCAGCCGCCTGCCCAAGCTGCCGCCTGACCTGCCCAGCCTGCCGCCCGCAGTAGCCACGTCCCCGGACCCGGTAAGAGACTCCCGCGGTCCGGGAGACTGTGACAGTATGGTCTAAAGTTTAATACCACACGCCTCTTTGTGATGCCACACCTCCTTCCCATGAGACCACACCCCCTTTTTACACCGCGCAAAGGTCCCCCTCCTATTATGTCTAGGTCTGTGACCACCCATTACCATAATTCTAGATTTGCCTATGGGAGCAAAGGGACCACCCCATCTGCAGAGTCTCTATATCTGTCCACCATTCCAAGGATATTCTTGTTTCCTGAGACAAAACCAGACGTTCCTGTTTCATTGTCTTTGCATTGCCGGACAAGCATGCTAGGATGTTCCACTGAAAGCACCTCGAATGGAATCTGGCAAACTGCAGCACCTCCAATGTCGCTACCATCTTGCCCAGCAACCTTACTCCCTGCCACACCGTTGGTGCAGGAGCCTGAATAAGTGTCAGCACCATGTGCCGAATCTCCACTGCCTTGGGATGTGGCAAGAACACCCTGTGAAGGTGTGTGTCCAGGATTACCCCTAGGAATTGCAGACTCTGAGTGGGTGTCAAATGCGACTTGGGAAGGTTAAGCACCCACCCCATCTCTTGCAAGAACTGTGTCGCAACACTCAGGTGTTCCTGAAGTTTTCTCGCCGACTCTGCCTTGAATAAAAGGTCATCCAGATAAGGAATAATTACTATTCCCTTTAGACGGAGAGCTGCAGCCATGACCGCCATCACTTTCGTGAACACTCTCGGAGCCATAGCCAAACCGAACGGCAGGGCTTGAAACTGCCAATGGCTTTCTCCAATCGAAAATCTGAGAAGAGACTGGTGATCCTTGTAAATGGGCACATGGAGATACGCATCCTGAATATCAACAGATGCCAGAAACTCCCCCGGCTCTATGTTCAGGAGCACAGAACGCAGGGACTCCATGCGAAAATGATCTACCCACAAGTGCAGATTTAAAGATTTTAAATTTAGAATAGGCCTGAAAGACCCGTCTGGCTTGGGGACTAGGAAGAGGATCAAATAAAACCCCTGTATTCTTTCCTCCTGAGGCACCGGAATCACTACTCCTTTCTCCTTGAGGGACAAAGCTGCCCCCAGAAGAGCGGACCGCAGTGACGCAGTCCGAGGCAAAGGTGTAGGAAGAAATCTCTTGGGTGGAATGCCCCTGAGATTTATCCGGTAACCCTCGTAAATGATGGAAAGAACCCAAGGATCCACTATGGATTCCCTCCACCTGTCCGAAAGTGCAGGAGGCGACCCCCGACTCTGAGCCCAGAACGGGGAGCCCTCGCCCCGTCATGCAGAGGAAAGTACTCTTACCCCCAGTAGCCTGTTTAATGATGGCTTCCAGCTCTGAGCCAAACAATAACTCCCCCTTAAAGGGCAAGTTCTCAAGGGACTTCTTGGACTCACTATCAGCTTCCCAAGCTTTGAGCCAAAGAGCCCTTCTAGCAGAAACTGAGGTGACAGACACTCTGGACGCCATTTTAGCTCCTTCCTCACCGGCCTCACAAACATACTCTGCGGCAGATCTCAACTTCTTTGCTAGTATAAAAGCCTCCGAATTTTGGTGGAGTAGCCCACTCAGCTCCTCCGCCCACTTGATCATAGCTTTAGTAACCCAAGCAGAAGCAATAATAGGCCTCAAGGTATAACCCACACCTTCAAAAATAGCTTTCAAGCAACCTTCCACTTTCTTGTCCACTGGGTCTTTAAAGGCAGCACCCCCCTGGTCAGGTAATGCAGTGGATTTAGACAGCCTAGCAACTGATGCATCCACTAATGGGGCTTTTTCCCATAATTTGGTATGCTCCTCTGGCATGGGGTACATGTTAGCATACTTTTTTGCCATCAACAGTCTTTTATCAGGAGTCTTTCCTGCTTCATTTAAAAGAGAAGTCATTCCCTCATCAGAGGGAAAACACACAGGGTCCCTGCGACTCTTTTTAAACAAATAAGAGACAGGAGTCTTTTCCTCCTCTGTAAGATTCAGAGTCTGTTTAACAGCCACAATCAAATCCTCAATGCCTGAAGTTAAGGCCTCAGCTTCATCACCCATGTCCCAACTCCAGTTCTAGGAGGGTTAGGAACTAGTGAGGCCCTAGTGGGGAGGGTTAGTCTGCAGGGGAAGGGGGGGGTTAGGCCACGGGAAGGGAGGGTTAGGGGTTTTCACAACAAAACTGTCCCATAGTTTCGTCTGAGCGCAAGATGTACCAGTGCCTCAAAAAAAATTAGTTTGATCCTTTCAGATGCAATAGAGTAAGTTGAAACAAAAGTCAAGCGTTCTGCATTCGATTTTTTACTTTGCCCTGACAATAAGTCATCCTGTGTACAATTCATACATTGTTCAATGGCATTATTGATCTCAACTTTAGGATACCCACGCTCCAAAAATCTATTGCCCTTTTCACAAAGAGAAACAAATTGTTGATCAACATCAGAAGTGATGTGCACCACCCTCATAAGCTGTGAGAGCGGTAGACCCTTTTTCAGGGGGCGTGGATGAAAGCTCTCATTATTTAACAAAGTATTTTTATCAGTAATTTTTCTAAAGAGTTTGGTGCTCAAAATTCCCATGTTATTACATACATTGACATCCAAAAAACTCAGAGTGGTCTCACTGAAGTCCATAGTAAATCTTATGGTAGTGGCTAATGAACTAAGATGATCTAAGAACTCAGTCAGAAGCTTGGTACCGCCAGTCCAAATCATAAACAAATCATCAATATAATGAACGTAAAAAAATATATGAGCAGAAAATAAACCGTTCGCCATAATTTGTTGATTTTCATACATGTGCATGAAAAGATTTGCATATGTAGGGGCCATATTGGACCCCATAGCGGTGCCCTGAAGCTGTAAATAAAAATAATTTTCAAAAAGAAAATAATTTTTTGTTAACACAATCTCCATTAATAATAATAAAAAATTAACATTGGGACCTGTATAATGGGGACTGTCGGTAACCAAGCCTCTGACTGCATCAAGTCCATCTTTGTGCCTTATGTTTGTATATAAACTGGACACATCCAGGGTGACCAGTAAGGAGGATTTGGGCAGAGTGCCCAGTTTTTTCAATTTAACAATAAAGTCGGTCGTATCGTAAGATAATAATTGTTTTTTTGTACAATCGGTTGTAACCAAAAGTCAGCAAATTGTGAAAGAGGCTGACATAAAGATCCACATGATGACACTTTGGGTCGACCTGGGGGTTGTACCAAAGTTTTGTGTATCTTGGCCAAAATGTATATAATTGGAATTCTCGGATGGTTTTGCGTGAGGAAATATGCGGTGGATTCATCTATCCAATTATTACCTAAGCCTAGCCTGATCACTGCATCTATCTCCTTTTTATAATTGTAGGTTGGATCGTAGGTACGTTTTTTTATAGCAAGTAATGTCGCTTAATTGTCTGTTGACCTCATTAATATAATCCTCTCTATTGAGCAAGACCACCCCACCCCCCTTGTCTGCGGGGCGTATTATCACTGAACTATTATTTTTCAGGGTGTCTATTGCTAAATTTTGTTGTCTAGACAAATTAGAATATGATATTTTTTGGGAATCAATAAATGGCAAAGTGTCTCTTTTAATGAGTTTCGCAAACATCTCAATAGCGGCATTAGTACACAGTGGATCAAATGTGCTTGTTGGCTTGAAATTAGGTTTAATAGTATTCACGCCAGGGTGTTTGCTAAAATGATCTATTAATTTAAGCAAACGCACAAACCTATAGAACTCAACCTCAAAATCAAAGGATCTTTGTTTGAAAGTTCTCATGAAGGAGAGACCCTTCGTCAGAACTTCCAATTCACAGGCATTGGGGGTATAATGTGATAAATTAAAAAATCACATTTTCCCCTTTCCCCTTCTCCCTGTGTGCCTGTGATCTAGGCCTTCCCCTTCTACAGGGTTCCTTAAAGGGTCGCCCTTGTGTTTGGAGCGAGTTACCGTCCTCTTTAAAAAAAACCTGCCTATAGGAATGATCTGAATCAGATGCTGAAGTATGTGTATCTACTTCAGAGAATTTTTCATTCCTATTAGGACGTCTCTTTCTGGATCTAATATTGTCACGCCATAAATATTTGGGCTCACTGCCAAATATCCACCCATAAACTCTCTGATCTTTGTAATCCTCCTTCACAATTTTGTATTTACTTTTCTTAAACGACAAAAGGTCTGCATAAAATGCAGCAATGGATTCCTCAAGTTTCAGGGTTAGATCACCGGATGGGTCATTTTTTAATAGCTCAATACCAGTCTCTGTACATGTATTAATTTCTAGATCTAACAACGATAGGTCAGTATTGACTTGATAAATTACAAGAAGCATCAATTGAAAAGAGCAGTCATTAAGAATTTGACACCATTGTTTGCAGAAGATGGCATTGGACCTTCCGATAGTAGGCTGATTCTGAATCCGGAACCCCCTGGGTATGATTTTCTCTTTATAATACTGGGATAGGGTTAATCCATGTAAGGATAACTCAACTTTCCTTTTCCTCAGTTTTAATAAATCAGTGTATATTTCACCAGGGGTTTCTACATCGAAGGCCAATGCATCTGTATTTGCAAACAATATTCTAGCAGCGTCTTTTTGATCAAATCGTTTAGTACCTGACAAATCATCCATAGTCGGTTCTAAATCCATTTGCAAGCATGTAACCAAAAAAGTCACGTTCAAAACAAGCACAAAAAAGAAAAATAATATAAATATAATACAATAATAATAACAAGAGAATATCCAAGGTGCTTAACTGCATATAAATGTAGATCCAGGCAAGGGCAATTTGCACACTTTTGAAAGTCACCAGGCAGGTGCCCAAAAAAACCACATAAAAAAATTGTAGCTAGATAATTAGAGGCTGACATACCATTGCGATATAAAAAAATATTTTTTATAGTGAAAAAAGTTAATCCATTTTGCAGCGGAAAAAATAGGCAATGCAATTAATTTTTTATCGCAATGGTGTGCCAGCCTCTAATTATCTAGCTACAATTTTTTATGTGTTTTTTTGGGCACCCGCCTGGTGACTTTCAAAAGTGTGCAAATTGCCCTTGCCTGGATATATATATATATATATATATATATATATATATATATATATATATATATATATATATATATAGCTTGCAGAAAAATATATACAGTATACTGTATTGTGCCAGGGACCACAGCCAGGGACAGCAAAGGGATGGGAGGGACTGCATCTGATGCTGATGGCAGGCTATTTCTCCTGCTGCAGCTGCCTGCATGAGTCTACACGACAGCAGCAATAGGGAAGGGCCCCCACAGTGAAGTGTCATGACATCTTGACCCCCAGCGGGACCCTACCAAGTGACGGGTAACCGGGGGGGGTGCATGGAAGCAAGGATCGCTCTGCATATGTTTGTCGTCTGGTCAGGAGGCTTGAGGTAAGGACGGTTCATAGAACACTGGGCACTGAGGTCACAGCTAGGTGGTGGAGTTGACGTGATTCTGAACAGAGGCGTGGAGTCTAACCCCACTGACAGTTTTTACCAGGGGCCCCCGCAAGGAGGTTTGGACTTCGCTGTGTTCGGTGGACAGGTCACAGCCCTCTGGCAGAGTTCCCACACCTAACTGACTAATCACTGAGGAATGGGTAGTGATGGCTGAGAGCTGATGAACTAGAGTCTTTGGTTTACTCTTGGCTTGGAAGCCACAGACTGAGTAGTCTTGGGAACTGTTGACGGTGTTGGCTTGGGAGCCGAAGAGAGATGTTGATGGCCTGGAAACCGGAAATGCTTGTCGATGGCCTAAGAGCCAGAGAGAAATGTTGATGGCCTGGAAGCCAGAGAGGGATGTCGACAACCTGGGAGCCTAGATGGGTGTTGACGGCCTGCAAGCTGAGATGGGTGTCAGTGACCTGGGAGCCGAGATGGGTGTTTCGATGGCCTGGGTCAACTAGGGAGACGATGATGGTAGATGGCTTTGGGAGCCAATAGTGATCTCTGCTGGTGGAAGCTGGAAAGCTGGGACCTTAACCATGAGCTTGCATTAGCAGCAGCAGATCACAGGTGCACTACACAGTTAACTCTGGAATAGGGAACCTGGAGCCGAGAATGCTGACTTCTGGGGAGTACTCAGGGATCAGACAAGTTGTTCAAGGCAAGGAAGAAGTGCCAGAGGCCTGACCGATATACCCCTGCCTGTCTGTGATTAGCTGCAAGTCACAGCATCAATTACCCCAGGAAGTACCTGTGCACGCCTTGATCACATGATCAAGTGCACAGGTCAAAGTAACAAGGCCACAGGGAAATCATTGGTGGAACCTGACATGTGACTGCAAGTGTCATGGCATTGCCCATGCAGTGTGGGACCAGCTTGGGATCAGCGTGGTATGCCAACTTGGCCCCAGGAAATCATCATGCACATCACGCCATGGAGGCTGGGGACAGGGACTTGCATCACAGGACGCACCAGCATGCGTGTAAGGGACATGGACGCGGTTGTAGACACGGACACTCACCGCGGTTTCTGACAGTACTTCCCCCCCTTTAAAGGTGGGCACCAAACCCCTTTTAGGTTTGGCTGGATTTTCCTGATGGAATTGAGCAATTAAGCGAGGGGTGTGTACATCACCATTATTGACCCAACTTCTCTCCTCAGGATCATATCCCTTCCAGTATATGAGATACTGGATGTGGCTGCATCCAGAACTTTGTTGACTTCAAACTCCACCCCGCGGTGGTTATGGACTTTAGGAAGCACAGGAGAGGATGTCTGGAATCAATTCAATATTAGAGGCTGCAACAAGGAGATATGAAAGGTTATGAAAGGGTATCCTTAGAGAGTGAGGTAATTTTAGCTTGTACACTACAGAATTGATTTTCTGTGTCACTGAGAACGGTCCAATGAATCTGGGTGCGAACTTCATGGAACGAATACGCAACTTCAGATTAAGTGTGGACATTCACCTGGTTTGAACTTGGGTACCGTTCACCTCTTACAATCTGTGAAGAATTTGTACCTCTTGGATGCTTTCTTTAAGGAAACTTGTACGTTCTACAAGACCTGGGAGAAATGACTGAAGACTGACATATACTGTAAAGAATGGTGTGTGACCAGTAGATGTGTGGTACCTGAAATTATATGCAAATTCTGCCCAGGGCAGCAGGCCAACCCAGTCATCCTGGGAGGATGACACGTACAGGCAGAGAAAGTTCTCGAGATCCTGGTTAACTATCTCCATTTGTCCATTTGACTGTGGGTGGTATGCTGACAATAATTTTAGCTCCACTTTTAAAGCTTTAGAAAGTTCTCTCCAGAATCTGGTGACAAACTGGACACCACAATCAGACACATTCTCTATTGGGAGACCATGAAACTTGAAGATATTTTGCACAAATAACTGCGTCACACTTTAACAAACCAATAATTTCAGCAACGGGGCCTACAAAACCATTGCTGAAATGATTGGTTCGTTTACACCCCCACAAAACAAGCTGACAAAGAAAAAAGAGGTGCAAGATGAAATTGTCCTTGGGACCTCCTACCTCCTACCCATCCTTATGTTGCGGAAATAGGACATGCACACTTTAACAAACCAAGAAAACTGTGGCTGAAATTATTGGTTTGTTTGGACCCCCACACAAAAAAAGCAATTAATCTTTCCCTGTACAAACTGGCTCTACACAGACCAGATGTCATAGTCACTCATCATCCTCCTCCTCTGATTCCTCGCCCCTTCAGTGTGTACTTCTTCATCCTTACAGATTATTAATTTGTCCCTGCTGGACTCCACAATCATAGGCCCCTCTGTAATCTCTGGTCTTCATTGAAGAATTGTGATAATTCATTTTTATGAACATCATCTTCTCCACATTTTGCAGAAGCAACCTCCTTCGACACTCACTGACCAGAATCCCCTCTGCACTAAAAACTCTTTTGGAGTACACACTGGAGGGGGACAACTCAGGTAATATAGAGCCAGTTTGTACAGGGGCTTCCAAACTGACTTTTTTTCCAGCCAGTACAGGTAAGGCCTGTCTGACATGTCTACTTGGATGCTGTCACCAAAGTAATCCTCTGTCATTTTTTAATGGTGACAGCATCAAATACAGCGACAGTAGACATGTCTACAATCATTGGCAGGTCCTTTAGTCCGGACCAGATGTCCATAATCGCTCCTGCCTACCCTGCATCCCCATCAGTGGGCTGTGTCAGAAATCTCAGCTGTTTCCTGGCAGCCACAGGTGTGGGAGAAAATGAAGGAGGAGCTGTGGCTGCGTCACGGTCCACTTCAGATGCCAATCGCCGGAAACAGAGACACAACATATGCTTTAAACCGAGGATCGAGCACGGTGGCCAGAATGTATTCCTCTGACTTTAACAGACTGACCACCCTCGTATCTTGGCAAAGTATATGGAGGGCTTCATCCACAAGAGCTACATGCTTTGTGGAATCACAATGCTTTCGCTCCTCCTTCACTTTCTCCAGTTGTTCTGCAACAGCCTGATCAGGGGAATCACCTGACTGAAGCTGGCAGTATTGGAGCTGACTTCACGTGTGGCAAGTTCAAATGGCTTGAGAACCTTGCACAACATGGAAATCAGACTCCATTGCACTTGAGTCAGGTGCATACCCGTTCCTCAGCCTATGTCGTAGGTGGTCATGTAGGCTTGATGGCCCTTTGCTGCTCATCCATCCTCTGCAGCATATAGAGGGTAGAGTTCCATCACATCACCACCTCTTGTTTGAGGTGATGGCAGGGCAGGTTGAGGAGTTTTTGATGCCGCTCCAGCCTTTGGCAGGCAGTGGCAGAATGGCGAAAGTGTCAGAAAATTTTGTGGGCAACTGCAGGCATCTCCTGCACGCTCCTGTCACTTCTGGTTAAATGCTGCACCACCAAATTTACTGTGTGGGCAAAACATGGCACGTGCTGGTAATTGCCCATGTGTAATGCCAGCACAATGTTACTGGTGTTGTCCGACACCACAAATCCCCAAGAGAGTCTAACTGCCACTGTGAGATGATTTCCCTCAGTTTCTTTAAGAGGTTGTCGGCGTTGTGCCACTTACTGAATATGGTGATACACAGCGTAGCCTGCCTTGGAAGGAGCTGGCATGCAGGAGATGCTGCAGCTGTTGCTGCGGAAGGCAATGTATCTACCCAGTGGGCTGTCACAGTCATATAGTCCTTAGTTTGTCCTGAACCACTTGTCCACATGTCCATGGTTAAGTGGACAGTGGGTACAAGAGCATTTTTCAGAGCACTGAGGATACTTTTTCGTACTTCTCTGTACATCCCAGGTATTGCCTGCCTAGTGAGGTGGAATCTAGAATCAATACCTCCATCAACAGTCTAAATCCCACTCAACTGATGACGGACACCAGATGCACGTCTATCACCAACATAGCTGTCAAGGCTGTAGTTATCCGCTTTGCCATAGGATGACTGCTGTTGTACTTTGTCCTCATGGCAAATGACTGTTGAAAGGTCAATTGCTTAGTGAAAGATGTAGCGGTCTTATGACTTCCCCTCTGGGAAGATGACCGACTCACAGCAGCAGCGGCCTTAGTAGGCTTGGCGCTGCAGGATCCTGCGGAGGAATCCCGGATAGAAGAGGAGTCAGTCATGCCGGTGACATGGCCTGCAGGACTACCTCTAATCCGGATCGAAAATGATGAGGAGGGAGTAGATGGTGTGGTTTCCAGGCACTTGGATACAACAGAAAGAAGGAAGTGATACTATATATCAGAGGCGCTGCCGCAGCAGATGTCCGGGCGCCCTTAGAAGGGCGTCCCGAGCACTTCCGCCCGGCGGTGCGCAGGCCGCTGCATCACTTCCGCCCGGCCGGGGCACGTCATCGCCCGGCCGGGTCACAGCACAGGGAGCCCCCGGCATCCCCTAGCAGCTGCCCAGCGGTTGCCAGGCAACAGGGGACGTCGGGTATTACGTCGCCAGGCGGTTGCTAAGCAACCAGGCGACGCCGGGCGGCGAGGCCCAGCCAGCTGACTGTGATTTTAATCACAGTGGGCTGGGCATACGGCATAGGCTGATTTCCTGGGTAATCCCTCTTAAGGGATTCAGCCCTGGTCAGCCCCGCCGGTGATATTGGTCCCAGCAGTCAGTTTGGCTCCCTGCTTTCCGTTCCAGATCCTGTCCTGTCCCCTTTTGTCCTGCCTTTGTCTGTCCCGGTCCACTCAGTCTGGAATCTGTCAGAGTCCTGTCCTATGTCAGTTTGGGTCCTGTCAAGTGTCTTTTCCTGATCCTGTCTAGTGCTTAGTCTTACTGCAGTCTGGGTCTAGTCATTGTCCAGTCACTGTCCTGGTCCAGACACAGTCCAGTCTCTATCCTGCCCCGGTCCCGTCCAGATCCGGTCCTTTCCAGGTCCCGTCTTGGTCCAGATCCGGTTCCGTCTTGCTGCGGTCACCGTGCAGCCGTGGTGCAGCCGTTGTCCAGCTGCCGTCTCGCTGTAGTCACCGTGCAGCCGTGGTTCAACCGTTATCCAGCTGCCATCTTGCTGCGGTTTGCGTCCAGTCTCGGTCCGGTCACGTAAGTTTTGGGGTGCCGTTATTGTAAGTGTACCATTTTGTGTTGGCGTGTATTTTCTTTGGTGGCACCCCGTTATTCTTGGTTCCGGTGTCTGTGACTTGGTCACGCTCCCCTGTCCTTGGCCTGGTGCTGGCAGATAGGGGTTTATTTTCAGTTAGGCCCGTTATCTAGACTATCCTCTTGAGCCACCTCTGACGATCACTAACTCTTTGTCCTTCCATAAGATCTGGCTGCATCGGGGTTGGAGCGGGCCTAACTCGCTCTTTCGAATGCGGCGGCCACAGGTGAAGCATAGTGTTCGCAGGGGTTTGTCATATGCCCGATGTGCTCAATAGAGATAGCGTAGGGTTCGCCGTGGCCGTCCTAACCAGCGGTCCCGGCCACTAGCTCACGCCTGACCTCTGGCTCTCTGCCTCCTGTAGTTACATCCAGCGCCCAGGTGGCAATCCTAACACTATAAAATAGTGTCACAATTAGGGCGCTTGTAAATAAGAAAGAAAATATATATCTCTATAAGATGGTAATTATTCAATTTGGTTGATATTAAATTAGATATACTTCAGCTGCAGTCCAACAACTAGCCTTGTCTTGGACCCACACATGTGTGCCCAATTAGGTAGCTGAAGAAATGCAAAACAAAAAAGGATAGGAAGGACTGCGCTAATAATATGGCACCATGTAGGAATACACTTTCACACAAATTTGTTTTTAAATGATGGTTTTGTATATCATCAAATTTTATTAAGGTAGATATTAAAATTTATTTAGGTGGCCACCTATATGCTAAACAATGTTATACACAATAAAAAGTATCTTTTACAATATATCATAAAACTAATTCACTTTAAAATAATAGGTATACACCTTGGATATTTACTTTTTAGTCAAACAATTTGTAAGTCTTTGATGACTATGACATATATTTTCTTTCTGCAGCCAATGTGGCGGCTGTACCTGCTGGTTAACTATACACAGTCTGATTATTGTGTTGATGCCAAGGATGGCGTCGCTCACCTGCGCCTCCGTCACCGTGCACCAGACTGTAAGGATCCGGGGGCAACCTCGCATGCCCTACCTCCGTTGCCTCAGACTAGGGTTGGCGGGCGCGTGCAGAACTAGGCTTCGCCAATAATAGCCGCATTCGAAGGAGCCAGTTAGTCTAGCTCCAACCACAATGCCACCTGGTCTTGAGAGTGACAACGCGCCCACCAAGGCCAGAAGAGAGCAAGGGGACAAACTAACTAATGCCCACACGAGGCAAGGGGCCCCCGGACCCCCAAGGGGGTGACTACACAGGGAGATTGGGAATGCTCCCACAGGTGATGAGACAGGGTAATCTTGGGCTGGACGCAACAATGCGTGACGGTGGTACATATACACAATGGCAACAATGCTCAGAAGAAGGTATGAATAACAATAAGAAACAATAGCAACAATGCTTAGATGATGGTATGCAATAATAGACAATGGCAACAATGCTCAGAAGATGGGATGCAATAATAATAATCCTCAACTGTACTATCCTGCACTGCGAGGGAAAAGCCCAATAATGCAGACACCCAGGCTGGTATTAGGGGAACCAGGCGACAGGAGGAATACAAGGCAAAAGTCCAAAGGACACTTAGCTGCAGCAGGGCAGGATGCAGGAACCAACACTGCACGGCTCTGGACGAATAAGGAACCAGGTACGCCAAGGGATTGCTGTGCAGGGTCCACAAAGCTGGGACAGGAAAATAGCAAACAGGACTCTGGCTGGGAGCTCTGAACTACAGGCTTGCACATGGCTGACTCGGGGCTGACAAGACAGTATAACTGGCAGGGCTAAGCAGGTGAGGCTGCCTTATGAAGGCCTCAGGTGATTAGAGCAGCTGTGCACTCCAAGCTAGCAGGGCTTAATCAAGACACACCTGTGTCTAACTGACACATTATTGAGAGAGCTGCAATGGCACAGGCTGACCAGTGGAGGCCAGCAGCGAGGAAACACAACAAAAGCTGAAATGATCCCATGCCAGGCAGAAAGATAGGAGTCATAGGTGATGACTCCTAACACAGAAAGAGAGGACCTAATTATGAACAGTTGATGACGGTGTACAGAGCATACCCATACTTAACCATCTAGTGCTGTCCATTTGAATATACGCGGATAAAATCTGTGACAGGAAAGAAAAGACCTTAACACTAATACAGAGAATTTCTAAAACAAAAGTGCGCCTCAGAGTCTATAAAGGTTCTGTTGTTATAACGTCTTGTTGGGGTACATCCTGTTTGAAAGAGTCATAGAAATTGTGTCAAAACTATTTGCGAACCCCTGATGAAGTCCCTTGCAGGGACGAAACGTGTTGGTACGTTTGTTTGCTAATCTGAAAATATCAGAAATACACTATTGAAGTTTTTATGGTCTGGAATAACCACCTCTACTGAGTGAAACAAGAGACTTTTTAATAAATGTTTATATTTTGGACTTTACATTGATTTACTTTGAATTTAATTAAAGGCTATTATAGAACCAATCACTAAAGGTCTAAACAAGGGCGCCAACTTACAACTGATATATATATATATAGATATATATTTATTTATTGATTATTTGAATGTTAAGGTGAGTTAGTTTGTTGTAGTGAGTGCTGGGCCCCCTGTGTTTGTATTTACTAGTGTGTGGTCACAGGCCACCGCACCCCACCCTGGGATGTGGGTGCAGTTTGCACCCCATTCCTAGGAATGGCGAGTGTGTTGGTACTTCTGTATCTATATATTTGGGTTGATTTTTAATTAACCTCTGTTACTGTGATCATAGCTTTCTCATGCACCCTAGATAAGCTCATTTACCTGAAACCTGTGACAGCTGCCCCTTTAATACTAATTCAGGTGCTGTGTTTGGGATTGTCTCACCTTATAAAAGCCATTAGTTACTTGGCAGTTGAGCATTAACCCAGAAAAAAACACATGTTCATTTTAGCTATGATGTGTAAGCAGGTGCCAGGTTCCCAAGAAACCAGTTTTTAGTGTAGGACTTGCAGTGAAATGGGGTCCCTTGGCGATGGGCTGCAAGCTTAAATGCATTGATCAATTCATGAACTAAAACACCATTATTTATTTATTGATTATTTGAATGTTAAGGTGAGTTAGTTTGTTGTAGTGAGTGCTGGGCCCCCTGTGTTTGTATTTACTAGTGTGTGGTCACAGGCCACCGCACCCCACCCTGGGATGTGGGTGCAGTTTGCACCCCATTCCTAGGAATGGCGAGTGTGTTGGTACTTCTGTATCTATATATTTGGGTTGATTTTGAATTAACCTCTGTTACTGTGATCATAGCTTTCTCATGCACCCTTGATAAGCTCATTTACCTGAAACCTGTGACAGCTGCCCCTTTAATTCTAATTCAGGTGCTGTGTTTGGGATTGTCTCACCTTATAAAAGCCATGTTACTTGGCAGTTGAGCATTAACCCAGAAAAAAAACACATGTTCATTTTAGCTATGATGTGTAAGCAGGTGCCAGGTTCTCAAGATAACCAGTTGCTAGTGTAGGACTTGCAGTGAAATGGGGTCCCTTGGCGATGGGCTGCAAGCTTAAATGCATTGATCAATTCATGAACTAAAACCCCATTATTTATTTATTGATTATTTGAATGTTAAGGTGAGTTAGTTTGTTGTAGTGAGTGCTGGGCCCCCTGTGTTTGTATTTACTAGTGTGTGGTCACAGGCCACCGCACCCCACCCTGGGATGTGGGTGCAGTTTGCACCCCATTCCTAGGAATGGCGAGTGTGTTGGTACTTCTGTATCTATATATATATATAGATATATATATATATATATATATCTATATATATATATAGTTCCTGGCGGCGGCACTCAAACAAATAAATAACCACACCAAAGGCAATGGCTTACATCAGTACTAGGGAGAGGAAAAAGATGTATGGCGCCACTTGTGTCCCAGACTGTTTAGTATTCTGGTGAGAAAAATGTATATACCGGTAACCCTTTTAAGAAAAAGGGGTGTCAGCTAGCCTCTAAAGATGGACACCTTGGTGAGGGGTGTCACAAAAACAAATGCAATTGGTTGGATAGAGGTGTAAGCGACAGCAGATACCTATATACTAAAAGAAGTACTCTTTATAGCAAAAAAGAGTTTATTTTATATATATAAAAAAGCACACAATAGCACTATTTAGGAGAACAAACAGTAAGATACAATTTATACAGAAAAAACACAATAATAAAAAATGCGAGATTTTTCTAAAAAATGCCTACAGGTGGTATCGCTAAAAATGGGGAGGGGATTAAAAGGTAGTATAAAAGTGAAAGACTTAGCTAGGTGGAGGAGCCAGCAGGAAGTACCCAATGCGTTTCGTCTAGGAGACTTCTTCTTAAAGAAGTCTCCTAGACGAAACGCGTTGGAATGCAGCTCTCTTCTTGAAGAAGTCTCCTAGACGAAACGCGTTGGGTACTGCCTGCTGACTCCTCCACCTAGCTAAGTCTTTCACTTTTATACTACCTTTTAATCCCCTCCCCATTTTTAGCGATACCACCTGTAGGCATTTTTTAGAAAAATCTCGCATTTTTTATTATTGTGTTTTTTCTGTATAAATTGTGTCAGTACTATATCTACCTCATTAGGTAAGGGTGCCGGACGGGTTCCCGACAGTCGGGATCCCGACAGTCATTTACCCGACATCGGGATCCCGACTGTCAAAACGCCGACAGCCGGGTGCCCGACGGCCACCCGCTATTTTCCCTCGTGGGGGTCCACGACCCCCATAGAGGGAGAATAGAATAGGTGGCTTGTGTAGCAAGCCACTGTGCCCGCAGCGTGGCGAGTGCAGCGAGCCCGCAAGGGGCTTTTTTGCGCTCGCCATGCTGTCTGACTCCGGCCAGTCGTGATCCTGATGTTGGGGTCACATACAACACCCATTAGTGACACTGGAACGGCCAGGTTTAAACAACACGGTTCAGGAGATCCTCTTACACTATGTATTCACCGGTCACCACTTTCCGTCTCCGCTCACTCGCTCAGGATGACGTCACTGTGTCCACCGTATAGGCCACTCCCAACGCGTTTAGTACACCCCCTGACGAAGTCCCTGTACGAAACGCGTTGAGCGTGGCCTATACGGTGGACGCAGTGACGTCATCCTGAGCGAGTGAGCGGAGACGGAAAGTGGTGACCAGTGAATACACAGTGTGAGAGGCTGTTGGGACAGAGGATCTCCTAAACTGTATTGTTTGAAGCTGGCCGTTCAAGTGTCAATCGAGCTTGGCAAGCTGTTATACCTTAACCCATATGTATGTGAGCATATATTTTCAGTAAATGAACTGTATTTTACTTTGCTCATGGTGCGCTTCTCCTTTTTTTGCATACAATTACACCGTTGGACCCTGGTAGAGTCCTGGAGTTAAGCGACACACGACGTGGGATTCATATATATTCCATTATTCCATTTGAGGTTTTGCACAGTGGTATTGTTTCTGTGTATATAACTAGGCACCAGCAGACAGGTATTATATATACGTCAGAAGGTAAGCACCAGTGGACAGGTATATATATATGTCAGTAGGTAAGCACCAGCGGACAGGAATTATACGTCAGTAAGCTAGGTAGGCACCACCAGACAGGTATTATATGTACGTCAGTAGGTAAGCACCAGCGGACAGGAATTATATGCTAGTAAACTAGGTAGGCACCAGCAGACTGGAATTATATATACGGCAGTAGGTATGCACCAGCAGACAGATATTATATATATACGTCAGTACTAGGCACCAGCAGACAGGTGTTATATATACATCAGTAAGTAGGCCCCAGCAGACTGGAAATATATATAGGCAGTACTAGGTACTAGTAGGCAGTGGCACCAGCAGACTGGTGTTTCACAAAAACAGCACTAGTCTGTAATGTATAGGCACTGGCAGCGGCACTAGGCATCAGCAGACTGGAAATATAGGCAGTACTAGGTATTAGTAGGCACTAGGCAGTGGCACCAGCAGACTGGTGCACATAAACAGCACTAGTCTGTATAAGCAGTGGCACTAGACAGGCACCAGTGGACTAAACAGCAGAGGCCCCAGTATGAGAGAGACACACACAACACCCAACCCAACCCTGTCCCAAAACTCGAATAAGATTGCCGGCGCTGGGGGCGCTATACTGAATGTAGGAGTACGGAATCTTGCGAGAATCCGACACCGGGCGACAACATTTTGTGCGCACAGCTGGATCCAAGTCAGGCGGGAACAGCCGAACGCCGCTCGGATCCGGGCTTGGATCATTGACATTCGGGCGGGCTCGGATCTGGACAATCCAAGCCTGCACATCCCTAGTCTAAACCCACCGATGGTTTTTACCAGGGACCTCCACAAGGAGGTTTGGACTTCGTTGCATTTGGTGGACAGGTCCCAGCCCTCTGACAGAGTTCCCACACCTAACTGGCCAATCACTGAGGAATGGGTAGTAATGACTGAGAGCTGATGACTAGAGTCTTTGGTTTAGTCTTGGCTTGGAACCTGCAGACTGAGTAGTCTTGGGAACTGTTGACGGTGTCGGCCTGGGAGTAGTGGACTGCGTCATCCTGGGAGCTGGAGAGAGATTTTGATGGCATGGGCTTAACCATGAGCTTGTATTAGCAGCAGCAGTAGCAGATCACAGGTGCACTACACAGGTAACTCTGGAAAAGGGAACCTGGAGCCGAGAATGCTGACTTCCGGGGAGTACTCAGGGATCAGACAAGTTGTTCAAGGCAAGGAGGAAGTGCCAGAGGCCTGACCTATATTCCCCTGCCTGTCTGTGATTGGCTGCAAGTCGCAGCATCAACTAGCCCAGGAAGTACCTGTGCGCACCTTGATCACATGATCAAGTGTACAGGTCAGAGTAACAATGTCACTGGGAAATCATTGGAGGAATCTGACATGTGACTGCAAGTGTCATGGTGGTGCCCTTGCAGCGTGGGACCGGCTTGGGATCCGCATGGGACACCTACAAGGCCCCTGACTGACAGCACTGAACAGGAACTTGCGTCACAGAAAGCATCATGCGAGTAAGGGACACCAACACAGATGCACATTGCAATTTCTGACACGTCATCCCTAGTCCTGCCACCATCTGTACACGGATGATACTCCGATCCAGCCCTCATCCACAGACCTATCACCATCTCTACATGGATACTTAGATCTACCCTTCCTCCCCAGACCTGTCACCTCCTGTACACAGATGATACTCAGATCTACCTGTTGTCCCCAGAACTGTCACCCTCTGTACGTGGGTGATACCCAGATCTAACCTTCCTACCCAGAATGGTCATGTCTGTTTGCAGATGATACTCAGAGCCAGGGCCGGATTAAGTGGGGAGCACAGGGGGTCAGTACCCATGGGCCCCCCTCTAGCTAGGGGACCCCTGTGGTCGGCGTGTATTTTTTTTTTTTAGCTAAATATTTTTTTTTGGGGGGGGGGGGGGTAGTGCTGCAGCTTCACCTATCTGCCAATGTTACAATGATTAATTGTTCTGAGCATCGGAAGCCAAGGCACGCTGACTGCAGAAGTGTTCAGTGTATTACTAAGTCCAATGACACTTTGCACAAGAGAGCAGAGGCTGAGAGGTTTGTGCTGAGCTCTGATTGGTGAAGCTCATCACATGTTTCTCAGGCCCATGGAGGACAGCAGCAGCCTCATCATGGGAGGATTTTTAATCAGAGGCAGCGCTGAGCCTTTGAGGTCTCCTACAGAGTAAGGTAAGAAGGGGCAAACACAGAGTTTTCATGTGGTATGTACTGTATATATATACTGTGTATATATATATATATATATATATATATATATATATATATACACAGTGTATATACAGTGTGTGTATATATATATATATATATATATATACCAACAATAGTGTCTTCAGCGCCCTAGATAGGTAATGTCCAACCAATATTTCAATAAAATATTTTTCAATAAAACAATTTTTTCAATAAAATATTGACAAAGACTATTGAAGTGGTTCTTTATGTAAGAAACTTTTCTTTTATTTTCAGTACATCTGACCAACACCCAACGCGTTTCGTCTCGTTAGAGACTTCATCAGGGGTACATGATCTTAGAATAAACAAGGTTTAATATGCCCATTCAGGGTCATAAGGTAAAGATAGCACGAAAACAACGTGGTTAGGGTCCAATTTTTGGTACCACCGGAAACAATTTTTGAACCTTTTTTATAATTATAGGCTGTTTAAATAGTCTGATGTCTTTGACAATATGCTTAAAAGCTTGAATGATGGCAATTTCAACACTTATCCCAATGTGTCCAAGAAAGTGAGGTCTTTTTCTTTCCTGTATCTGTGGAAGGTGTGTGCTCATTGGGATCCCAATGAGCACACACCTTCCACAGATACAGGAAAGAAAAAGACCTCACTTTCTTGGACACATTGGGATAAGTGTTGAAATTGCCTCAATTAGGTCCATCATTCAAGCTTTTAAGCATATTGTCAAAGACATCAGACTATTTAAACAGCCTATAATTATAAAAAAGGTTCAAAAATTGTTTCCGGTGGTACCAAAAATTGGACCCTAACCACGTTGTTTTCGTGCTATCTTTACCTTATGACCCTGAATGGGCATATTAAACCTTGTTTATTCTAAGATCATGTACCCCTGATGAAGTCTCTAACGAGACGAAACGCGTTGGGTGTTGGTCAGATGTACTGAAAATAAAAGAAAAGTTTCTTACATAAAGAACCACTTCAATAATCTTTGTCAATATTTTATTGAAAAAATTGTTTTATTGAAAAATATTTTATTGAAATATTGGTTGGACATTACCTATCTAGGGCGCTGAAGACACTATTGTTGGTGTATCTGTTTTGATCTATCTCTACTAGTAGGGGATAGAGTGTCAACAGCGACCACATATTGTATAATAATAGCACAATTTTGGGGATTTTTTGTCTTTATATATATATATATATATATACCGTATATATATATATATATATATATATATATATACGGTATATATATATATATATATATATATATATATATATATATATAGATCCACAATCTGCAGGGACTCGACTTAATAGAGCAATGATGCAGGTGCCATCCCAAAACAATAAATACAATCCGGGAGGAGGGCGGCACTCAAAGAAATGAATAAAAGTCTCAACACAAAGTTGCAGTAAAAACCATGTGTATTGTAGCGCCTAGCGCTTTCGGGGTGTCCCCCGTCCTCAGGGCAAAACACACAAGAGAGAAGCAAAGATACAGCGTACACTTACCCATATAAGTACCCCCCAGGATCTCCGTCTGTTCCCACGCCGTCCAGCACCGCCATTCTCACCGCCGGAAGCTCAACAGACCTCATTTCCGGAATTGTGGCACCCGGAAGTTGGAGCGCACTCTCCTGCGTTCCAAACCTCCGTGCTCCTGCGTTCCACTGTGAAGTTCAGTCTGGGCTTACCCGTACGCTGATGATGACATCTCCTGGCACAGCGTCGGTACTGCAGACTAAGTCCTACTCATGTGGTTTACATTATCATCTGCCCATGTTGCCTACACTATGTGAATGGCGGTGCCGGACGGCGTGGGAACAGACGGAGATCCTGGGGGGTACTTATATGGGTAAGTGTACGCTGTATCTTTGCTTCTCTCTTGTGTGTTTTGCCCTGATGACGGGGGACACCCCGAAAGCGCTAGGCGCTACAATACACATGGTTTTTACTGCAACTTTGTGTTGAGACTTTTATTAATTTCTTTGAGTGCCGCCCTCCTCTCGGATTGTATGTATGTATATATATATATATATATATATATATATATACAAACACTGGGGGCCCAGCACTCACTACAACAAACTAACTCACCTTAACATTCAAATAATCAATAAATAAATAATGGGGTTTTAGTTCATGAATTGATCAATGCATTTAAGCTTGCAGCCCATCGCCAAGGGACCCCATTTCACTGCAAGTCCTACACTAAAAACTGGTTTCTTGGGAACCTGGCACCTGCTTACACATCATAGCTAAAATGAACATGTGTTTTTTTCCTGGGTTAATGCTCAACTGCCAAGTAACTAATGGCTTTTATAAGGTGAGACAATCCCAAACACAGCACCTGAATTAGTATTAAAGGGGCAGCTGTCACAGGTTTCAGGTAAATGAGCTTATCTAGGGTGCATGAGAAAGCTATGATCACAGTAACAGAGGTTAATTAAAAATCAACCCAAATATATAGATACAGAAGTACCAACACACTCGCCATTCCTAGGAATGGGGTGCAAACAGCACCCACATCCCAGGGTGGGGTGCGGTGGCCTGTGACCACACACTCTAGTAAATACAAACACTGGGGGCCCAGCACTCACTACAACAAACTAACTCACCTTAACATTCAAATAATCAATAAATAAATAAATAATGGGGTTTTAGTTCATGAATTGATCAATGCATTTAAGCTTGCAGCCCATCGCCAAGGGACCCCATTTCACTGCAAGTCCTACACTAAAAACTGGTTTCTTGGGAACCTGGCACCTGCTTACACATCATAGCTAAAATGAACATGTGTTTTTTTCCTGGGTTAATGCTCAACTGCCAAGTAACTAATGGCTTTTATAAGGTGAGACAATCCCAAACACAGCACCTGAATTAGTATTAAAGGGGCAGCTGTCACAGGTTTCAGGTAAATGAGCTTATCTAGGGTGCATGAGAAAGCTATGATCACAGTAACAGAGGTTAATTAAAAATCAACCCAAATATATAGATACAGAAGTACCAACACACTCGCCATTCCTAGGAATGGGGTGCAAACAGCACCCACATCCCAGGGTGGGGTGCGGTGGCCTGTGACCACACACACTAGTAAATACAAACACTGGGGGCCCAGCACTCACTACAACAAACTAACTCACCTTAACATTCAAATAATCAATAAATAAATAATGGGGTTTTAGTTCATGAATTGATCAATGCATTTAAGCTTGCAGCCCATCGCCAAGGGACCCCATTTCACTGCAAGTCCTACACTAAAAACTGGTTTCTTGGGAACCTGGCACCTGCTTACACATCATAGCTAAAATGAACATGTGTTTTTTTCCTGGGTTAATGCTCAACTGGAAACGGGTTGATATTCAAGGGAGAATATCAGGAAAGAAACTCCCGGGTGGGGCACTGCCTTCTATAATATAAACGTATCAGTCTAAAATATCAACTTTATTAATACTAAAATTGATCCTGTTAATGGATCAAGAGACGAACATGAGACGAGGACATACAGATAACATGAATAGAAAAAATTGAGAAAAGATCGTGAAAATATGATATCTGGGTCTGAAAATGGGCTAAATGCCTCTGTTCAATATGGCTGTAATATCAGCGTATTCCTGTAAAGGATTATTTCAGACTAAGCACGTCTTCAATTAACCATATTGGTTATCATAAGCACATATCTAATAAATGCGTAACAAATGGCACACTGTCTGGCAGTACAACTTATTGTTATCTTAATTACTTTCTAATGGTCGAAAACTGTGTATAATCTCACTCTAATTGGACTGCAAGATCCAAGAGAAATTGAGAATTGTGGTGAAGTACCTGGGTTGAAAATGCTCGCCTAGTGGCTGCTGCCTGTGCATATGATGGCAACCGGACAACTGCACAGTTGAGCGGACTCTGCGAGCGTCACAGGTACAGGAGTTAAGACAAAAAGGAGGTTTCTGCTGTCTCCAGGGGTGACCAACCTGGCCCTGTTATACAGTGACAGCGCAGAGTCAGGTAATGGGTCCCCTGGGGATGAGAGAACCCCGACTATGGGAGATGCCAGAAAAGAAGAGCAATTTCACTTTAATCCCAGGTATACGCTACTGTCCAGTGTGTACGCATGTAGACGTAGTGAACAATGGTTGAGCGGTATATCTGGGTAGTGAATTGCAGAAGGAAGCACAGGGTGCACTCTGGTATTGTTCCTAGTGGGTCGCTGCTATACCGTGCAAAGGTAGTAAAAAAGGAGGAGATTTCAGAAAATGCACAATCTGTACTTCACATAAGACTGAATATCTTGCTCTAATTGGCCGCAAGCCCAAGAAAGAAATGGGCTAACAAAAATTGATACAACTCCCAGTCAGATGGATATCTATGATAGAATATACACAATGGTTTAGAATGCAGTCCTGGTCTGTAGTCTTGTGTCGGCACACACTATGTGTCGACCTTACCCAAATACACTATATTCAATGTTGAAATTTTTGATGAATGGAGGGAACAAGTCCCACGTATGTGACAGGGTGAGAATATATATGAAGGAAAGAATCCCCTATAAATACGGAGTCACACTTTAAAACCTTAAGTCAATCAATACATTCAAATGGTTGGTGGTCTGGAGGAGCATGGAGTAGCAGCAGTACGCTGTAGCTCCTGCACACCATCCGTAATGCAACCCTGATCTCGCTGGAAAAACTACCCCCCCTAGCAGCAGGCACCATCCGTATTACCTGTACAAATTAAATGCCAGCGGTTACTCACTGCATGCCGGCTGGAGGAGACTGATCTCCCTCTCACAGAGGACGTGGAACAGAGAGCGTGTTGCCGGGTGAGCGGGGACGAGAGGAGAGTCGGGACCCGACTTCCCGGTGACGCGGTGCAGCGCTTCCGGCGGAGCGCACAGAAGGGAGAGAGTGCGACGCCGGTACTCTGACCTCGGCTGACGGAGTGCACAGAGAGAGAGAGCGGGCCGGCAACGTCGGGCTAAACGCCGCACTCTGACCCTGGCAGATCGAGCACGCAGAGCGGGCAATACTGTGTGAAACGCCGCATCCTCACCCCGGTAAACCCCCGACAGACGGAGTGCACAGACGGGAGGGAGCCAGTAATACTGAACAAGACACCGGTATCCTGACCCCGGTCGGCTAAGTACAAGAGAGGGCTGGCGACGCTGATTGTCTGTGACCACGTGGATGGTACAGCGTCTGCCAGCAATAGCGCTATATGAAAAGGCTGCTCAAAAGATTAGAGGCTGGCTGTGAGACGCAGGAGAGTGCTTAATGCTGATAAAGCTGCGGCTAGAGGAGTGGTAGAGAGACCGGACGAGTGACTGCCAGCAAGAAAACTACTCAAGACCGAAGGCCTGGTGCAGGGCCCGGCCCAATATACCGCTGAGCCTCAGATACTGCCCCGTGTGCTACAGGAGACCCGGCTAGAGGGTCAGGCAAGGAGAGATTGTCGGGGACAGCAACCAGCCTGCTGGGCACCGAGCTGCACTATCGGGTGGAGGAGATAGCGAAGCAGAGGTGATTATTTCTGCAGCAGACAACTCAATACACTGTACCACGGACATACGCTGAGACAAGAGTCCAAAGCAGGTAATCTGCAATTTACTCATTTATTTTTTCTCTATACTGGGACATTATGCCGCTGGAATATTGAGACTGTGATTGAGTAGAACTGGCCAATATAATACCTTCAATTGTATATTGCTGTTGCCGTTTACTGTAAACAGAAACAAAAACACATGGTGTAATATTGAGCCCTGTTTCTTATAGTAAATAAAAAGGCGGAAAAGATGGTGAAAGGTGCAGCAGCAGCAGTATCTGCCGCGGCTAAATTAGAAAAATTTGCCCGTAACACACAAACTTCTAAGGCCGCCTCACAAAGTGTGCCAAGCTCTCCCTCTTCCAGGGCAGAATTGGAAACCTCAATTGTAGAGCCGACGCAGTCGACACAACAAATCCTGCAGGCAATAAATGCCTCAGAACAGAGGGTAACAGAGAAGATTGGCCAAGTGCAATCGGATGTTTCTCTACTAAGGCAAGACCTTCAAAATATTAGAGAAAGAGTACAGGAAACAGAGACTCGTATTTCACAATTGGAGGATACAACTGCTCCACTGATAAAAAAAAGTGGAAACTCTCTCCGCTCAAATCTCAAGTGTACAAACCAAAGTGTCAGATATGGAGGGGAGGCTTCGGCGAAATAACATTCGTATAGTCGGGCTCCCAGAGCGAGTAGAGGGGAGCGACACAGAAAAATTTATTGAACACTGGCTCAAGCAGACTTTCTCAATTGAAATATTCACCCAGCAGTTTGCTGTAGAACGAGCACACAGGGTACCTTCGAGACCGCCATTACCTGGTGCCCCCGCAAGAACATTGATAGCTCGACTATTGCATTATAAGGATAGAGATGCTGCCTTAAGAGCAGCCCGTGAAAAAGGACAGATCACATATGAAGGCCACAGAGTGTCGCTTTATCCGGATTTTGCCATCGAAGTGCAAAAAAACCGTGCAGGATTCATGCATGTTAAAAAGGCTCTACGAGATTTAAATATCCAATATTCCATGATCTTCCCCGCAAGATTGCGAGTAATATATGAGAACACTACAAGCTTTTTCTCAAACCCAAAAGAAGCCGAGGACTGGTTGGAAAAAAGGAAAAAACATTAAAAATGAATAAGCAATAACTGCTAGGGGGAATGCTCTTGGGAAGAGGGAAACTTAAAAGAAACCCCTTTTTTTTTTTTTTTTTTTTTTTTTTTTAATTTCAACATATTAACGAATCTAAACTGTATTAAGTGGGCATGAGGCATGGGACAAGGGAGAGACTACCCCTTATTGGAATTCACTTACTGAACAAGACCTCATTGGGTAGATTATTAATACCATCTCCCTCCCCAGATCCCATGATCCATAGAAAATTTATACAGGGTATATAGCGTATAAGTTGTGACAAACTATTGGGTTTAAAAAACCCTTTCCCCCCCCCTTTTTTTTTTTTTTTTTTTTTTTTTTTTGGATTTCCTCTCTATAAATTGAAATATGAAATCAGGAAAAAAGAAATTATAATAAAAAGATGTGTGGGAGCCCCATGCTCCATTAAGATCATGGGAGCTTCTGGGCTCTGACACCCACGAAGAAAAAGAATAAGCAATAACTGCTAGGGGGAATGCTCTCGGGAAGAGGGAAATTTAAGAGGAAGGAAGGAGGGAAAAAGGAAAAAAAAAAAAACCCCTTTTTTTTTTTTTTTTTTTTTTAAACTGTATTAAATGGGCATGATGTCTGGGACAAGGGAGAGACTACCCCTTATTGGAATTCACTTACTGATCAAGACCTCATTGGGTAGATTATTGATACCATCTCCCTCCCCTGATCCCATGATCCATAGAAAATTTATACAGGGTATATAGTGTATAAATTGTGACAAATTATGGGGTATAAAAAACCCCTCTCCCCTTTTTTTTACCCTTTTTTTTTTTTTTTTTTTTTTTGGGTTTCCTCTCTATAAATTGAAATATGAGATCAGGAAAAAAGAAATTATAATAAAAAGGTGTGTGGGAGCCCCATGCTCCATTAAGATCATGGGAGCTTGTGGGCTCTGATACCCACGAAGAAGAAAGCGTATGGGAGCTCATATGGTACAGGGATTCAGGTATACCTTAAGGGTAGAGGTTATACAGGGTGGGTTAGGGAGGAGGGAGGGGTTGTTAAATGTTGTGTATATGTATAGGAACTGTATTATGTATTATGTGTATGTCAGGTCACCAGAAATCAAAAGAACGTACAAATATGCTTTATATGGAAATGAACTGCATGATATATGTATTTGGGCTGATAAATCATGAATGATCGTATAAAAGGGATAGGCTTGGTGAGCTGGAATGTTAGGGGACTCAATAATAAAATAAAGAGATCACTAGTTATGTCCCAACTTAGAAAATATGATGCAGACATCATCTGCCTGCTAGAAACACATCTATGTGGTGATAAAGTAAAAGCTATGAAAAAGCCGTGGATAGGCTTAACCTTCCATTCTACATTTACAAATAATTCAAGGGGTGTTACAATACTGATAAAAAAATCACTGAAATTCCAAGTAGAAACAAGCCTAATCGACCCATATGGCAGATACATCTTTCTAAAAGCTGTGGTGAATTATAAACCCATGTATATACTGGCAATGTATATTCCTCCCCCGTATAGCAACGATGTTATGCAACGAGCACTAACATTTATATCTGATTCTCCAGAAGTCCCGGTTATATGCATGGGGGATTATAATAACATAATGTGCAGTAAATATGATAGATGGAGAGGTAATAAGAGCCAGATAGTGACAGACGGTGAAATTAAATTGACACCATTTGCGAAACTAGTCTCAGAGATAGGTTGGGTGGATATTTGGAGGAGTAGGAATCCGGGGGTTCTAAAATTCTCCTGCCACTCACCAACTCATAACACGCTATCTAGAATAGACCTTTTCTTAATATCTCCTATACTGGCTCCTGCAGTAATTAAAATAGAATATCTGTCTAAAGGGATCTCAGACCACTCACCAATATATTTAAAAATTGACTTAAATCAGGATAGAGGGAAAACAGGATGGAAACTAAACCCATTCTGGTTGGACGTGGTGGATACGAATGCAGAAATGAAAGTAAACTGGGAAAATTATGTAGTAGATAACAGCGCATATCAAAACCCGGCAATAAGACATGATGCCATGAAAGCGGTAATAAGAGGGTCCTTTATAAAAAAGATATCAGAAGCTAAAAAAGAGAGTAGAAGTAAGGAAAATGAATTAGAAAATAAATTTTGTCAGCTAGAAGAGAAATATATCAACTCCTGCTCATTGAGCAATAAGATAAATATGATAGATGCAAAAGAGGAATGGATAGAGTACCTTTACAATAAATCTAAACGGAGAACACAGTTCAGCAGACATCGCCAGTATTTTCAGGCAGAGATAGGGGGCAGCCAGCTGGCTTTCATAGCCAAGGAGGAAAATAGCTGTAATTTAATATCAAATATAAAAAACTCAGCAGGTGAAATGTGCTACTCCGGGAAAGATATAACAGAGGTCTTTCGTGCATATTATGCAGAGCTGTATGGGTCTGGAGAGAGATGCACTGAAAAAGATCTGCATGAATACCTGCAACAAATTCCCATGCCATCTTTAACGGCTGAAGAAGCAAATATGTTGGAAGCCCCATATACAAAAGAAGAAATAGCAGAGGCTATCTCTTCCCTACCAGCCAACAAGGCACCAGGGAGGGACGGGATACCCACAGAGGTATATAAGAAGTATGGAGACTTCTTCATTCCCTACTTAACGGAGCTATTTAACATGCTGCTTGAATGGGGTTCCCTTCCACCCTCAATGCTGGAGGCAGTAATAATTCTAATACTAAAAAAGGAAAAGGATCCACTCTCCCCAGACTCATACAGACCCATTTCGCTGTTAAATACAGACGTTAAAATTCTGGCTAAGGTAGTGGCCACAAGGCTAAATAGGGTGATGGAATCTATAATCCATCTAGACCAATCCGGTTTTATACCAGGAAGAACCACCACCCAGAACTTGAGGCGCCTGTATTGCCATTTGCAGAGAGATCGGAGTGCGGAGTCGAGGGCCTTGGTGGTATCTTTGGATGCCGCCAAGGCCTTCGACACTGTCAGCTGGAATTATTTATGGGCGGTGCTCCAAAAACTGGGGTTTGGATCAAGGTTCATTAAGTGGATTCAAATGTTATACACCTCTCCGTCCGCCATGATATCCATAAATGGATATGTATCGGATACTTTTGATCTAAAGAGAGGAACCAGGCAGGGATGCCCCCTGTCGCCAGCATTATTTGCTATGGCAATAGAGCCATTAGCCTGCAAAATCCGGCTAGACCCACAAATAAAGGGAATAAGGATTGGAGAAATTGTAGATGTCGTGGCACTATATGCTGACGACATGCTGGTATTCCTGCAAGAGCCAGAAAATAATATTCAGGCTATGCTTGGCCTGGTGAACAGTTTTGGCGCAGTCTCAGGACTGCGAATTAATTGGGAAAAGTCAAGCATACTTCCAGTATCGGGTAAAATACCAGAAGAGCATCGAGATCTATACCCACTGAGGTGGACACTCAAGCTCAAGTACCTGGGAATCTGGATAACTCCGGATGTCCAGGAATACGTGAGGTTGAATGTTGACCCAATTACAGCAGGTTTTAAGGAAAAGATACACACATGGAGGAAACTGCCAATAACCGTAACTGGACGCATAAACATGTTTAAAATGATTATGCAACCAAAGTATTTATATGTATGGCAAAATTCACCTGTGTATATCCCCAAGTCAACATTTACAGCTATAGAAAAAATACTATCTTCATTTATCTGGAAGAATAAGCAGGCCCGAGTGGCAATTAAAACCTTATATAAACCAAAGGAAGAAGGAGGGTTGGCTCTCCCGAACCTGAGGAATTATTATGTAGCGTCACAAATGGCGGCTATGAAAGCCTGGGTGACTAACAAACTAGAACCCACGACAAAAGCTCTCGTAGGGGAACAGCTAGGAATGTGGAAAGCTCCAATACATTTTCTGCTATCGGGTCACTCTTTGAGAGGAATCGCTCCAACATTTCGCCAATTAGCATTGGTATGGAGATATGTGCATACATTGTTCGAATGGACAGGAATAGAGGCAGAGACCCCCATATGGTTCAATAAAAAATACTTAGAATTGGACAAGCTATCTGTGAATAATATTTGGCAAAAAAAAGGTGTACTAGAAATAGGACAACTATATAATAATGGTCAATTTAAATCATTTAATCAACTGCAGAATGAATTTGGAATATTAAATAGTAATTTCTATAGATATTTGCAATTGAGGCATGCCATAGAAAGGCAATTTGCAGGGCAAACCCTGGAAATTTCTACATCACCTGTCAAAATGCTGCTGCGTAAAATGAGTAAGAAAGGACAGGTAGCACAATTATATGCGAATATTAATGTAAACCAAAACCCTCAATTATTAGACCAACTCAAAACTAAATGGGAAAATGATATAGGACCATTAACAGCAGAAAATTGGAAAAGAGTAATGGGGCTATTAAAAAATGCCACTTCATGTGTAAGATACCAACAGGTACACTTCTTCATTCTGCACAGGGTATATCGTACCCCGATGATGCTATATAGAGCAGGCTTAAGAGATAATACAAGATGCCCTAAGTGTGCAGAAGAAGGGGCGGACTTCTGGCATCTGATATGGGGATGCTCTAAAATCCAGTTATTTTGGGAAGAGGTATGGAGAGATGTCAGGGTCACAGTGCCCAATATTGCCCGGCTAGGCCCCAGGATATGCTTATTTGGATTAGGAATGGAGGGAGGTAATTCAACACAGCTGTATTCATATATTATAAGTTTGATTACTTTAGCAAAAGTTATGATAGCGCGTACCTGGTTTTCCACAGAGCAACCAGAAATAGCAAAATGGAGAGCCCTAGTAAAAGATGTGATTAAACATGAAAAACACATGTTCAATACAAGAAACGCAATGGCCAAATTCCATAGTAAATGGGATAGATGGTGTGACTCTAGCATGTATAGAATAAATGAAATAGAGGAAGATCAAGGCCCAGATCAGAGCAGTCGGGTGGATATATAAATACAAAAAGAATGGAAAATGATATATGTGGGGTTTTAAGTAATGAAAAAGGTTATGGTGTGAAATATAGAGCATTAATATACACAAACACAATTAGTTGATATTATAAATAAAAATGCCACAAAGGACGAATGAGATGCAAAGGGAAGGAAAAGGGGGTAAATATAACGTGTTAAAATATATAAGCACACTATGTAATATTAAATAAAACACACTAACAAACGGATTCGACTTAAGAAGGGAGGGGAAGAGGGAGGGTGGAAGGGGGGAGGGGGGAGTGCTCTCTTAATTTAATACTTTCCTTGTTTTTTTTTTTTTTTTTTTGTTTTTTTTCTTATTTTAGAATATTTCTCTATCACTAAAAACACGTACAATATTGAAGAATTGAATTGAGCTATAGATAGGCACTAATGGATATAATTAGACATAAATAATATCAGGGGGATGCTTTCTTAATTTAATATTTTATTCCTTTTTTTTATATAGAATGTTTCTATATCACTAAAGACACATATAATATTGGAGAATCAAATGGTGTTATAGATAGGCATTAATGGATATAACCCAGATATATAGGGAAGAGAAAAGGAAGAGGAAAAAAGAGAAGGAAGGAAAAAAAAAGAAAAAAAAAAAAGAAAAATATATATCATTATAGCAAGAATCCAACCACTATAAAATATATGTTATTGTGTAAATGGTGGGATGGACTACCGCCGACTGCATTGCTCTGAAAAGGCTATTTCAATATGCAGATAAACTAGAACAGATATAAAGTATAAGAGTAAATACTATATAAAATGGTGACCTGTAAGTGTATTGTAATTTTAAGTGTATTATATTTGTGTAAAGTAATTGTCTTTTGTATGAAATGAATTTAAAATAAAGATTGATGAATTTAAAAAAAAAAAAAAAAAAAAAATCAATACATTCAAATATAGCATAAACTGGTATAGGCAGGGTGACAGGGTGGGGTAATTGGAGAGAGAAATCCTCCATGCAATACAGGTTCACAATTTAGTGCATACAACTCCCAGTCAGATGGATATCTATGGTGGAATATACACTATGGTTTAGAGTGCAGTCCTGGTCTGTAGTCTTGTGTCGGCACACACTATGTGTCGACCTTACCCAAATACACTATATTCAATGTTGAAAATTTTTGATGAATGGAGGGAACAAGTCCCACGTATGTGACAGGGTGAAAATATATATGAAGGAAAAAATATATATGAAGGAAAAAATCCCCTATAAATACGGAGTCACACTTTAAAACCTAAGGTCAATCAATACATTCAAATATAGCATCAACTGGTATAGGCAGGGTGACAGGGTGGGGTAATTGGAGAGAGAAATCCTCCATGCAATACAGGTTCACAATTTAGTGCATACAACTCCCAATCAGATGGATATCTATGATGGAATATACACAATGGTTTAGATTGCAGTCCTGGTCTGTAGTCTTGTGTCGGCACACACTATGTGTCGACCTTACCCAAATACACTATATTCAATGTTGAAATTTTTTTAAATGGAGGGAACAAGTCCCACGTGTGTGACAGGGTGAAAATATATATATGAAGGAAAGAATCCCCTATAAATACGGAGTCACACTTTAAAACCTAAGGTCAATCAATACATTTAAATATAGCATCAGCTGGTATAGGCAGGGTGACAGGGTGGGGTAATTGGAGAGAGAAATCCTCCATGCAATACAGGTTCACAATTTAGTGCATACAACTCCCAGTCAGATGGATATCTATGATGGAATATACACAATAGTTTAGAATGAAGTCCTGGTCTGTAGTCTTGTGTCGGCACACACTATGTGTCGACCTTACCCAAATACACTATGTTCAATGTTGAAATTTTTTAAATGGAGGGAACAAGTCCCACGTATGTGACAGGGTGAAAATATATATGAAGGAAAGAATCCCCTATAAATACGGAGTCACACTTTAAAACCTAAGGTAGATCAATACATTTAAATATGGCATCAACTGGTATAGGCAGGGTGACAGGGTGAGGTAATTGCAGAAAGAAATCCTCCATGCAATACGGGTTCACAATTTAGTGACTAGGTGAATCAACATGTGATATCAATAAATATAGGTAGGGGGTTGTATTGCCATAACCCTGTAATTCCAACCATTAAAAAGCAGATAATGACAGTATTGCCCTGAGGGCTGTTGGTAACTCACGGACACCGGTTCCCGGGTGCAGCGCTGGGAATATCGCGCTGTCAGGGCAGTAGTAGTAGCCAAGTAGATATGTGTGAAGCGTGCAGGGTCCCGCTTGTACACAGCGGGGTCCTAGGACACCGAGACGTACGTTTCACTTAGGAAGCTTTCTCAATCGGAAATCTCCTCCTTTTTTACTACCTTTGCACGGTATAGCAGCGACCCACTAGGAACAATACCAGAGTGCACCCTGTGCTTCCTTCTGCAATTCACTACCCAGATATACCGCTCAACCATTGTTCACTACGTCTACATGCGTACACACTGGACAGTAGCGTATACCTGGGATTAAAGTGAAATTGCTCTTCTTTTCTGGCATCTCCCATAGTCGGGGTTCTCTCATCCCCAGGGGACCCATTACCTGACTCTGCGCTGTCACTGTATAACAGGGCCAGGTTGGTCACCCCTGGAGACAGCAGAAACCTCCTTTTTGTCTTAACTCCTGTACCTGTGACGCTCGCAGAGTCCGCTCAACTGTGCAGTTGTCCGGTTGCCATCATATGCACAGGCAGCAGCCACTAGGCGAGCATTTTCAACCCAGGTACTTCACCACAATTCTCAATTTCTCTTGGATCTTGCAGTCCAATTAGAGTGAGATTATACACAGTTTTCGACCATTAGAAAGTAATTAAGATAACAATAAGTTGTACTGCCAGACAGTGTGCCATTTGTTACGCATTTATTAGATATGTGCTTATGATAACCAATATGGTTAATTGAAGACGTGCTTAGTCTGAAATAATCCTTTACAGGAATACGCTGATATTACAGCCATATTGAACAGAGGCATTTAGCCCATTTTCAGACCCAGATATCATATTTTCACGATCTTTTCTCAATTTTTTCTATTCATGTTATCTGTATGTCCTCGTCTCATGTTCGTCTCTTGATCCATTAACAGGATCAATTTTAGTATTAATAAAGTTGATATTTTAGACTGATACGTTTATATTATAGAAGGCAGTGCCCCACCCGGGAGTTTCTTTCCTGATATTCTCCCTTGAATATCAACCCGTTTCCAATTGTACTTACCATACTCCCCGGGAGCACCTCCACAACGAGATTATAACATAATTTACTCACTCACATGTTGACTGGAGTTTAACCTTCTTACCTGCTAGCAAATTAGTCCTGTGCACCTGGCCCCCATCCCCTCCCCCTTTCCCCATTTTTCCAATTAATGCTCAACTGCCAAGTAACTAATGGCTTTTATAAGGTGAGACAATCCCAAACACAGCACCTGAATTAGTATTAAAGGGGCAGCTGTCACAGGTTTCAGGTAAATGAGCTTATCTAGGGTGCATGAGAAAGCTATGATCACAGTAACAGAGGTTAATTAAAAATCAACCCAAATATATAGATACAGAAGTACCAACACACTCGCCATTCCTAGGAATGGGGTGCAAACAGCACCCACATCCCAGGGTGGGGTGCGGTGGCCTGTGACCACACACTCTAGTAAATACAAACACTGGGGGCCCAGCACTCACTACAACAAACTAACTCACCTTAACATTCAAATAATCAATAAATAAATAATGGGGTTTTAGTTCATGAATTGATCAATGCATTTAAGCTTGCAGCCCATCGCCAAGGGACCCCATTTCACTGCAAGTCCTACACTAAAAACTGGTTTCTTGGGAACCTGGCACCTGCTTACACATCATAGCTAAAATGAACATGTGTTTTTTTCCTGGGTAAATGCTCAACTGCCAAGTAACTAATGGCTTTTATAAGGTGAAACAATCCCAAACACAGCACCTGAATTAGTATTAAAGGGGCAGCTGTCACAGATTTCAGGTAAATGAGCTTATCTAGGGTGCATGAGAAAGCTATGATCACAGTAACAGAGGTTAATTAAAAATCAACCCAAATATATAGATACAGAAGTACCAACACACTCGCCATTCCTAGGAATGGGGTGCAAACAGCACCCACATCCCAGGGTGGGGTGCGGTGGCCTGTGACCACACACTCTAGTAAATACAAACACTGGGGGCCCAGCACTCACTACAACAAACTAACTCACCTTAACATTCAAATAATCAATAAATAAATAATGGGGTTTTAGTTCATGAATTGATCAATGCATTTAAGCTTGCAGCCCATCGCCAAGGGACCCCATTTCACTGCAAGTCCTACACTAAAAACTGGTTTCTTGGGAACCTGGCACCTGCTTACACATCATAGCTAAAATGAACATGTGTTTTTTTCCTGGGTTAATGCTCAACTGCCAAGTAACATGGCTTTTATAAGGTGAGACAATCCCAAACACAGCACCTGAATTAGTATTAAAGGGGTGGCGAGTGTGTTGTTACTTCTGTATCTATATATTTGGGTTGATTTTTAATTAACCTCTGTTACTGTGATCATAGCTTTCTCATGCACCCTAGATAAGCTCATTTACCTGAAACCTGTGACAGCTGCCCCTTTAATACTAATTCAGGTGCTGTGTTTGGGATTGTCTCACCTTATAAAAGCCATTAGTTACTTGGCAGTTGAGCATTAACCCAGGAAAAAAACACATGTTCATTTTAGCTATGATGTGTAAGCAGGTGCCAGGTTCCCAAGAAACCAGTTTTTAGTGTAGGACTTGCAGTGAAATGGGGTCCCTTGGCGATGGGCTGCAAGCTTAAATGCATTGATCAATTCATGAACTAAAACCCCATTATTTATTTATTGATTATTTGAATGTTAAGGTGAGTTAGTTTGTTGTAGTGAGTGCTGGGCCCCCTGTGTTTGTATTTACTAGTGTGTGGTCACAGGCCACCGCACCCCACCCTGGGATGTGGGTGCTGTTTGCACCCCATTCCTAGGAATGGCGAGTGTGTTGGTACTTCTGTATCTATATATTTGGGTTGATTTTTAATTAACCTCTGTTACTGTGATCATAGCTTTCTCATGCACCCTAGATAAGCTCATTTACCTGAAACCTGTGACAGCTGCCCCTTTAATACTAATTCAGGTGCTGTGTTTGGGATTGTCTCACCTTATAAAAGCCATTAGTTACTTGGCAGTTGAGCATTAACCCAGGAAAAAAACACATGTTCATTTTAGCTATGATGTGTAAGCAGGTGCCAGGTTCCCAAGAAACCAGTTTTTAGTGTAGGACTTGCAGTGAAATGGGGTCCCTTGGCGATGGGCTGCAAGCTTAAATGCATTGATCAATTCATGAACTAAAACCCCATTATTTATTTATTGATTATTTGAATGTTAAGGTGAGTTAGTTTGTTGTAGTGAGTGCTGGGCCCCCAGTGTTTGTATTTACTAGAGTGTGTGGTCACAGGCCACCGCACCCCACCCTGGGATGTGGGTGCTGTTTGCACCCCATTCCTAGGAATGGCGAGTGTGTTGGTACTTCTGTATCTATATATTTGGGTTGATTTTTAATTAACCTCTGTTACTGTGATCATAGCTTTCTCATGCACCCTAGATAAGCTCATTTACCTGAAACCTGTGACAGCTGCCCCTTTAATACTAATTCAGGTGCTGTGTTTGGGATTGTCTCACCTTATAAAAGCCATTAGTTACTTGGCAGTTGAGCATTAACCCAGAAAAAAACACATGTTCATTTTAGCTATGATGTGTAAGCAGGTGCCAGGTTCCCAAGAAACCAGTTTTTAGTGTAGGACTTGCAGTGAAATGGGGTCCCTTGGCGATGGGCTGCAAGCTTAAATGCATTGATCAATTCATGAACTAAAACCCCATTATTTATTTATTGATTATTTGAATGTTAAGGTGAGTTAGTTTGTTGTAGTGAGTGCTGGGCCCCCAGTGTTTGTATTTACTAGAGTGTGTGGTCACAGGCCACCGCACCCCACCCTGGGATGTGGGTGCTGTTTGCACCCCATTCCTAGGAATGGCGAGTGTGTTGGTACTTCTGTATCTATATATATGTTATAATCACCTAAGGACATCTCCTCTTTGTGAAATTTCTAGATTTGGTTGGTGTCCAAACCCTAAACCATTGACTGGTATGTGATCCAAAGGACCAATATTTAATTGTTTTCCTTCTCCCTTTTCTTACACCTGCTCAACCTATTACCCTCTTCTTATTATTTGTTTTTATCCAATTTATGGACATTGTATTTATTTGTATTTACTGTAATTCACAGTGTGACCATCGTTGCCTACTGTTGTATTGTGCCCCTGAGGAAGTCGTGTTCACGACGAAACGCGTTGGGCCTATTGGGCGCATTTCGACTGTTGACCTGAATTGTGTTTATGTCATTTTATACATTGTAAAGTGTATCAATTCGACCTTTGTTTATACTGCTATGCTCTGTGAGCAAATGTTTATTACATTTTTCCTATTTTAAACCATACTGTCTTAAATAATTGAAAGGTCCTAGCGCACCCTGAAAACCCCTTTTCTCTCTCTCTCTCTCTCTCTCTCTCTCTATATATATATATATATATATATATATATATATATTATAATTTCAATCCCCTCAGCAGTTACCCATTGACCAAGTTTATACTGCCTTTACTCTGTGTTTTGACAGTGTAATATTCTGCTGTGCAGTTTGCAACCAGTAATGACAAGTGCAAGGGCCCCCCCCCCCCCCCTGTCTAAAGTGACCCAGGCCCCTCAAAGGCTTATTCCAGCCCTGCTCAGAGCTACCCATCCTACATAGACCTGTCACCGTCTGTATGCTGGTGATACTCAGATCTACCCATCCCAGGGGCGTAACTAACTATTTAGCACCCCCCCACCGCACGTTTATTCGGCATCCACCCCCCCCGACACACCTAACCTGCCCCCCCTTCTTACCCGCGGTCTGCGTCTCGCCCGGCTCTCTGTCGGGACCTTCCTGACGTCACGGTCCCGGCCGGCTCCTGCTGCTACAATGAAAACGGACTCTTAGAAAATGGCTGCCCCAATGCTGCAGACAGAAAACTGTCTGCAGTATGGGGGCAGCCATTTTCTAATTGTCAGTTTTCATAGCAGCAGGAGCCGGCCGGGACCATGACGGTCAGGCAGGTCCCGGCAGAGAGCCGGGCGAGACGCAGTCCGCAGGTAACTATAGCCCTGCAGCCCCCCCGGCGGCGCCCCCAATTTCTCTGCGCCCCCCCCGCCACCGCGGGGGCTGCGGAGCTATAGTTACGCCACTGACCCATCCTACATAGACCTATCACCGTCTGTATGCTGGTGATACTCAGATCTACCCATCCTACATAGACCTGTCACCGTCTGTATGCTGGTGATACTCAGATCTACCCATCCTACATAGACCTGTCACTGTCTGTACACGGATGACAGTTGGATCTACCTGTCCTCCCCAGACCGGTCACCATCTGTAGGCAGGTGAGATACTCAGAGCTACGCGTCCTCCCCAGAACTGTCACCATCTGTACACAAATGATACTTAGATCTACCCATCCTCCCGAGACCTGTCACCAGATGTGCGCGGACGACACTCGGATCTACCGATCCTCCCGAGCCCTGTCACCAGCTGTGCGCGGACGACACTCGGATCTACCGATCCTCCCGAGCCCGGTCACCAGCTGTGCGCGGACGACACTCGGATCTACCGATCCTCCCGAGCCCTGTCACCAGCTGTGCGTGGACGACACTCGGATATACCGATCCTTCCGAGCCCTGTCACCAGCTGTGCGCGGACGACACTCGGATCTACCGATCCTCCCGAGCCTTGTCACCAGCTGTACGCGGACGACACTCAGATCTACCGATCCTCCCGAGACCTGTCACCAGCTGTACGCGGATCACACTCAGATCTACCGATCCTCCCGAGCCCTGTCACCAGCTGTACGCGGATGATACTCAGAGCTACCGATCCTCCCGAGCCCTGTCACCAGCTGTACGCGGATGATACTCAGAGCTACCGATCCTCCCGAGACCTGTCACCAGCTGTACACGGATGATACTCAGAGCTACCGATCCTCCCGAGACCTGTCACCAGCTGTACGCGGATGACACTCAGATCTACCGATCCTCACGAGACCTGTCAGCAGCTGTACGCGGATGATACTCAGAGCTACCGATCCTCCCGAGCCCTGTCACCAGCTGTACGCGGATGACACTCAGATCTACCGATCCTCCCGAGACCTGTCACCAGCTGTACGCGGATGACACTCATATCTACCGATCCTCCCGAGACCTGTCACCAGCTGTACGCGGATGATACTCAGAGCTACCGATCCTCCCGAGCCCTGTCACTAGCTGTACGCGGATGACACTCAGATCTACCGATCCTCCCAAGACCTGTCACCAGCTGTACGCGGATGATACTCAGATATATCCATTTGGTACTTGTGTAATAACTGGGCGCCCGGTTTTGAGATCGGGTCGGAAAAATCGCATCGCATCGCATGCAACCAAATCGCATGCGATGCGATCAACGCGATTTTCAATAGGAATCAATGTTAAAATGGTCCTGTTCATACCCCCACTATCCAAGTGGGCATAGAGTTGATTTTATATAGCGTGGCGATCCTGAAGCGTGGCGAGCGGACGCGGAATACATTTTAAGTAATCCGTGTCCCCTCGCGGGGCACGCTGCACTCGCCACGCTTCGGGCTCGGACGCTCGCTGCGCTCGCCACGCTATATAAAATCAACTGTATGCCCACTTGGATAGTGGGGAAATGAACAGGACCATTTTAATATTGAATCCTATGGAAAATCGCGTCCATCGCATCGCATGCGATTTGGTCGCGATGCGATGTTGCTGAAAATCACATCACATCTGATTGTCTGCCTTAAGTTAAGGCATAAAATCAAATAATCGGGCGCCCAGATATTACACAAGTACCATCCATTTTACCCAGACCTGTCACTTCTGTTATCGGAGGATACTCAGATCTACCCATCCTCCAAAGACTTGTCACCATCTGTTTGTGGATGATACTCAGAGCTCCCCACCCTCCCCAGTCCTGTCACCTCCTATAAGCAGATGATACTCAGATCTACCTGTCCTACCCAGACCTGTTACCAACTGTACTTGGATGATACTCAGATCTACTCATCCTCCGCTGACCTGTCACCATCAATACGTGGGTGAGACTCAGATCTACCTGTCCTCCCCAGACCTGTCACTATCTGTATGTGGATTAGAGATGATCGCCAGAGCCGAAGATTTGGATTCATCGCCAGGATTTGGATTTGGCTTTGTCGAGCGACAGTGAAAAGCTTTGGATTTTTTTTTTAAATGTCCGAATCACATAATTTTTGCAGGTTTTTTTTGTCCCTAGAGTAATAGTAACCTCAATAACATTAATTTCCAGCCCTTTCCAGACAATTTTGACCACTTTACAGCTCACAGTGTTGTTTTCATTCAATTTAGGCCAAGGTTTGCAGCTAGCTGGCTGGTTATTAATATTTTCTACTAGGCAACAGACAGAGCCTCGGCACAAACAGATGGTAGTTTGTTACATATCTGCCTCACACCAGTGGGATTAATGAATGGTGATGCATGATGGAACTGTCCCTGGGCCCACACACGCACCCACACTTAGGCTGTAAAAAAAGGACATTCACATAGCACACTTGAACACAAAACAGTCATTTTAGTCAGAGGGCTAAACCTGTGACTAAAATGACTGGTTCGTTTGGGCCCCCACAATAAAAGAAGCAATGCTCAAAATAGCGCATAATAATAATAATAATAATAATAAGAAGAAGAAGAAGAATCTCAAGAAAAAAGAAGAGGCGCAAGGTGGAATTGTCCCTGGACCGCCCACCCACCCTTAGGTTGTAATAGGACATTGCGCACTTGACAAACCAGTCATTTCAGCCAGAGGGACTGCCAAACCTGTGACTGAAATGACTGGTTTGTTTGGGCCCCCAAATTAAGGTACAGACTGACTGATGTCATCATTCGCCATCCTAATCACTCCCATCAGTGTGTACATCCTTGGAGTAATCATCATCACACAATATCAGGTCATCACTGCTGGAATCCTCCATGAGCGATGTCTGTGTTTTGCGATGGAATTGGTGGGAAAGATCTTCCTCTTGAAATTTGTAGTTCATTTTTATGAACATTATTTTTTCAACATTTTGAGGAAGTAGCCTCCGACGACGATCACTCACAAGGTTCCCAGCAGTGCTGAACACACTCTCCGAGTACACACTGGAGGATGGGCAGCTTAAGTAATACAAAGCCAGCCTGTACAAGGGCCTCCATGTTGTAATTTTTTCTTTCCAGTATGTGAAAGGAATCTCTGACATGTCTACAATGACGCTGTCCTGAAAATAGTCCTCCACTAACCTCTGCATGGTGACCGTCTCTGATGGATGAGTCACGCTAGAGGTGTCACTGATACTGGTCAAATCACTTAGACCCGACCACATGTCCAAAAAAGGTGTTTTTGTGGACTGCTTTTCACCCCCACTAGATGTTTTTGGAAAATAAGGTTTTTACGGGCAGAATCTTGCGAAATTGAAGGAGGAGACGTCACTTCAGCTGCCAACTTGCTCACCAGGAGCTCTTTGCATGTCTTAAGATCTGTGTCCGTTGGAAAGAAAGACACGGCATAGGACTTGAACCTCGGATCAAGCACGGTTGCCAAAATGTAGTGTTCCGCTCTCAACATATTGGCAACCTGTGTATCCTGTCGAAGACAAAAAAGGACTTGATCTACAAGTCCAGTATATTTTGCTCATGGGCCTTGTTTGATCTCCTCCTTCAATTTTGCAAGTTGATTCTCCAAAAGCCTAATTAATGGAACCACCTGGCTCAAACTATCAGTCTCGGCACTCACTTCACAGGTGGCTACTTCAAAGGGTTTCAGCACCTTGCACAGCACAGATATGAGTTTCCAATGTGCTGGGCTAAGGTACATCCCCCCTCCTCTCCCAAAGTCATTGCTTGTTGTATAGCTGTGAATGGCTTTCTGCTGTTCTTCCATCCGCTGAAGCATATACAGGGTGGAGTTCTACCTTGTTGGTACCTCCTGCTTCAGCTGATGGAAGGGCAGATTCAATTCCTCTTGAAGCTGCTGCAATCTCCTGCACGCTGTTGTGGAATGCCGTAAATGCCCCAAAATTTTTCATGCAACCCACAGCATCTCTTGCACGCCCTTGTCCTTCCTTAAAAATGCCTGAACCACTAAGTTGATCGTGTGAGCAAAACAGGGGATGTGTTGGAATTCACCCAGCTGTAATGCTTTCATGATATTACTGGCATTATCTGAATTATAAATCCTGAGGAGAGTCCAAGTGGGGTAAGCCATGTCGCTAGGACATCTCTCAGTTTTTCCAAGAGGTTCTCAGCGGTATGCCTCTTAGTAAAGCTGGTGATACATAGAGTAGCCTGCCTAGTATGAATGAGCTGGTGATGCTTGCTAGATCCTACTGCTGCTGCTGCTGCTGCTGGAGGGGATTCAATCACCCAGTGGGCTGCCACAGTCATGTATTCCTTGGTCTGTCCACTGCCACTTGTCCACATATAAGTGGTTAAGTAGACACTGGCTCCAATCCCACTTTGCAGGCCATGGATTACTTTAGACTTAATGTCCTGGTACAGCTCAGGAATGGCTTTCCGGATGAAATGGAACCAAGATGAAATCTGTTACCTGGGACACGCAGCCTCCATTAATTGTGTGAAACCCACAGAATTGATGGCAGATATTGGACGCACATCCAATACTATCATGGCAGTCATGACTTCAGTGATCCGCTGTGCCACTGGGTGAGAACTGACATACTTGTTTTTCCTTGCCAAGCACTGCTGAACAGTCAGTTGTTTTTTCAAAGTAGTATAATGGGTTTTCTTGGGATACTTCTGAGTTGAAGAACTACCCCCAGCAGCAGCAGTAACAGAAGACCTTGCGATCAAGGATTCTTCTGCAGAATTCTGGAAAGGGGAGGATTCTTCTAGAAGAATAGTAGTTTCAGAAGAACCATCCCTGGTCATTACTGAGGATACCAAGGTTGAGGGAGAGGGTGTTGGTAGTGGAGATCAGAAGTGGTGGGGTCCACTAAAGAGAAGGGACACATTTGATGCTGGACTGTTTCTTGATGTTAATTTTTCAGCATCAATTTTGGAACCCTCCCTATACCGTACTTCCCATGAGCTCGCTGCAGATAACTTAATAGGGTAGATGTTCCAAGATGCTTAATGTCTGTACCTCTACTTATTTTGTTTCCACAAAGGCTACAGATGGCTTGGCAAATGTTTTCAGAATTAGTGTAAAAATAATTCCACACATAAGACGTGCATTAGTTGGTCCTATGACCAGGCATGACAATGGCAGTGTTAACATGCCCAACAGATGGTTCCACTTGTGCATCACTTCCACACGCAACATCCTCATCCTCAATAATATCCAATTCCTCAGAAGGTGCCATCGTCTGCTACACAAGTCAACCGCTCATCCTCTTGCTGTAACTCGATGGGAGTGGAAAGGGGAGTGGAAGGCAGCTTCTCTGAGAGATTAGACTCACACGTAGGACTCAAGTACACACTTGGACTCCCCTCAGTGCTTTGTGACATTTCTGTTCCTAGACGCACAGTTTGTTTTGCAGACTTAGTGGTTTGGACTGCTTTCTCACTGAGGAAAGTGGAATGACAAGGTCTTTCATTGTCAGACACATGACAAGCCTTACTGACAGCTGTAGATTCCCAAGTCTGACTCAGAAATAGAGGGCAAGCCCGGAGTCTTTCCTTGCCACTGCGTGATGTGAATAGCATTCTGCCAATTTTAATTCTTTCCATTACAGGAGGAACTCACTTTCTTTTTATTCCTGTAGGAGGTTTTTTTTTTTTTTTCAAAACTTTTTTGGGTAACTCTCCTTGCCCGGTTTGAGGCTGAGCATCAGGGATGGCATTAGTTCTAGTACATATTAAGTCGTCATCACCATGAATGATGGCAGCAGCTAGTGCAGGAGTATTTGGCCCTAACTGTTTGTTCTCCATTTTTAAATTAAATTAAAATAAGAGCATTTTTTTTCTCTTCTTTTTGAGGACAGAGCTTGTTTAACGCTGCGTGGAGGCCGAGCAATCACACACAGCCTTTCTGACAGTATACTATGGGTGCCGTACACACACAAAAAATGAATTAAGAAGAGAAAAATTGATTTAGATTTTTTTACTTTAATTAATTTAATTTGTTTTAATGCGCAGATAGTATAATGCTGCGTGAAGGCCGAACAATCACACACGGACCTTCTGACAGTATACTATGGGTGCAATACACACAAAAAATTAATAATTAGGGATTTTTTTACATTAATTTAATTTGTTTTAATGCGCAGCTTGTATAATGCTACAAACAAAAAATTGAATTGTGACTTATCCGGCGCTTGGAAATTCCACAAATATGTGGAATATTCCTCTCATGTATAACATATATGCAATAAAAGAGAAATGGCATAAAATGGTGAAGTACGTTAAAACATCACAATTTAATCACAATGGCCACATAAAACAATACAATTTAAAAAGCACTACAGATAAAGTGCATAGAGTGTCTTCAGCAATGAATCCTTAAAACAGGAGGAGGTATAGCAATTACCAGATGGTCTGGAACTAGCAATTACGCAGTTCTAAACAGGCAGGGGTCCCCAATCCTAGTGTGGATGCGGCTGGGCAATCCTCTGGTGATCCTCTGGTTCCTCCTTTCTCAGGCAGCTTAAAGTGCAGTTCACCAACGCGTTTCTTCCTCACAAAGAGGACTTTTTCAAGGTGTCCCACTGTCTGCATTCAAGCTCCTTTTATACCTAAATTCTTCCCGCGCCGAGACTGGACTTCTAATTAATCAATGAAACTACATGTCCCATAGTCCTCAGCCTCGGCGAGAGCTTCCTGTCACACCGTGTTCCGGCGTGCAGGGTATCCACGGCAACCCCAGTCTGTGACGCAGCACAGCACTGGGTGCCGATACGTCACTTCCGGCCCGGCGTTTCCCAGAGATCGTCATGGTAACAGGACGCTGACTGCCGTAACATCACTTCCGGCTAGCGTCTCCAATCACAGGCAGAGGCGGTGTTAGTTTATCTCTCCGCCGCATCACTTCTCAGCCCAGATCTTAATTTGTTTATATGGTTGCTGGGTAACGCCTTCCGGACATCCACTCACATGTATCGTCGATCTATGTAGAGAAACATCGAGATTTATTCACAGGAACCATTTTATTTCGAAATCGGAGTTGAGACCAGCGGGGATTAGAGTATTTAACTCATATATTGTTTGCATTTCTGCCTTGGCCAATTGTTTTGCCAATCCCCGCTGTCTCCAATTCTCCTTTATCTGTCTTAAACCCACAAAACCAGTGATCCCTGATGTGCAGCAATTATGATTGACTCTAAAGTGTTCAGATAACGCATGTATAGTTACACCCTTTTTGATGTTTCTCAGGTGTTCGCTAATGCGTATCTTCAGTGGTCTGGATGTTTTTCCTACATACCACAGGTTACATTTACACCCGATTGCATATATCACTTTGCTGCTGTTACAGGTCACAAAGTCCCTGATCTTAAAGACCTTAGTGTTAATGGTAACTTCATTTATTTTGGAGGATTCTCCCTGAATTCCTCAGCAGCCTAAACAAACTCCACACCTGAAAAATCCTTTCGATTTTACGGTTACAATAGATTTGGCAGGTGGGGCAGCACTTTTGACTAAGCTAGTCCTAATTGTGGGTGCTCGTTTGTATATGCATCTCGGCTTTTCTGGCAGCAGGTTCCCTATAATTGGGTCTTTTTGCAATATACCCCAATGTTTTTGAAGAGTTCTCTCCAATAATGGGTGACATTCTATGGGATGAGATAAATGCGCGTTTTTTTTATCGCACCACTTCGCCCTTTTTCAAATCGCAAGATTGGGCCGTTTTTCGCATATTTAATGAGATGCGAAAAACGGGCCAAATAGTGCGAATAGGTGCGAGGTGGTGCAATGTCTTTAGTCCTGAAAATGTGCGATTTTCATGTCTGAAAATCGCACGTTTGCAGGAAAGCGCAAATTTTTAAAAAAAAATGAGCGCGGGGTCCCCCGCCAGAGCATAACCAGCCCCAGGCTCATTGAGCCGGTGCTGGTGACATAAAATCAGGGTCCCCGACAAATAGGGGTCCCCTTGATTTAATTAAACCAGCACCAGGCTCAAGGTCCGGCGCTGGTTCCCAAAATACGAGGGACAAAATGACTAGGGGTCCCCCGTATTTTAAGAACCAGCACCGGACCCAACCAGCCAGCAGGGTAATGCCACAGCCGGGGGACACTTATTATATAAGGTCCCGCGGCCAAAGCATTATCCCCGTGGCTGGTCAGCATGGGCAGGGGTCCTGGGGAAGTGGGGACCCCCCCAATGAAGGCCCCCCCCCTCCAGGACTTACCAGCCCATGCTGAAAGTCTGGGGCTGTCCCCGATGCCCCTGGGCGGTGGGCATCGGGCTGATGGATAGTGTAAAAAACAGAAGATAAACTATTGTTTTCTACTGGCGAACTATGAGTCCCAGCAAGCCTACCCCGCATGCTGGGACTTGGAGAACCACAAGTCCCAGCATGCGGGGCATTAAAGGGCCCGCTGGCACTTGTAGTTATACAGTACAAAAAATTGTGAAATAAAACACACTGACACCCTGAAAAATAAAAGTTTAATACACACATAACACACACACATACTGATACTTACCTACCTTGAGCCCGTAGGTCGGTCCCTGGATCCTGGGTCCGGGCTCCGGGGCTCCAGGGCAGAAGAGTCCGGTTCCGGGGCCTTGGTCCTGGTTCCGGGTCCAGGATCCGATGAAGTCCACAGGGGTACCTGAGGAAGGAAATCCTACTCACCTGGTCCCCGGCGACGACATCGGCATCCTCTCCGGCAGACGCGCTGCTCCCGGCTGCTGTGGTACCCGCTCTCGGACTGAAGAGGCGCAGAGATGTTCATCTTCCGCGCCTCTTCTCAGAATGATTCCATTGGCCGGCTATCCACACCGTCACAGCCGCTTATCCACACCGTCACAGCCGCTGCACAGGGCTGCAGTTGCCGCTGCAGGAGGAAGGGAGGACCAAAGATGGCGCCCGGCAGCATGGAGCACAGAAGGCCCAGACAGCCGCAACAGCCAGTGCGAGCCACGTAGGAGAGCCGCAGGTAGCACAGAAGCCGCAGGAGAGGCTCCGGAGGGTAAGCAGAGAGGGATAGGAGGTCCACAGTCTCTGGGGCAGGATAATCAGGCAGGATATTAGCGGAGCACACGCCACACACGTCCGCTCGCAGTTCAGACCAAGCGACGCCCCCCCCCCCCCCCCCTGAAACCTCTCTTTTATTGTACGTTTAGTGCGCCCAATATATTTCAGACCACAGGAGCATATAAATTGATATACTACGTAAGATGTCTCACAATTTATAAAGGTTTTAAGTTTGTAAGGTTTGTCTTCATTTGTTATGGGGACTTCTTGAGTTTTATGCAAAATATGTTTGCAAGTGATGCACCTAGTTTTATTGCATCTAAAACACCCGACCGCAGGTGAAAGCCATGATGTGGTTTCTTTCTCTGATCTTTTAAAGAAACTTGGAGCCAATATATTTTTAACAGTTTTGTTCCTTCTGAAAATAAAGGTAGGTTTCACGGGCAAAATATCTTTCAACTGTTGGTCACATTTGAGAAGATTAAAATTCTTGTTAATAATCTCTTTTATTTGTTTATATTCACCATTAAAAGTTGAGATGAAGGGAATAGTATGATCTTCTTCTTGTTTAAATATGTCTTTTTTGGGGGTTTCAATAGGCTCATCCTATCACTTTTTCCTGCCTCAATACAAGCTTTCGTTACCAAATTCTGGGGATATCCCCTTTCTAAAAATGAAATTTGCCTGTATATACTGCTACCACCCAACTGTGCCAGGGAATGCCTGTATATACTGCCACCACCCTACTGTGCCAGGGAATGCCTGTATTTACTGCTACCACCCAACTGTGCCAGGGAATGCCTGTATATACTGCCACCACCCTACTGTGCCAGGGAATGCCTGTACTTACTGCCACCCCCTCCTCCTGTGCCAGGGACTGTCTGTATGTACAGCCATTACCCCTCCTGTGCCAGGGATTGCCTGTATATACTGCTATCACCCAACTGTGCCAGGGAATGCCTGTTTGGCACCCCAGCCTGGGCCACTATATTCCGGCAGGGACAGGGATAAGGTTGCTAGGCAACCTTGTACATTGTGCAGGGCCCCGGCAGCAGGACCTCAAGAGGTTAATACCCCAAAGACTGGAGGGCGCGCAGAAGTGTCCCCAGGCTGATTGACAGCCCTGGGGAATGTATGGGAGGAGAGAGAAAGTGAGCACGGTGAGACGGTGTCGGGGGTCAAAGGTCCCAGCGTGTGTGACCTTTGACCCCCGCACGGAGGAGAAAGGAGGAAGAGGACTGACCGGAGCAGCGTGGGTGACTGCAGGGACAAGAGCGGTGAAGCAGCGTAGAGCAGAGAGAGAGCCCAGCGGCGAGTCCAGAACGGAGCCTGACCCCCGCCGAGCAACCCTGCTGAAGATGCGCAAGGCCGACCCCCATTGTGCCCAGCACCCAGGCAGATCCCCGCTGTGCCCAACACCCAGGCCGACCCCCATTGTGACCAGCACCCAGGCAGACCCCGCTGTGCACAATGTCTTGGTCAGCCTGTCACATCCAACACCTGGGTAGCCCTGACTCTATTTGGGCCCGTCCAGAACTGCCCTCTTCTGACCATCGTGGGACCCTATTACACGCCAGCCCCACTAAGCGAGGGGAGTTAGCCCTAATTCAGTGTATCCGGATTGGGAAGTTTATCTTAAGTTAAATGGACGCTGCTGTTCTGAACTGGCACTAGAAAGGAGCACACTGCCATCCTGTGGCTAAAGTTAATATTGCCGGGAGTCCAGTTCTAACTTTACCTAGGACTACAGTATTCACCCGTCATCCAGGGACATTATCCTAAGGCCTATACCTGGGAGGGACGTGTTTAGTACAGTGTTAATAAGATATGCTTTAAGGTCATAGTTCATGTCCCGTAATGTTTATAGTCGGTATGCATTTTGTTTCATTTAGGTCATACTTGTCTGTGCTTAGGTGGCTAGACCCACACCTGGTTGCTAATATTGCCGAGTGAGAGCATCATCTTCCCCGAACCTATTTAACGGCCTGCAGGAGGTGTTTTCCCACTCTCCAGTGACGCGGGAAGTCCGCAGTGTATTTGAATGTAAGATTAGCATTGTAGTGCTAAGCTATTTCAGGCTGGTTACAGCCGTTTATGTGTATGACAATTGTTTTCTTCACACTTTGCACTTAATAAAACGTAAGTAGTTGTACTGCTGAACGCCTTGTTTTGGTTCCTTGCGGAGGTGTGTTCTCTACGGCTGATGCGGTGAAAAATCTGTGCGGAACAGAGCATCCAGCGACTCAAGTTAACCCCACCACACCCCACACTGTCGACATATCACACTTGGCGTCACGAACAGGATCCGAGTCGGGTTGAGAGAACAGCCGAGCAGGAAAGATGGAACAACAAGCTGCACAACCATCTGCACAATCACCGGCGCAACCAGCTGCGCCAGCACAAGACGGGGAGATACCAGCACCCGGGGGTGAACAACAAGAACAAGCCACCGCTGCACCAACCACCAAAATCACGCTGCCGTACTACTTCGGGGTGTCATGGTTGCCTAGCTACAGCGGAGACAAGAAGAAGTCGCCGGGAAACACATTTGCGGAGTTCAAGAGGGGAATAGAATCAACATGCCTACTGTACACCCTGTAGGGACAACAGAAGGTTCAGATCCTAATAGGACAACTGACCGGATCTGCCCTTCGTGAAGTGATGTCATGGTGGCCACCCGAACACAAGACGAAGGTGACACAGATACTAAAGAGGTTATCCACCATATTTGAGACGCGAAGCCTCCCAGAACTGAAACTGAATTTATACGGAAGAAAGCAACGCGTGGGCGAGACATTGCGAGATTATGCCCTCAGTCTGATAGAGATGAGCAGAGCGATACAAGCAATCGACCCTGAAGAAATGAGGAATGCCGACGAGACACTAATAGTACAGCTGATCGAAGGGGCTGATCGAGAAAGCATACACGCGCAACTGAGGCTGTTACGAAGACAGGTGCCGGGTGTGACTTTCACTGACTTCAGAGAGGCCGCCATTGGGGTGGTCGGCACGCAGGATGAAGCAGAAGAAGAATACCCCGAATTATTAGGGTTTCGCGAACAGCCGTACTCACGTAGAGCCTCCTCTACCAGCCCAGACTGGGCAAAGAAGAACAGAGACACAGCCATACAGGCCGCACAGAATCTACCGGACGACCAGTTCAAGATTTTACAAAAGCAAATTGAGAACCTCACGGTCGGCATGGCGAACATGCAGAGGGAAATACGCCAGCAACCCAGAACACCAGAGTATAACGATAGAGAGTCCGGTGGCGGACTGAATGGCACAGAGGAACAGGTAGCTGGTGGGACGCCCCCAGAGAGAACGGCCGGCCAAGCACCGACAAATTTGACGGACAAGGGCGCTCCATCTGCAGGCGGTGCCAAGAACCGGGACATGTCGAGCGGGACTGCTACCGGCCGGAGTCTTTAAACTTCAACACCCCGAGGCCAGGGCCCAAACCTCGGGGAGAACATTGGGAATAGATCCAGACCCGGAGACATGGTGGCCCCGATGTGTAGGACAGTGCCCGATGATCAAAGTACAGATCAACGGAATAGAGACACCGGCCATGATAGACACCGGGTCACAAATATCCACTATACGACTGACCACACTTCAGGAACACTGGGGAAAAGAAACGCTACTCGAATCACCTCCCACATGGTTGCAGCTGATCGTGAGCAACGGACTGGAGATCTCCTGCACAGGATACTGGGAGGCCAACCTAAAGATTGGGCAGACCTGCTTGGCAAAACAAGGATACCTCGTGACATCGAGCGGTGAAGGAAAGGTGTCCCCTATCATCCTAGGCATGAATATCCTAAGAAATTTCCCTGAAGAGCTGATTTCGACACTGAAGCAGGAATTGTTCACCCAAGACCGGACAGAGAAGCAAACCCTGCAACACACCATCTACGTTCAGAGGAGTCAGGTGGAGAAGAAAGTGCTGGCCGCACGGGTACAAGGAACTGTCAAGTGGTTTAATGTCCGAAGGGGATATGGTTTCAATAACCGGAATGACATGGAAGATGATGTGTTTGTCCATCGGACGGCCATCAAGAGAAACCACTTGCAGAAGTTCCCAAATAGTGTCAAAGAGGGCAAGACGGTGGAATTCGATGTGGTAGAAGGAGAAAAGGGTGCTGAGGCCACGAACGTGGCTGGTCCCGGCGGTGTACCGGTTAAAGGAAACCGGTTTGATCCCAACAGGCGTCGTTTCCGCAGGCGTTTTTACCGGTGCCGAAGTGGCCGCTACCAAACCAACGCCGATGCCCCCTCCCGCTTGCCGCTACCCCCCGGAGGGAGAGGTGGAGGATAGCGGGGAGCAAAAAGAGACACCAACTTTCACCAGTCCAGTACCGTCCCGATGGGAATCATGCGCACCCTGGGTGCAAGAACGCCAGTCCAAATTGGCTGGCGCAAGAGCCTTGGTCGACCAGAAATCGGGACAGAGTAGAGACCGCCGGAAGATCAACTACGACCGAACCGCTCAAGCTGAACGTATACCGTATTTTTCGCTCTATAAGACGCACCTGACCATAAGACGCACCTAGTTTTAGAGGAGGAAAACAGGAGAAAAAATATTCTGCTAGGGTCAGGGAAAAACCCTCTATGAGATGATGATAATCTGGAGGTTACATGCCATTTTTATTTATTTCTCATATTTCCTTTCTGTGTGTTCTGGGCCATATGGTTAATAGTCCTCTATTAACAAAGTTCTGGCATTAGCCAGTCCAGTGGAGTGCCTGGAGCCAGCCTGCAACCTGGAGTACCTGCTACCTGCTTCCTTTTACACAACCCCACTTATTTCCATAAGACCCTGGTACCTTTAATATGAAGTTTCCAGAGAACGACACCAAATGTCTGCACTGTAGGAGTCCTCCTGCAGCTCTCAGAGCCTCTGCTCTGCTAGTCAGTTTGCCAGTGACTAGGCCAGGTATGTATGTGGCAGGGTGACAACGTGTCCTCTCAGCCTGTAGAGCTGTCGCGGCTGCCGTCTCCCCCTCCTTGTGCAGCAACGAGGGGGGGGGGGAATATCTTCTCTGCCAGTGGGAGCTACTATATGCTGTATGCTGCGGCTGGCTTTTCCCCCAGCCTCTCACCTCCACGGGCTGCGCGGCAGTGCCGGGAGCTTGTACGGCGGTGCCGAGAGTTTGTACAGCTGCTCTCCCTCCCACCTCTGCATCGGGAACTTGTGCGGCGGTGCCGGGGGCTTATGCAGTGGCGAAGGGGGAGAGAATATCTTCTCAGCCTGTCAGTGCTGCCGTATGTCGCTGCTCTCTCCTCCGGCTTCCGCTAGCTTTGCCTTAGGTTCCTGGGTCAGCGTTGCGAAGCGTTGTATTCGCTCCATAAGACGCACACACTTTTCTCCCCGCTTTTTTTGGGAGAAAAAGTGCGTCTTATGGTGCGAAAAATACGGTACCTGTCGGTACCCCAGTGTTCAAAAGGAATGATCGCTCCAAGAGTAAACTCGATGCGAAGTGGGAGTCGGATCCCTACGTGGTGGCAGAAGAACCAGGGGATACGGCAGCAGCCTACCGCATCACCAAGTGCGATGGTACCCACTCCCAGTGGATCCATCGTAATCAGAGCAAGCCATCTCCGAGCCAACCTCCAGTATACTCCAGGTCAAGTAGTGAAGGAAGCCTCGGGAATGAAGATCCCGTCGCAAGGTGGTCCCAAGATCATTGGAATTGATGCTGAATGTTGGATGGTCTGGGCCACCTCTTCCAAACCTACCGCCTCAGACCAGTCGGAGGATCGATGAACCTGCTCCTGAGGCCGTTGAGATTGCGCCTCCTGGGACTGAAGTGAGGCGTTCAGCCAGGAGCACGCGAGGCGTGCTACCACTGGGGTACAGACAGTAGGTCTGCCGCACGTGTGCATACTAAATGTTGTGTACTGTATATATTACGTTACGAATTGTAAATGTGTGATTTATACCTGTGGGCCCTAAAATTCAAAGTCAGAGACTTTCGACCAACTACCCGCATCGCACAGATCAATGCCGAGGACAGGCATTGTTTAAGTGGAAGAATATGTGGCACCCCAGCCTGGGCCACTATCTTCCGGCAGGGACAGCGTTAATACGGTTGCTAGGCAACCTTGTACATTGTGCAGGGTCCCGGCAGCAGGACCTCAAGGGGTTAATACCCCAAAGACTGGAGGGCGTGCAGAAGTGTCCCCAGGATGATTTACAGCCCTGGGGAACGTGTGGGAGGAGAGTGGAAGCGAGCGAGACGGTGTCGGGAGTCAAAGGTCCCAGCACGTGTGAAGCGTGGCGGGCGCACGGAGGAGAAAGGAGGAAGAGGACTGACCGGAGCAGCGTGGGTGACCGCAGGGAGAAGAGCGGTGAAGCAGCGTGGAGCAGAGAGAGCCCAGCGCCGAGTCCAGAAAGGAGCCTGAACCCCGCCGAGCAACCCAGCTGAAGACGCGCAAGAGAGGGAGCCAGCGTGAGAGTAGAAGAGGCGAGCCGCGGTGACCCGGAGAGCAGCAGCGCGAGGTGGCGGGACCAGAGAGAGCACCTGAGTGTGGCAACGCTACAGCAGCAGCGCCCACACTAGTGTGCCCTCCGCCGCTGAAGAAGTGCAGCAGCCAGCCGTTTGGCCATCCGGGAGCAGCATTGTGACGGGCAGGAGCCTGCAACCGACTCAAGGCACCAGGTACTGTCCACCAGCACCCAGGCAGACCCCCACTGTGCCCAGCACCCAGGCAGACATCTGCTGTGCCCAACACCCAGGCCGACCCCCATTGTGCCCAGCACCCAGGCAGATCCCCGCTGTGCCCAACACCCAGGCCGACCCCCATTGTGACCAGCACCCAGACAGACCCCGCTGTGCCCAATGTCTTGGACAGCCTGCCACATCCAACACCTGGGTAGCCCTGACTCTATTTGGGCCCGTCCAGAACTGCCCTCTTCCGACCAGCGTGGGACCCTATTACACGCCAGCCCCACTAAGCGAGGGGAGTTAGCCCTCTAATTCAGTTTATCCGGATTGGGAAGTTTCTCTTAAGTTAAATGGACGCTGCTGTTCTGAACTGGCACTGGAAAGGAGCACACTGCCATCCTGTGGCTAAAGTTAATATTGCCGGGAGTCCAATTCTATCCTTACCTAGGACTACAGTATTCACCCTTCATCCAGGGACATTATCCTAAGGCCTATACCTGGGAGGGACGTGTTTAGTACAGTGTTAATAATATATGTTTTAAGGTCATAGTGCATGTCCCGTAATGTTTATAGTATGCATTTTGTTTCATGTAGGTCATGTTTATCTGTGCTTAAGTGGCTAGACCCACACCTGGTTGCTAATATTGCCGAGTGAGAGCATCATCTTCCCCGAACCTGTTTAACGGCCTGCGGGAGGTGTGTTCCCACTCTCCAGTGACGCGGGAAGTCTGCAGTGTATTTGAATGTAAGATTAGCATTGTAGTGCTAAGCTATTTCAGGCTGGTTACAGCCGTTTATGTGTATGACAATTGTTTTCTTGACTGTCTGTATGTAAAGCCACCCCCTCCTCCTGTGCCAGGAACTGTCTGTATGTAAAGCCACCACCCCTCCTGCACCAGGGACTGCCTGTATGTACTGCCACCCACTCCTCCTGTGCCAGGGACTGTTGGTATGTACTGTCACCACCCTTCCTGTGCCAGTGACTGCCTGTATGTACTGCCACCACCCACAGGCGTAACTAGAACTTTATGGGCCCATAGCAAAATCTTGCTATGGGTTACCCCCAGACAGGGTGTCAGGGACTAAGGGGCCCACTTATCAAGCAATATTTGCGGCTAAATCCCCGAAAACATCCATTTTCGGGGGTTAACCGCAAATATTCAGTAGCACTGAAATGTATTAAAGAGAGACCGCAGCAGGAATCTCCGATCCCTGCTGCTATCTCCCCTGCAGCGCCGCTGGCCGCATCCCCCATAGGTTTCTATGGGGGATGCGAAGCTGCCCGATGTATCAACATCGGGCAGCCCGGCATCGCACCGCTGGGCTATCGCCATTCTGATATGGCGATAGCCCCTTGTAGCCTATAGGTGCCCGAGCGGCAGTGCGGTCAGTGGGGTCGCAGGGGGGTCAGCACGTAACTGCGCAAGCGCAGACCCCCCGGCTTCTGGCACTGGGTATCGCAGGGACAGGCTCCTTTCGGAGCCGTGTCCCTGCGCCCTGACAGGTCATATATTGCCAGGCAACGTCCCCGAACTTCCGCCCGGCGGCTGGGAGCGCATGCGCCTAACGTCAGTCAGGCGGCACGAATTTCAAATAAATAGCCGGCATCTGCTGGGCACAGTCGCCGGTTATAGCTCATTGCACGGCTGCAGTAGCTTTATTCTTTCCGGTCCCCGTGGCATCTTGTCCTCGGTCCTTAGCCTGGCAGATCTGTTCCAGTGTTCCAGTCTCTCCCAGCCTTCCGTGGAAAGTTTCCTTCTGAGGTCCTGCTTCTGCCTGAGCCTGCGTCTGGCCCACAGCCTCCATCTTCCCGTGGGTCACGTAAGTGCTCCAGTGGAGCCTCGGTCTTATCTTGTCTTCTCCCGTGGCTCTCCGTGGCTTTGCCCCTCCGTGGGCTTATTTTTTATCCTCTTTCTGTCTTTTGTACCCCTCTTTTCTCCGGGATCTTTTCTCTTTTTTTGTCTTTTTTAGAGTCTTTTAGGCAGGAATTGTCACCTTCCTCCATTTCCCTGTTTTGGGGAGTCGCCGTCCCTGTGGCGTACTTAGCTGGGGACTCCTCCTGGTCAGGTTGTGTCTGCGACTGGGTCGCAATCCCGTTTTGGCCAGGTGCTGGCAGTCAGGGGTCATTTCCCAGTTAGGCCCGATAGTTAGTATGTCCTCTTGGGCTACCCCATGGTGATCGTTTACCCCTTGTCCACACCTAAGACCTAGCTGCATCGGGGTCGGAGCGGGCCTAACTCGCTCCTTCGGACGCGGCGGCCACAGGCGAAGCCTAGCTCTGCAGGGGTTTACCATCTACCTCGGGGACTCAACAGAATTAGTGTAGGATCCGCTGTGGCCGTCCTAACCGGCGGTCCTGGCTACGGGTTTACGCCTGACTTCCAGCCTACAATAGCCGTCAGGTGCTCCCTGTGCCCTAGCAGGCAGCGTAACATTATAACCGGCCAAAAAGAAACAGGTTATAGCTTGAAGTACTATAACAAACTTTTGTGGATTATTGTGAGATCTTTTTTGAACCATGACTACTACGCCCCAGACCTTTTCCGATCAGATCCAAGGGCTTACACAAATGGTGCAGGAATTGTCTTTGAAGGTGGCGTCTCAGGAGCAGAGGATGCGGCCCCCAGAGTCAGGGGTTTCGGAACCCAAGATGAACCTGCCAGATCGGTTCTCGGGGGACCGCAAAGACTTTTATAACTTCCATGAGAGCTGTAAATTATATTTTCGGCTCAGGCCACGGTCTACCCCTTCTGAGGCTCAGCGTATTGGTCTAGTGATTTCCTTACTCCAGGGGGACCCCCAAACATGGGCCTTTGGTCTGCCGCCCGACAGCCCAGCCTTATCCTCGCTGGACAACTTTTTTAGTTCCCTTGGGTTGTTGTATGATGACCCCGACCGGGAAGCGTCAGCAGAGACTCATCTTAGGGCCCTTAAGCAAGGGAAGGATCCAGCAGAGTCCTATTGTACAGAGTTCCGCCGCTGGGCAAATGATTGTGGATGGAACGATCCTGCATGACGCAGTCAATTCCGCTGTGGTTTGGCTGACGAAATTAAAGATTGCCTTATTCAATACCCAGCACGGAAATCTCTGGACAAATTAATGAAGTTGTCCATTAAAATCGACCGTCGCCTCCGGGAGCAGAGGTCCGAACGATGGCCCCCTACTCGGGTGGTTCCCTATGTCCCTATGTCCCCTGAGGAAAGCGAGGAACCAATGCAATTGGGTGCAGCTCGCATTTCTCCAGAAGAGAGGGCTCGCCGACTCAGTTCAGGCCTTTGCCTATATTGTGGGTGTAAGGGACATATTCTGCGAAACTGTCCCAATAGACCAGTAAAAGGTCGGGCCAAGTGAACAAAGAGAGGGTTCACTTTGGCCTTCAGCTTTTTTCCTCTCTAGACTCATCTAGTACCAGGGTGTATTTCCTTTCTGGAGGATAATTTTTCTGGGTCCGTGTTTATTGACAGCGGCGCGGTAGGTAACTTTTTGGACTTTGCTGTCGCCCAGAGTTTGGGTATTCCCCAACTCAAGCTTCCCATACCCATTACGTTAAGGGGTTTAGATGGCTGTGTGCTGTCCAACGGGGCCGTCTCATTCCAGACTCCTCCTTTGCGGCTGACCATTGGTCTTTTTCACCAGGAGGAGATCACCTTCCTCTTAACTTCTTGTCCTTCAGTGCCCATTGTGTTCGGCTTTCCCTGGTTGAAAAAACACAATCCCGTCATTGATTGGAGCCTGGGGGAGATTGCTCATTGGAGCTCCAACTGTCAGCAGCATTGTTTCCAAACGTCTCTCCCGTTAACCTCCATCTCTGTTGTAGGGGTTCCCTCTCCTTACCGCGATTTTTTTAGACGCTTTTTCAAAAGGCAAGGCTGATAGTTTGCCTCCGCATCGTCCGTACGATTGTGCCATCCAATTAGTCCCCAATGCTCCATTACCTAAGAGCAGGCTGTACGCCCTGTCCATTCCAGAGACTAAAGCAATGGATGATTACATTGAAGAGAGTCTTGCTGAAGGCTTCATTCGGCCATCTAAGTCTCCTCTCAGTGCCGGTTTCTTTTTTGTGGCAAAGAAGGATGGTTCGTTAAAACCTTACATTGATTTCCGTGCCCTCAACAAGATTACGGTAAAGAACACCTACCCCCTTCCTTTGATTACGGTTCTGTTTGACCAACTACGATCCGCCACCATATTTTCCAAAATTGATCTGAGGGGTGCTTATAACCTCATAAGAATCAAGGAAGGGGATGAATGGAAGACGGCAATATAGGTTATAGCTCATTGCATGGCTGCAGTAGCTTTATTCTTTCCGGTCCCCGTGGCATCTTGTCCTCGCTCCTTAGCCTGGCAGATCTGTTCCAGTGTTCCAGTCTCTCCCAGCCTTCCGTGGAAAGTTTCCTTCTGAGGTCCTGCTTCTGCTTGAGCCTGCGTCTGGCCCACAGCCTCCATCTTCCCGTGGGTCACATAAGTGCTCCAGTGGAGCCTCGGTCTTATCTTGTCTTCTCCCGTGGCCCTCCGTGGCTTTGCCCCTCCATGGGCTTATTGTTATCCTCTTTCTGTCTTTTGTACCCCTCTTTTCCCTCCGTTATCTTTTCTCTTTTTTTGTCTTTTTTAGAGTCTTTTAGGCAGGAATTGTCACCTTCCTCCATTTCCCTGTTTTGGGGAGTCGCCGTCCCTGTGGCGTACTTAGCTGGGGACTCCTCCTGGTCAGGTTGTGTCTGCGACTGGGTCGCAATCCCGTTTTGGCCAGGTGCCGGCAGTCAGGGGTCATTTCACAGTTAGGCACGGTAGTTAGTCTGTCCTCTCGGGCTACCCCATGGTGATCGTTTACCCCTTGTCCACACCTTAGACCTAGCTGCATCGGGGTCGGAGCAGGCCTAACTTGCTCCTTCGTACGCGGCGGCCACAGGCGAAGCCTAGCTCTGCAGGGGTTTACCATCTACCTCGGGGATCCGCTGTGGCCGTCCTAACCGGCGGTCCCGGCTACGGACTCACGCCTGACTTCCAGCCTACAATAGCCGTCAGGTGCTCCCTGTGCCCTAGCAGGCAGCATAACAGACTGTATGTAAAGCCACCACCCTTCCTGTGCCAGGTACTGCCTGCATGTACTGCCACCACCCCTCCTGTGCCAGGAACTGTCTGTATGTACTGCCACCACCCTTCCTGTGCAAGGGACTGCCCGTATATGTACTGCCAACACCCCTCCTGTGCCAGGTACTGCCCATATGTACTGCCACCACCCTCCTGTGCCACGTACTGCATGTATATACTGCCACCCCCTCCTCCTGTTCCAGGGAATGACTGTATGTAAAGCCACCACCCTTCCTGTGCCAGGTACTGCCTGCATGTACTGCCACCACCCCTCCTGTGCCAGGGACTGTCTGTATGTACTGCCACCACCCCTCCTGTGCCAGGGACTGCCTGTATGTACTGATACCACCCTCCTGTGCCAGGGACTACCTGTATGTACTGTCATCACCCTTATGTGCCTGAGATTGTATGTACTGCCACCCACTCTCCTGTGCCAGGGACTGCCTGTATCTACTTCCAGCCCCCCCCCCCCTCCTGTGCCAGGCTCTGCCTGTATGTACCACCACCGACCCTCATGTGCCAGGGACTGCCTACTGTATATGTACTGCCACCCTCCCTCCTGTGCCAGGAACTGCCTTTATGTACTGCCACCACCCTCCTGTGACAGGGACTGCCTATATGTACTGCCACCACCCTCCTGTGCCAGGGACTGCCTGTATGTACTACCACCACCTCCTGTGCCAGGGACTGCCTGTATGTACTACCACCACCTCCTGTACCAGGGACTGCCTGTATGTCCTGCCACCCCTCCTGTGCCAGGGACTGTCCGTATGTACTGCCACCACCCTCCTGTGACAGGTACTGCCAGTATCTGTACTGCCACCACCCTCCTCTGCCAGGTACTGCCTGTATGTACTGCCATTCACTCCTCCTGTGCCAAGGACTGTCTGTAGGTAATGCACCCACCCCTCCTGTCCCTGGTACTGCCAGTATATACTGCCACCACCCTACTGTGCCAGGTACTGCATTTATATACTGCCACCACCCTCCTGTGCCAGGTACTGCCAGTATGTACAGCCATCACCCCTCCTGTGCCAAGAACTGTCTGTATGTACTGCCATCCACTCCTCCTGTGCCAGGGACTGTCTGTATGTCCTGCCACCACCCTTCCTGTGCCAGGTACTGCCATTATGTACAGCCATCACCCCTCCTGTGCCAAAAACTGTCTGTATGTACTGCCACCCACTCCTCCTGTGCCAGGGACTGTCCGTATGTACTGCCACCATCCTTCCTGTGCCCGGGACTGCCCGTATGTACTGCCACCACCCTTCCTGTGCCAGAGACTGCCCATATTTACTGCCACCACTCTTCTGTACCAGGGACTGCCCGTATGTACTGCTAACCACCCTCCAGTGCCAGGGACTGCCCATATGTACTGCCACCACCCTCCTGTGCCAGATACTGCCTGTATGTACAGCCACCACCCCTCCTGTGCCAGGTACTGCCTGTATGTACTGCCACCACCCCTCCTGTGCCAGGGACTGCCTGTATGTACTGCCACCACCCTCCTGTGCCAGGGACTGCCTGTATGTACTGCCACCACCCTCCTGTGCCAGGTACTGCCTGTATGTACTGCCACCACCCCTCCTGTGCCAGGGACTGCCTGTATGTACTGCCACCACCCCTCCTGTACCAGGGACTGCCTCTATGTACACCACCACCCCTCCTGTACCAGGGACTGCCTATATGTACTGCCACCACCCCTCCTGTACCAGGGACTGCCTATATGTACTGCCACCAACTCCTGTGCCAGGGACTGTCTGTATGTACTGTCAACACCATCCTGTGCCAGGGACTGCCTGTATGTACTGCCACCACCTCCTGTACCAGGGACTGTCTGTATGTACTGCCACCACCTCCTGTGCCAGGGACTGCCTGTATGTACTGTCACCACCTCCTGTACCAGGGACTGCCTATATGTACTGCCACCACCTCCTGTGCCAGGGACTGCCTGTATGTACAGCCACCACCCTCCTGTGCCAGATACTGCCTGTATGTACAGCCACCACCCCTCCTGTGCCAGGTACTGCCTGTATGTACTGCCACAACCCTCCTGTGCCAGGTACTGCCTGTATGTACTGCCACCACCCCTCCTGTGCCAGGGACTGCCTGTATGTACTGCCACCACCCCTCCTGTACCAGGGACTGCCTATATGTACTGCCACCAACTCCTGTGCCAGGGACTGTCTGTATGTACTGTCAACACCATCCTGTGCCAGGGACTGCCTGTATGTACTGCCACCACCCCTCCTGTACCAGGGACTGCCTATATGTACTGCCACCAACTCCTGTGCCAGGGACTGTCTGTATGTACTGCCAACAACCTCCTGTTACAGGGACTGCCTGTAGTAGTAGTAGTAGTACGTTTATTTATAAGGCGCCGCAAAGTGTCCGCAGCGCCGTACATAGCAAACAAAAAAAACAAATTACAAGGTAACGTACAGGGTGTGTTGAAAGATACAGTATAAATAGGGGTATAGCTGGTAGAACTAAAATCAGCATCAGTTCAGAAGTAGGTGTCAAAATTGTCAAGGAGACTGAAGATGAAGTAGAGGAAGGGAAGAACAGGACAGGAGCACAGGTGAGGTAATGGCAGTATGTACTGCCACCCACTCCTCCTGTGCCAGGGACTGTCTGTCTGTATGCACTGCCAACACCCTCCTGTGCCAGGGACTACCTGTATGTTCTGCGTATGTATGTAGTGCCACCACCCCCTTCTCTACCAGGGACTGCCTGTATGTACTGCCATCACCCTTCTGTGCCAGGGACTGCCTTTATGTACTGCTACCACCCTACTGTGCCAGGGACTGCCTGTACGTACTGCCACCACCCTCCTGTACCAGGGACTGCCTGTATGTACAGCCACCACCCCTCCTGTGCCAGGTACTGCCTGTATTTACTGCCACCACCCCTCCTGTGCCAGGTACTGCCTGTATGTACTGCCACCACCCCTCCTGTGCCAGGGACTGCCTCTATGTACACCACCACCCCTCCTGTTCCAGATACTGCCTGTATGTACTGTCACCACCCCTCCTGTGCCAGGGACTGTCGTATGTACTGCTACCCCCTCCTGTGCCAGGGACTGCCTGTATGTACTGCCACCCCTCCTGTGCCAGGGACTGTCGTATGTACTGCTACCCCCTCCTGTGCCAGGGACTGCCTGTATGTACTGCCACCACCCCTCCTGTGCCAAGGACTGCCTGTATGTTCTGCCACAACCCCTCGTGTGCCAGGGACTGCCTGTACGTACTGCCACCACCCTATTATGCAAGGGACTGTATGCACTGCCACAGCCCCTTGTGTGCCATGGACTGCCTGTACGTACTGCCACCACCCTACTGTGCAAGGGACTGCCTGTATGTGCTGCCACCACCCCTCCTCGATCAGGGACTGCCTGTATGTACTGCCACCACCCCTTCTGTGCCAGGGAATGTCTGTATTTATTGCCACCCACCCTCCTGTGCCAGGGACTGTCTGTATGTAATGCCACCCACCATCCTGTGCCAGGGACTGTCTGTATGTATTGCCAACCACCCTCCTTTGCCAGGGACTGCCTGTATGTAATGCCACCCACCATCCTGTGCCAGGGACTGCCTCTATCTACTGCCCCCACCCCTCCTGTGCCAGGGAATGTCTGTATGTATTGCAATCCACCCTTCTGTGCCAAGGACTGCCTATATGTACTGCCACCACACTCCTGTGCCAGGAATTGCCTGTATATACTGCCACCACCCTCCTGTGCAAGGCACTGCCTGTACGTACTGCCACCACCCTACTGTGCAAGGGACTGCCTGTACGTACTGCCACCACCCTACTGTGCCAGGCAGAGCCAGATTAAGGTCTAAATGGGCCTGGAGCTGAAAATGATCAAGGGCCTATTATGCGCAATAATAGGGGTTGTGGCCAGCACCTAATAATGTGGGAGGCGTGACCAGTGTTCTGGTTGGGTGGTCTGCTCATGGGTGTGTCTCTATTTGTGTAAATACTTTCAACTAATTATATATGCCTGGAAAAGGCAGGGGGCTGGCATAGGAAAAATGCAGGGAGATATAATGGCGGGTGCCCTCCAAATGTGCACCTGCAGGATGCCGATGTCCTAAAATACTTGTAGAGTGAGGCGGCACTGCAGTCATAAAAAAATACTGAAAGCCGAAACTTGGTAGACAATATGTCAGCACCTTTAATGTGGTCACCTAAGTTTACCAATACCATATACCCCTTATACAAATCATGCAACACAATAGTAACCCCCTTATACTGTACTTGCTTCTTACACATTATGCCACATGGAGTGAGACAAAATTCACACCGACTGAGCAAAAATTCACACTATGGCACACAGATTGAGTCACAATTCACGTTATGTCACACAGATTAAGGCAAAATTCACATTATGCCACATGGATTGAGCCAAAATACACACTATACCAGGCATGTTCAAACAGTGGCCCTCCAGCTGTTGTGAAACTACATGTCCCAGCATGCCTTGACATAGTTTTAGCATTCCCTAATTGCAAAACTGGCAATGCATGATGGGACTTGTAGTTTCACAGCTGGAGGGCCATAGTTTGGACATGCCTGCACTATACCAAACAGATTGAGCAATGATGCTCTATATGCTTCATAAATAGGGGCATTGCGTGCCAAAGGCGCACATTAAAAATTTACACCATAATGCCCATTACATGTTAAGCCTCACGCCATAATCTCCATTACATATTATGCCAAACACCATAATGCCTATTAAAAATTATGCTACATAAGTGTTGCTTACCTACATGTTCATTGCCAGGGGTTCCATGTTCATTGCCAGGGGTTCCATGCTCGTTGCCATGTGGGATTACATGCTCATTGCCAAGGGGGAATACATGCTCGCGGTAACTGGGGAACAGTCACCGCTGGGCAGAAATGACAGCCATTAACAGCCAGGCAGAGAGCAGGGGGCTGCCCGGCTGCATTCAGCGCACTGCATGTCCTGGCTATTTGAAATAATACCGCTTTCATACCAGAAAATGCACGGAATATGGACCCAGGATCATGCAGGGACATTCTCGGACTGGCCCCTTTTACACCTTTTGCATTTTCTGGTGTGAGGGGGAGAGAAAACCACCCCCACCCCTTTAAACAACCAGCTATATCTTCGGAACCAACTGACCCATTTACATGTAGGCTTTGAATGATTTTGGTCCCGTGAAACTGGGCCGTTTGGTTCCAGAGAAATCTGTCCTCAAACAACATGAACAGCCATGAAATTACATTTCAGAAATGAAAAAAAAAATAGTTTTCCCTGCAATATCTCTAGAACCAATGACCCCATATGGACCAGATATCAGATTGAAGGCCCAGCGATTTGGGTTCGACTGAGATCAACCTCGGGTTTCTGTGATGCCGGAGGGGGAACTGGCAGCCGTTGGAACCGGGTGGAGGTCGGAATTAGCGGGTCCCATGTTATCCTATGGGGAAAACGTTCCAGGTTTGCCTGGCGGTAACTCCGGTTCTCGGGGGGCTAGCGACACGGGGCTGGTCTCGTTGGAAAGCCATGGCCCTCAGCTACAAAATGGGCCTATTTGGAGAGTGGGCCTGGAGCTATAGCTCCATCAGGCCCATTGTTAATCCGGCCCTGGTGCCAGGGACTGTCTGAATATACTGCCACCACCTCCTGTGCCAGAGACTGCCTGTAAGTACTGCCACCACCCTCCTGTGCAAGGGACTGCCTGCATGTAGTGCTACCCCTTCCTGTGCCAGGGACTGCCTGTATATAGTGCTACACCCCCACCCCCCCCCCCCTGTGCCAGGGATGGTCTGTATCTACTGCCATTACCCCTCCTGTGCCAGGGACTGTCTGTATCTACTGCCACCACCCCTCCTGTGCCAGGGACTGCCTGTATGTACTGCCACCACCCCTCCTGTACCAGGGACTGCCTGTATGTACTGCCACCACCCCTCCTGTGCCAGGGACTGCCTGTATGTACTGATACCACCCTCCTGTGCCAGGGACTACCTGTATGTACTGTCACCACCCTTATGTGCCTGAGATTGTATGTACTGCCACCCACTCTCCTGTGCCAGGGACTGCCTGTATCTACTTCCAGCCCCCCCCCCTCCTGTGCCAGGCTCTGCCTGTATGTACCACCACCGACCCTCATGTGCCAGGGACTGCCTACTGTATATGTACTGCCACCCTCCCTCCTGTGCCAGGAACTGCCTTTATGTACTGCCACGACCCTCCTGTGACAGGGACTGCCTATATGTACTGCCACCACCCTCCTGTGCCAGGGACTGCCTGTATGTACTACCACCACCCCTCCTGTGCCAAGGACTGCCTGTATGTTCTGCCACAACCCCTCATGTGCCATGGACTGCCTGTACGTACTGCCACCACCCTACTGTGCAAGGGACTGCCTGTATGTAGTGCTACCCCCCTCCTGTGCCTGGGACTGCCTGTATGTACTGCCACCACCCCTCCTCGATCAGGGACTGCCTGTATGTACTGCCACCACCCCTTCTGTGCCAGGGAATGTCTGTATTTATTGCCACCCACCCTCCTGTGCCAGGGACTGTCTGTATGTAATGCCACCCACCATCCTGTGCCAGGGACTGTCTGTATGTATTGCCAACCACCCTCCTTTGCCAGGGACTGCCTGTATGTAATGCCACCCACCATCCTGTGCCAGGGACTGCCTGTATCTACTGCCCCCACCCCTCCTGTGCCAGGGAATGTCTGTATGTATTGCAATCCACCCTTCTGTGCCAAGGACTGCCTATATGTACTGCCACCACACTCCTGTGCCAGGGATTGCCTGTATATACTGCCACCACCCTCCTGTGCAAGGCACTGCCTGTACGTACTGCCACCACCCTACTGTGCAAGGCACTGCCTGTACGTACTGCCACCACCCTACTGTGCAAGGGACTGCCTGTACGTACTGCCACCACCCTACTGTGCCAGGCAGAGCCAGATTAAGGTCTAAGTGGGCCTGGAGCTGAAAATGATCAAGGGCCTATTATGCGCAATAATAGGGGTTGTGGCCAGCACCTAATAATGTGGGTGGCGTGACCAGTGTTCTGGTTGGGTGGTCTGCTCATGGGTGTGTCTCTATTTGTGTAAATACTTTCAACTAATTATATATGCCTAGAAAAGGCAGGGGGCTGGCATAGGAAAAATGCAGGGAGATATATTGGCGGGTGCCCTCCAAAGGTGCACCCGCAGGATCCCGGTGTCCTAAGATACTTGCGGGGTGAGGCAGCACTCCAGTCATAAAAAAATACTGAAAGCCGAAACTTGGTAGACAATATGTCAGCACCTTTTATGTGGTAACCTAAGTTTACCACACCATATACCCCTTATACAAATCATGCAACACAATAGTAACCCCTTATACTGTACTTCTTACATATTATGCCACATGGAATGAGACAAAATTCACACCGACTGAGCAAAAATTCACACTATGGCACACAGATTGAGTCAAAATTCACGTTATGCCACACAGATTAAGGCAAAATTCACATTTTGCCACATGGATTGAGCCAAAATACATACTATACCAGGCATGTTCAAACAGTGGCCCTCCAGCTGTTGTGAAACTACATGTCCCAGCATGCCTTGACATAGTTTTAGCATTCCTTAATTGCAAAACTGGCAATGCATGATGGGACTTGTAGTTTCACAGCTGGAGGGCCATAGTTTGGACATGCCTGCACTATACCAAATAGATTGAGCAATGATGCTCTATATGCTTCATAAATAGGGGCATTGCGTGCCAAAGGCGCACATTAAAAATTTACACAATAATGCCCATTACATGTTAAGCCTCACGCCATAATCTCCATTACATATTATGCCAAACACCATAATGCCTATTAAAAATGATGCTACATAAGTGTTGCTTACCTACATGTTCATTGCCAGGGGTTCCATGTTCATTGCCAGGGGTTCCATGCTCGTTGCCATGTGGGATTACATGCTCATTGCCAAGGGGGAATACATGCTCGCGGTAACTGGGGAACAGTCACCGCTGGGCAGAAATGACAGCCATTAACAGCCAGGCAGAGAGCAGGGGGCTGCCCGGCTGTATTCAGCGCACTGCATGTCCTGGCTATTTGAAATAATACCGCTTTCATACCAGAAAATGCACGGAATATGGACCCAGGATCATGCAGGGACATTCTCGGACTGGCCCCTTTTACACCTTTTGCATTTTCTGGTGTGAGGGGGAGAGAAAACCACCCCCACCCCTTTAAACAACCAGCGATTTGGGTTCAACTGAGATCAACCTCGGGTTTCTGTGATGCCGGAGGGGGAACTGGCAGCCGTTGGAAACGGGTGGAGGTCGGAATTAGCGGGTCCCATGTTATCCTATGGGGAAAACGTTCCAGGTTTGCCTGGCGGTAACTCCGGTTCTCGGGGGGCTAGCGACGCGGGGCTGGTCTCGTTGGAAAGCCATAGCCCTCAGCTACAAAATGGGCCTATTTGGAGAGTGGGCCTGGAGCTATAGCTCTATCAGGCCCATTGTTAATCCGGCCCCGGTGCCAGGGACTGTCTGAATATACTGCCACCACCTCCTGTGCCAGGGACTGCCTGTATGTACTGCCATCACCACTCCTGTGCCAGAGACTGCCTGTACGTACTGCCACCACCCTACTGTGCCAGGGACTGCCTGTATGTACTGCCATCACGACTCCTGTGCCAGAGACTGCCTGTACGTACTGCCACCACCCTACTGTGCAAGGGACTGCCTGTACGTACTGCCACCACCCTACTGTGCAAGGGACTGCCTGCATGTAGTGCTACCCCCTCCTGTGCCAGGGACGGTCTGTATCTACTGCCACCACCCCTCCTCTATCAGGGACTGCCTGTATGTACTGCTACCCCCTCCTGTGCCAGGGACGGTCTGTATCTACTGCCACCACCCCTCCTCTATCAGGGACTGCCTGTATGTACTGCTACCCCCTCCTGTGCCAGGGACGGTCTGTATCTACTGCGTCCACCCCTCCTCTATCAGGGACTGCCTGTATGTACTGCTACCCCCTCCTGTGCCAGGGACGGTCTGTATCTACTGCCACCACCCCTCCTCTATCAGGGACTGCCTGTATGTACTGCTACCCCCCTCCTGTGCCAGGGACTACCTATATGTACTGCCACCACCCTCCTGTGCCAGGGACTGCCTGTACGTACTGCCACCACCCTACTGTGCAAGGGACTGCCTGTACGTACTGCCACCACCTCCTGTGCCAGAGACTGCCTGTACGTACTGCCACCACCCTACTGTGCAAGGGACTGCCTGCATGTAGTGCTACCCCCTCCTGTGCCAGGGACGGTCTGTATCTACTGCCACCACCCCTCCTCTATCAGGGACTGCCTGTATGTACTGCTACCCCCCTCCTGTGCCAGGGACTACCTATATGTACTGCCACCACCCTCCTGTGCCAGGGACTGCCTGTACGTACTGCCACCACCCTACTGTGCAAGGGACTGCCTGCATGTAGTGCTACCCCCTCCTGTGCCAGGGACGGTCTGTATCTACTGCCACCACCCCTCCTCTATCAGGGACTGCCTGTATGTACTGCCACCCCCCTCCTGTGCCAGGGACTACCTATATGTACTGCCATCACCCTCCTGTGCCAGGGACTGCCTGTACGTACTGCCACCACCCTACTGTGCAAGGGACTGCCTGCATGTAGTGCTACCCCTTCCTGTGCCAGGGACTGCCTGTATATAGTGCTACACCCCCCCCCCCCCCGTGCCAGGGATGGTCTGTATCTACTGCCATTACCCCTCCTGTACCAGGGACTGTCTGTATGTATTGCCACCCACCATCCTGTGCCAGGGACTGTCTGTATCTACTGCCACCACCCCTCCTGTGCCAGGGACTGCCTGTATGTACTGCCACCACCCCTCCTGTACCAGGGACTGCCTGTATGTACTGCCACCACCCCTCCTGTGCCAGGGACTGCCTGTATGTACTGTCACCACCCTTATGTGCCTGAGATTGTATGTACTGCCACCCACTCTCCTGTGCCAGGGACTGCCTGTATCTACTTCCAGCCCCCCCCCCTCCTGTGCCAGGCTCTGCCTGTATGTACCACCACCGACCCTCATGTGCCAGGGACTGCCTACTGTATATGTACTGCCACCATCCCTCCTGTGCCAGGAACTGCCTTTATGTACTGCCACCACCCTCCTGTGCCAGGGACTGTCTGTATGTACTGCCACCACCCTCCTGTGCCAGGGACTGCCTGTATGTACTACCACCACCTCCTGTACCAGGGACTGCCTGTATGTCCTGCCACCCCTCCTGTGCCAGGGACTGCCTGTATGTACTGCCACCACCTCCTGTGCCAGGGACTGCTTGTATGTCCTGCCACCCCTCCTGTGCCAGGGACTGTCTGTATGTACTGCCACCACCTCCTGTGCCAGGGACTGCTTGTATGTCCTGCCACCCCTCCTGTGCCAGGGACTGTCTGTATGTACTGCCACCACCTTCTGTGCCAGATACTGTCTGCATGTACTGCCACCACCTCCTATGCCAGGGACTGCCTGTATGTCCTGCCACCTCTCCTGTGCCAGGCACTGCCTGTATGTACTGCCACCACCTCCTGTGCCAGGGACTGCTTGTATGTCCTGCCACCACTTCCTGTGCCAGGGACTGCCTGTATGTACTGCCACCACTTCCTGTGCAAGGGACTGCCTGTATGTACTGCCAACACCTCCTGTGCCAGGGACTGCTTGTATGTCCTGCCACCCCTCCTGTGCCAGGGACTGTCTGTATGTACTGCCACCACATCCTGTGCCAGGGACTGCCTGTATGTACTGCCACCACCTCCTGTGCCAGGGACTGCCTGTATGTCCTGCCACCCCTCCTGTGCCAGGGACGGCCTGTATGTACTGCCACCACCTCCTGTGCCAGGGACTGCCTGTATGTACTGCCACCACCTCCTGTGCCAGGGACTGCCTGTATGTACTGCCACCACTTCCTGTGCCAGGGACTGCCTGTATGTACTACCACCACTTCCTGTGCCAGGGACTGCCTGTATGTACTGCAACCACCTCCTGTGCCAGGGACTGCCTGTATGTACTGCAACCACCTCCTGTGCCAGGGACTGCCTGTATGTCCTGCCACCACCTCCTGTGCCAGGGACTGCCTGTATGTCCTGCCACCCCTCCTGTGCCAGGGACTGCCTGTATGTCCTGCCACCCCTCCTGTGCCAGGGACTGCCTGTATGTACTGCCACCACCTCCTGTGCCAGGGACTGCTTGTATGTACTGCCACCACTTCCTGTGCCAGGGACTGTCTGTATGTACTGCCACCACCTCCTGTGCCAGGGACTGCCTGTATGTCCTGCCACCCCTCCTGTGCCAGGGACTGCTTGTATGTACTGCCACCCCTTCCTGTGCCAGGGATTGCCTGTATGTACTGCCACCACCTCCTGTGCCAGGGACTGCCTGTATGTACTGCCACCACCTCCTGTGCCAGGGACTGCCTGTATGTACTACCACCACCTCCTGTACCAGGGACTGCCTGTATGTCCTGCCACCCCTCCTGTGCCAGGGACTGCCTGTATGTACTGCCACCACCTCCTGTGCCAGGGACTGCTTGTATGTCCTGCCACCCCTCCTGTGCCAGGGACTGCCTATATGTACTGCCACCACCCTCCTGTGCCAGGGACTGCCTGTATGTACTACCACCACCTCCTGTACCAGGGACTGCCTGTATGTCCTGCCACCCCTCCTGTGCCAGGGACTGCCTGTATGTACTGCCACCACCTCCTGTGCCAGGGACTGCTTGTATGTCCTGCCACCCCTCCTGTGCCAGGGACTGTCTGTATGTACTGCCACCACCTCCTGTGCCAGGGACTGCTTGTATGTCCTGCCACCCCTCCTGTGCCAGGGACTGTCTGTATGTACTGCCACCACCTTCTGTGCCAGATACTGTCTGCATGTACTGCCACCACCTCCTATGCCAGGGACTGCCTGTATGTCCTGCCACCTCTCCTGTGCCAGGCACTGCCTGTATGTACTGCCACCACCTCCTGTGCCAGGGACTGCTTGTATGTCCTGCCACCACTTCCTGTGCCAGGGACTGCCTGTATGTACTGCCACCACTTCCTGTGCAAGGGACTGCCTGTATGTACTGCCAACACCTCCTGTGCCAGGGACTGCTTGTATGTCCTGCCACCCCTCCTGTGCCAGGGACTGTCTGTATGTACTGCCACCACATCCTGTGCCAGGGACTGCCTGTATGTACTGCCACCACCTCCTGTGCCAGGGACTGCCTGTATGTCCTGCCACCCCTCCTGTGCCAGGGACGGCCTGTATGTACTGCCACCACCTCCTGTGCCAGGGACTGCCTGTATGTACTGCCACCACCTCCTGTGCCAGGGACTGCCTGTATGTACTGCCACCACTTCCTGTGCCAGGGACTGCCTGTATGTACTACCACCACTTCCTGTGCCAGGGACTGCCTGTATGTACTGCAACCACCTCCTGTGCCAGGGACTGCCTGTATGTACTGCAACCACCTCCTGTGCCAGGGACTGCCTGTATGTCCTGCCACCACCTCCTGTGCCAGGGACTGCCTGTATGTCCTGCCACCCCTCCTGTGCCAGGGACTGCCTGTATGTCCTGCCACCCCTCCTGTGCCAGGGACTGCCTGTATGTACTGCCACCACCTCCTGTGCCAGGGACTGCTTGTATGTACTGCCACCACTTCCTGTGCCAGGGACTGTCTGTATGTACTGCCACCACCTCCTGTGCCAGGGACTGCCTGTATGTCCTGCCACCCCTCCTGTGCCAGGGACTGCTTGTATGTACTGCCACCCCTTCCTGTGCCAGGGATTGCCTGTATGTACTGCCACCACCTCCTGTGCCAGGGACTGCCTGTATGTACTGCCACCACCTCCTGTGCCAGGGACTGCTTGTATGTACTACCACCACTTCCTGTGCCAGGGACTGTCTGTATGTACTGCCACCACCTCCTGTGCCGGGGACTGCCTGTATGTACTGCCACCACCGCCTGTGCCGGGGACTGCCTGTATGTCCTGCCACCCCTCCTGTGCCAGGGACTGCTTGTATGTACTACCACCACTTCCTGTGCCAGGGACTGTCTGTATGTACTGCCACCACCTCCTGTGCCAGGGACTGCCTGTATGTACTGCAACCACCTCCTGTGCCAGGGACTGCCTGTATGTCCTGCCACCCCTCCTGTGCCAGGGACTGCTTGTATGTACTGCCACCACCTCCTGTGCCAGGGACTGTCTGTATGTACTGCCACCACCTCCTGTGCCAGGGACTGCCTGTATGTACTACCACCACCTCCTGTGCCAGGGACTGCTTGTATGTAATACCACCACTTCCTGTGCCAGGGACTGCCTGTATGTACTGCCACCACCTCCTGTGCCAGGGACTGCCTGTATGTACTGCCACCACCTCCTGTGCCAGGGACTGCCTGTATGTACTGCCACCACCTCCTGTGCCAGGGACTGCTTGTATGTACTACCACCCCTCCTGTGCCAGGGACTGCTTGTATGTAATACCACCACCTCCTGTGCCAGGCACTGCCTGTATGTACTGCCACCACCTCCTGTGCCAGGGACTGCCTGTATGTACTGCCACCACCTCCTGTGCCAGGGACTGTCTGTATGTCCTGCCACCCCTCCTGTGCCAGGGACTGCCTGTATGTAATACCACCACCTCCTGTGCCAGGGACTGCCTGTATGTACTGCCACCACCTCCTGTGCCAGGGACTGCCTGTATGTACTGCCACCACCTCCTGTGCCAGGGACTGTCTGTATGTCCTGCCACCCCTCCTGTGCCAGGGACTGCCTGTATGTAATACCACCACCTCCTGTGCCAGGCACTGCCTGTATGTACTGCCACCACCTCCTGTGCCAGGGACTGCCTGTATGTACTACCACCACCTCCTGTGCCAGGGACTGTCTGTATGTCCTGCCACCCCTCCTGTGCCAGGGACTGCCTGTATGTAATACCACCACCTCCTGTGCCAGGGACTGTCTGTATGTCCTGCCACCCCTCCTGTGCCAGGGACTGCCTGTATGTAATACCACCACCTCCTGTGCCAGGGACTGTCTGTATGTACTGCCACCACCTCCTGTGCCAGGGACTGCCTGTATGTCCTGCCACCCCTCCTGTGCCAGGGACTGCCTGTATGTAATACCACCACCTCCTGTGCCAGGGACTGCCTGTATGTACTGCCACCACCTCCTGTGCCAGGGACTGTCTGTATGTACTGCCACCACCTCCTGTGCCAGGGACTGCCTGTATGTACTGCCACCACCTCCTGTGCCAGGGACTGTCTGTATGTACTGCCACCACCTCCTGTGCCAGGGACTGCCTGTATGTACTGCCACCACCTCCTGTGCCAGGGACTGCATGTATGTAATACCACCACCTCCTGTGCCAGGGACTGCCTGTATGTACTGCCACCACCTCCTGTGCCAGGGACTGCATGTATGTAATACCACCACCTCCTGTGCCAGGGACTGCCTGTATGTACTGCCACCACCTCCTGTGCCAGGGACTGCATGTATGTAATACCACCACCTCCTGTGCCAGGGACTGCCTGTATGTACTGCCACCACCTCCTGTGCCAGGGACTGCATGTATGTAATACCACCACCTCCTGTGCCAGGGACTGCCTGTATGTACTGCCACCACCTCCTGTGCCAGGGACTGCATGTATGTAATACCACCACCTCCTGTGCCAGGGACTGTCTGTATGTAATACCACCACTTCCTGTGCCAGGGACTGCCTGTATGTACTGCCACCACCTCCTGTGCCAGGGACTGCCTGTATGTACTGCCACCACCTCCTGTGCCAGGGACTGCCTGTGTATGTACTGCCACCACCTCCTGTGCCAGGGACTGCTTGTATGTACTGCCACCACCTCCTGTGCCAGGGACTGCCTGTATGTACTGCCACCACCTCCTGTGCCAGGGACTGCTTGTATGTACTGCCACCACCTCCTGTGACAGGGACTGCCTGTATGTACTGCCACCACCTCCTGTGCCAGGGACTGCCTGTGTATGTACTGCCACCACCTCCTGTGCCAGGGACTGCTTGTATGTACTGCCACCACCTCCTGTGACAGGGACTGCCTGTATGTACTGCCACCACCTCCTGTGCCAGGGACTGCCTGTATGTACTGCCACCCCTCCTGTGCCAGGGACTGCCTGTATGTACTGCCACCACCTCCTGTGCCAGGGACTGTCTGTATGTACTACCATCACCTCCTGTGCCAGGGACTGCCTGTATGTACTGCCACCACCTCCTGTGCCAGGGACTGCTTGTATGTACTGCCACCACCTCCTGTGACAGGGACTGCCTGTATGTACTACCATCACCTCCTGTGTCAGGGACTGCCTGTATGTACTGCCACCCCTCCTGTGCCAGGGACTGCTTGTATGTACTGCCACCCCTCCTGTGCCAGGGACTGCTTGTATGTACTGCCACCACCTCCTGTGCCAGGGACTGTCTGTATGTACTGCCACCACCTCCTGTGCCAGGGACTGTCTGTATGTACTGCCACCACCTCCTGTGCCAGGGACTGCTTGTATGTACTGCCACCCCTCCTGTGCCAGGGACTGCTTGTATGTACTGCCACCACCTCCTGTGCCAGGGACTGTCTGTATGTCCTGCCACCACCTCCTGTGCCAGGGACTGTCTGTATGTACTGCCACCACCTCCTGTGCCAGGGACTGCCTGTGTATGTACTGCCACCACCTCCTGTGCCAGGGACTGTCTGTATGTACTGCCACCACTTCCTGTGCCAGGGACTGCCTGTATGTACTGCCACCACTCCTGTGCCAGGGACTGCCTGTGTATGTACTGCCACCACCTCCTGTGCCAGGGACTGTCTGTATGTACTACCACCACTTCCTGTGCCAGGGACTGCCTGTATGTACTACCACCACCTCCTGTGCCAGGGACTGCCTGTATGTACTACCACCACCTCCTGTGCCAGGGACTGCCTGTATGTACTGCCACCACCTCCTGTGCCAGGGACTGCCTGTATGTACTGCCACCACCTCCTGTGACAGGGACTGCCTGTATGTACTACCACCACCTCCTGTGCCAGGGACTGCCTGTATGTACTACCACCACTTCCTGTGCCAGGGACTGCCTGTATGTACTGCCACCACCTCCTGTGACAGGGACTGCCTGTATGTACTGCCACCACCTCCTGTGCCAGGGACTGTCTGTGTATGTACTGCCACCACCTCCTGTGCCAGGGACTGCCTGTGTATGTACTGCCACCACCTCCTGTGCCAGGGACTGCCTGTATGTCCTGCCACCACTTCCTGTGCAAGGGACTGCCTGTATGTACTGCCAACACCTCCTGTGCCAGGGACTGCCTGTATGTACTACCACCACCTCCTGTGACAGGGACTGCCTGTATGTACTACCACCACCTCCTGTGCCAGGGACTGTCTGTATGTACTACCATCACCTCCTGTACCAGGGACTGCCTATATGTACTGCCACCACCTCCTGTGCCAGGGACTGTCTGTATGTACTGCCACCACTTCCTGTGCCAGGGACTGCCTGTATGTACTACCACCACTTCCTGTGCCAGGGACTGCCTGTATGTACTGCCACCACCTCCTGTGCCAGGGACTGCCTGTATGTACTGCCACCACCTCCTGTGCCAGGGACTGTCTGTGTATGTACTGCCACCACCTCCTGTGCCAGGGACTGCCTGTGTATGTACTGCCACCACCTCCTGTGCCAGGGACTGTCTGTATGTACTGCCACCACTTCCTGTGCCAGGGACTGCCTGTATGTACTACCACCACTTCCTGTGCCAGGGACTGCTTGTATGTAATACCACCACCTCCTGTGCCAGGGACTGTCTGTATGTACTGCCACCACCTCCTGTGCCAGGGACTGCCTGTATGTACTGCCACCACCTCCTGTGCCAGGGACTGCCTGTGTATGTACTGCCACCACCTCCTGTGCCAGGGACTGCCTGTATGTACTGCCACCACCTCCTGTGCCAGGGACTGCCTGTATGTACTGCCACCACCTCCTGTGCCAGGGACCGCCTGTATATACTGCCACCACCTCCTGTGCCAGGGACTGCTTATAGTCCTACAGATATATTAAACCCTGGTGGGTGCCCTAGCTTAGTGAATGAGCCCCATGCCAGGTCGCAGTGAGGCTCAGTGCCAGGGAGGCTGCAGTCTCTGAGACCCCCTCCTCCCATTCATTCATTGTCAGAGAGCTGGAGGTAACTGTCTGTTTAAGAGGCAGGAGAGGGGGAGGGGGGCTGTCTGAGAGCTGAGCCCAGCCCAGAGAGACAGCTGGCAGCAAGAGAGACAGTCTATGGAGAAGCAGGCAAAGACAGCCGGAGACATCCATGAACTGAGAGACATAGCTGACATGCTGAGACAGATGGAGACATCCAGTGACTGAGGAGACCTCTAGAGAGACCGCCTGGAATACGGAGCAGCACATATGAGATGGAGAGAGACTGACGCTAGGCATAAGAGACATCCAGGGACAAGGAGGGGAGTCTCAGAGACTGCTGCATGCTCTGTGACAGTCTCCTGGTAATAAAGAGCAGAGGAATGTTATTAGAGTGCTGGGGTCTGGGGCAGAGAGTGCGCAGGATGTCTTACTGACGGCGTCTCCCATAGCTCCCCCGGGTGTGAGCTGTCTCTCCTGGCCTGAAGATGTCTCGTCCTCCCACTGGCAGCGAGAGGATCAATGAGACGGTGAGTACTGTCTGTGGCTGTCTCATTAGACAGGTACATTGTGTTCTTTCACACTGGTAATGTTTATGTGACTGTCTCATTAGACAGGTACATTGTGTTCTGTCTCATTGATAATGTGTGTAGATGTCTCATTAGACAGGTGCATTGTGTTCTGTCTCATTGATACTGTGTGTAGATGTCTCATTAGACAGGTGCATTGTGTTCTGTCTCATTGATACTGTGTGTAGATGTCTCATTAGACATGTGATTTGTGTTCTGTCTCATTGGTAGGCCCTGTATGTGAGTGTCTCATTAAACAGGTGCATTGTGTTCTGTCTCATTGATACTGTGTGTAGATGTCTCATTAGACATGTGATTTGTGTTCTGTCTCATTGGTACGGTATGTGGGTGTCTCATTAGACAGTTGCATGTGTTCTGTTTCCTTGGTACTGTATGTAGATGTCCCATTAGACAGGTACATTGTGTGCAGGTGTCTCTTCTCTGCACCTATCATGAAACAGTCTTTTTTTTTTTTGGTGATTGTCTCGTTGGTGCCTGACTGGAAACAGTGGGTGTGATGTCCCTGGCAGTCTAATCATGGAGAGGTGTCATACCTGCGCTCTCTTATTGGCAGAGATATACCGCTAGGCTTAGGTCTTCTGGCCAGGATCATGTAGGGATATAACTCTCAGGAAGATGCAGGCCTACCATGAGGTGTTATTAGGGGACCAGTACGGGGCGCAGCGCCCGTCTCCCTACCCCGGAGTGTGGGCACCTCTTGTTTACCAGAATATGAATGAACATTATGTGAGGAGGCGGAAATGCAGAGCAGAGCGTCTTACTGGGGATCAGGGGGTGGATCATTGTGCAAGGCGAGAACACATCTTATTTATAGAAAGCGTTTCATTCATAGCAGATAATAATACATTGAGCATGTTTTCTCTGCTACCTCCAGACTGGCTCTACTCGCTCTGAGAAAGGCTCCACCACTTCCTCCTGGCCTCCCCGCCCCCCAGGAGCTCGGTCCAGGAGCTCCGCCCCCGAGGAGCCACACGTGGGCAATTACAGACTCCTGAGGACTATCGGGAAAGGGAACTTTGCTAAAGTGAAGCTGGGGAGACATGTTCTGACTGGAAGAGAGGTGAGAAAGTCCTAATAGGGGCTAGGGGAGTAGGATTACATCATGTCTGGGAGAAGGTGAGTATGGTATGGGGGTCCGACAGCTGGTACTCCAACAGGGGGGTGGGTGCAAAGAAGCCCCCTGCGGGCGCGCTGCGCTCACCATATGTTCTATTCTCCCTCTATGGGGTGCTGAGACCCCCACAAGGGAAAATAGCCCCTGTCAGTCAGGATTCCAACATTGGTACTGACCATTAGAACCCTGACTGGAGGTCATCCAGCACCCACGTATACTGTAAATGATGATGGTATTATGATCGTGTGAGCTTAGCACCCTAATCCGATCTTCTTTATCTTCAGGTTGCTATAAAAATCATTGACAAAACCCAGCTGAACCCCAGCAGCCTACAGAAGGTGAGAGGAACCCCAAAGTGGCTAACCTGTATATATGTGTGTGGGGGGAGGGGGGTGTCTGAGGGCATCATAGCCAATATTGTATAACGTTTATATTTGCAGGATGGCGCATTATGAGGTATATAGATATAGTAGGATGGTGCAATATGACGGATGCTAATAACATATATGCAGGTTGCAGGGTGGCGCGGTATGAGGTATAATGGTAACATGTGCAGGTTGTAGGATGGTGCAATATGACAGATGTTAATAACATATATGCAGGTTGCAGGGTGGTGCGGTATGAGGTATAATGGTAACATATGTGCAGGTTGCAGGATGGTGCAGTATGACGGATGTTAATAACATATATGCAGGGTGGCACAGTATGACGTATATTGATAACATATGCAGGTTGCAGGGTGGCGCAGTATGAGGTATAATGGTAACATATGTGCAGGTTGCAGGATGGTGCGATATGACGGATGCTAATAACATATATGCAAGTTGCAGGATGTGCAATATGACGGATGTTAATAACATATGCAGGTTGCAGGGTGGCGTGGTAAGAGGTATAATGGTAACATATGTGCAGGATGGTGTAATATGACGGATGGTAATAACATATATGCAGGTTGCAGGGTGGCGCGGTATGAGTTATAATGGTTACACATGTGCAGGTTGCAGGATGGTGCAAAATGACGGATGTTAATAACATATGCAGGTTGCAGGGTGGCGCGGTAAGAGGTATAATGGTAACATATGTGCAGGATGATGTAATATGACGGATGGTAATAACATATATGCAGGTTGCAGGGTGGCGCGGTATGAGGTATAATGGTTACACATGTGCAGGTTGCAGGATGGTGCATTATGACGGATGCTAATAACATATATGCAAGTTGCAGGATGTGCAATATGACGGATGTTAATAACATATGCAGGTTGCAGGGTGGCGCGGTATGAGTTATAATGGTTACACATGTGCAGGTTGCAGGATGGTGCAAAATGACGGATGTTAATAACGTGATGGCACATTATGAGTTATAATAATAACCAGGGCAATAGAGAGCATGGGTGGGCCCAGGTAATTTTCAGTGGGCATGGCCCAGTTTTTGAGGAGGCATGGCCATGCTCTCTTTGATTTGAGAAGAGCTACTGCAGCTTCCAGGTAATTAGAACCCTCTCTCTCTGCACCGCTGTTAATAACAAATATGCAGGTTGCAGGGGGCTATTGTAAGGTATAATTATAAACTTATTTGCAGGTTGCAGGATGGTGCATTATGACGGATGTTAATAACATATGCAGGTTGCAGGACGGCGCAGTATGAGGTATAATGGTAACATATGTGCAGGTTGCAGGATGGTGCGATATGACGGATGTTAATAACATATGCAGGTTGCAGGGTGGCGCGGTAAGAGGTATAATGGTAACATATGTGCAGGATGGTGTAATATGACGGATGGTAATAACATACAGTATATGCAGGTTGCAGGGTGGCATATTATGAGTTATAATGGTTACATATGTGCAGGTTGCAGGATGGTGCAATATGATGGATGTTAATAACATATATGCAGGGTGGCACAGTATGACGTATATTGATAACATATGCAGGGTGGCACAGTATGACGTATATTGATAACATATGCTGGTTGCAGGGTGGCACAGTATGAGGTATAATGGTAACATATGTGCAGGTTGCAGGGTGGCGTACTATGAGGTATAATGATAATCTATGTGCAGTTTGCGCACGGCATCAGCAAGAGAGCGGGCAGATAGCATGGTGCCATTAAAAGGGCAGGAAGTGGCGCTAAAACAGCTTTGCGTAAAGACTACTATTTGTTACTTGTTTAGGGTTTACCTTGTAATGTTAACATCCTTGCTGTGGTGGGTATAATGGTTCTCTAATTCCGTACTTCTATAGTACAGAAATAAGTGGCATTAGGACCTGCAGATGGCAGCTGCTGCGCTGTGATGATGGGGATGGAACAGCTGCAAATCTGAAGTGAAAACCCTGAAACCTTGTAAAGATTATGTACAAACTGTTTTGTTGGTTTTCAATGGTTCCAGCAGTACTGAGGGTGAGCAGAGAGGCTGCTGGGGATGGAGATGCTTGTGGGGTAGGTAGAGGCTGTTTGGGATGGAGATGCTTGTGGGGTAGGTAGAGGCTGCTGGGGATGGAGATGCTTGTGGGGTAGGTAGAGGCTGCTGGGGATGGAGATGCTCGTGGGGTAGGTAGAGGCTGCTGGGGATGGAGATGCTTGTGGGGTAGGTAGAGGCTGCTGGGGATGGAGATGCTCGTGGGGTAGGTAGAGGCTGCTGGGGATGGAGATGCTTGTGGGGTAGGTAGAGGCTGTTGGGGATGGAGATGCTTGTGGGGTAGGTAGAGGCTGCTGGGGATGGAGATGCTCGTGGGGTAGGTAGAGGCTGCTGGGGATGGAGATGCTTGTGGGGTAGGTAGAGGCTGCTGGGGATGGAGATGCTCGTGGGGTAGGTAGAGGCTGCTGGGGATGGAGATGCTCGTGGGGTAGGTAGAGGCTGCTGGGGATGGAGATGCTCGTGGGGTAGGTAGAGGCTGCTGGGGATGGAGATGCTCGTGGGGTAGGTAGAGGCTGCTGGGGATGGAGATGCTCGTGGGGTAGGTAGAGGCTGCTGGGGATGGAGATGCTCGTGGGGTAGGTAGAGGCTGCTGGGGATGGAGATGCTCGTGGGGGAGGTAGAGGCTGCTGGGGATGGAGATGCTCGTGGGGTAGGTAGAGGCTGCTGGGGATGAAGATGCTCGTGGGGTAGGTAGAGGCTGCTGGGGATGGAGATGCTCGTGGGGTAGGTAGAGGCTGCTGGGGATGGAGATGCTCGTGGGGTAGGTAGAGGCTGCTGGGGATGGAGATGCTCGTGGGGGAGGTAGAGGCTGCTGGGGATGGAGATGCTCGTGGGGTAGGTAGAGGCTGCTGGGGATGGAGATGCTCGTGGGGTAGGTAGAGGCTCTTGGGGATGGAGATGCTCGTGGGGTAGGTAGAGGCTCTTGGGGATGGAGATGCTCGTGGGGTAGGTAGAGGCTGCTGGGGATGGAGATGCTCGTGGGGTAGGTAGAGGCTGCTGGGGATGGAGATGCTCGTGGGGTAGGTAGAGGCTGCTGGGGATGGAGATGCTCGTGGGGTAGGTAGAGGCTGCTGGGGATGGAGATGCTCGTGGGGTAGGTAGAGGCTGCTGGGGATGGAGATGCTCGTGGGGTAGGTAGAGGCTGCTGGGAAAGGAGATGCTCGTGGGGTAGGTAGAGGCTGCTGGGGATGGAGATGCTTGTGGGGTAGGTAGAGGCTGCTGGGGATGGAGATGCTTGTGGGGTAGGTAGAGGCTGCTGGGGATGGAGATGCTTGTGGGGTAGGTAGAGGCTGCTGGGGATGGAGATGCTCGTGGGGTAGGTAGAGGCTGCTGGGGATGGAGATGGTCATTGGGTAGGTAGAGGCTGCTGGGGATGGAGATGCTCGTGGGGTAGGTAGAGGCTGGTGGGGATGGAAATGCTTGTGGGGTAGGTAGAGGCTGCTGGGGATGGAGATGCTTGTGGGGTAGGTAGAGGCTGCTGGGGATGGAGATGCTTGTGGGGTAGGTAGAGGCTGCTGGGGATGGAGATGCTCGTGGGGTAGGTAGAGGCTGGTGGGGATGGAAATGCTTGTGGGGTAGGTAGAGGCTGGTGGGGATGGAGATGCTCGTGGGGTAGGTAGAGGCTGTGGGGATGGAGATGCTCGTGGGGTAGGTAGAGGCTGCTGGGGATGGAGATGCTCGTGTGGTAGGTAGAGGCTGTGGGGATGGAGATGCTCGTGGGGTAGGTAGAGGCTGTGGGGATGGAGATGCTCGTGGGGTAGGTAGAGGCTGCTGGGGAAGGAGATGCTTGTGGGGTAGGTAGAGGCTGCTGGGGATGGAGATGCTTGTGGGGTAGGTAGAGGCTGGTGGGGATGGAGATGCTCGTGTGGTAGGTAGAGGCTGCTGGGGATGGAAATGCTCGTGGGGTAGGTAGAGGCTGCTGGGGATGGAGATGCTTGTGGGGTAGGTAGAGGCTGCTGGGGATGGAAATGCTTGTGGGGTAGGTAGAGGCTGCTGTGTATAGAGATGCTTGTGGGGTAGGTAGAGGCTGCTGGGGATGACTTTGAGGCTCCCGCCCTGGTAGTTGCTCCACACGTGCGCCTTGCGGCTTTAGTGTCTGGAGACCCAGCCCACGTGGCTAACATGAAGGGGTTAACCTGATGCTGTATGAAAGGACTGATCGCCACTTGTCACCATGGGCCTGATTTAGCCTCCCTGCCCAATGACCGCCCCAACACACACACTACCGCCCAATCCCCTTGTCCTTGTATACTCGAACTCCTCCCCCCACACGCAGCCGAAGGGTCACTGAAAGATTTTTCTTCCCTCCAGAAATAAGTCTAAACTGACTTTTTTCCACCGCCGATCACCAAATATGGGGTCATTTGACATCAGCCGTCCACCCCAAGTAGACAACGTCATGCCAGTTCCCAGGGGAACGCCAGCCATTTTTATGGGGATGCCCCTACTCCAGCCCCCTGTCCGCCCCACCTGGCACCTGCCAATGCCGTTCTATCCCGTGCTTTGCTCAAACATCTGTCAGGGTGCTGAATTCGGCCCACTACAAGTATGAATCAGCCCCCATGTACTGTAAATGTATATACAAACCTCCTGTGGTATTGAGTAGGGATAAACACTTGTCCAGCAGGGTTGGGGGGAAATCCCAGCACATTTGTGAGAGACCGTTATATGCTGCTGGGTCTGTGATTTGGGTCTCTGACATTAAGCTGTATTTATTTATATTTTGTGCAATACTTTGGTTGAGGGAACACAGGGTTCGTTTACCAGCTGTGGTATTGCGTGTTACGATGGGGTACAGAAATGGCAGGTGATCCCTTTCTGTGCCATGGACATTGTGCTGAGCAGGACATCTGTATGCTGTGATTCCCCCAAGCCAGAGGTTCCCAAACACGGTCCTCAAGGTCAATGGTCCAGGTTTTGGGTATATCCATGGCACAGCACAGATGGTTAAATCAGACTGACCTGTGACCAAGCATGGATAAACCTCATACCCGGACCATTGGGCTGCCTTGAGGACAGTTTGGGAACCTCTGCTCCAAGCAATACCTTGTGCATTAAACCTCTATATTCTGCATCCGTATTCCAAGCTCCGGCTGTCCTGGAGTGGGAATCAGCCAACATCTGTCAGGAGGTGTGTCGGCAACATGTACAATTCCAGGATCGGCAGGAACCCAGAATTTTGGCCCTAAAATTGCCAGGATTTGAATCCCGGGATGGGTGTTTCTAATCCCTTATTTCAGGATTAGACACTGCCTGCACAGCCCCTGACACTGTCCCATCTCCAGCTGTGTGGTTCTGCACAGCGTCAGGTGGTCAGAGGTCACGCTGCACAGCCCCTGACACTGTCCCATCTCCAGCTGTGTGGTTCTGCACAGCGTCACGTGGTCAGAGGTCACGCTGCATAGCCCCTGACACTGTCCCATCTCCAGCTGTGTGGTTCTGCACAGCGTCACGTGGTCAGAGGTCACGCTGCACAGCCCCCGACACTGTCCCATCTCCAGCTGTGTGGTTCTGCACAGCGTCACGTGGTCAGAGGTCACGCTGCACAGCCCCTGACACTGTCCCATCTCCAGCTGTGTGGTTCTGCACAGCGTCACGTGGTCAGAGGTCACGCTGCACAGCCCCTGACACTGTCCCATCTCCAGCTGTGTGGTTCTGCACAGCGTCACGTGGTCAGAGGTCACGCTGCACAGCCACTACTGGCTACACCACCCCTGGGGCATTTTTTGTTTTATTAGGGAGGCTAATCCCAGGATTGAAATAATGCCCTGGGATTGGCATTCCTAGTGTCCAGACATACAGTGGTGCCAATAGGAGCCTGGTGTTCGCAGCAAATTACTTGCCCAGTGCGTGGTGGGTGAAACCAGGGATCACTGACAAAAAGAGGAAATAGTCAACATCCATTTGGATGCGAGTCTAAACCATCTGTGAATGCCATGTGCAGTGGGGTGCGTCTGTTCCCACAGGCCTGGTGGTGGCATCCCATTAATCACCCAGGGCACAGTGGGGTGCGTCTGTTCCCACAGGCCTGGTGGTGGCATCCCATTAATCACCCAGGGCACAGTGGGGTGCGTCTGTTCCCACAGGCCTGGTGGTGGCATCCCATTAATCACCCAGGGCACAGTGGGGTGCGTCTGTTCCCACAGGCCTGGTGGTGGCATCCCATTAATCACCCAGGGCACAGTGGGGTGCGTCTGTTCCCACAGGCCTGGTGGTGGCATCCCATTAATCACCCAGGGCACAGTGGGGTGCGTCTGTTCCCACAGGCCTGGTGGTGGCATCCCATTAATCACCCAGGGCACAGTGGGGTGCGTCTGTTCCCACAGGCCTGGTGGTGGCATCCCATTAATCACCCAGGGCACAGTGGGGTGCGTCTGTTCCCACAGGCCTGGTGGTGGCATCCCATTAATCACCCAGGGCACAGTGGGGTGCGTCTGTTCCCACAGGCCTGGTGGTGGCATCCCATTAATCACCCAGGGCACAGTGGGGTGCGTCTGTTCCCACAGGCCTGGTGGTGGCATCCCATTAATCACCCAGGGCACAGTGGGGTGCGTCTGTTCCCACAGGCCTGGTGGTGGCATCCCATTAATCACCCAGGGCACAGTGGGGTGCGTCTGTTCCCACAGGCCTGGTGGTGGCATCCCATTAATCACCCAGGGCACAGTGGGGTGCGTCTGTTCCCACAGGCCTGGTGGTGGCATCCCATTAATCACCCAGGGCACAGTGGGGTGCGTCTGTTCCCACAGGCCTGGTGGTGGCATCCCATTAATCACCCAGGGCACAGTAAGGTGAGTGATGCACACACAGGCATCCATTCACCTCCTCCCAGCCTCCGCTGCTGTCTACATAGTACCTCAGACAGCAGCGGAGGCTGTACCCAGCCCCTGCCCAACCTCCGGACTGACCTCGGGGTGCTGCGGTTCGGAGGTTGTAGCTCCCTGATTGGAGGAAATGGGTTATCCATTTACACGGCCCCTGACTCCGGGGAAGCCCAGTGTCCGACCCTGAACATTTGCTGGGTCGGACACCGGGTAAAAAGACCCGGGTTATTATTTTTTCCCCTTTTACACCAAGCCCTGGCCCGGACTGGAGCAGCAATAACCTGGGTCGTGGCTCTGGAGTACTAGTGGGGTGTGTCTGGTCACAGGCCTGGTGGTGGCATCACTTTACTCTCCCAGTGCGCAGTGGGGTGCGTCTGGTCACAGGCCTGGTGGTGGCATCACTTTACTCTCCCAGTGCGCAGTGGGGTGCGTCTGGTCACAGGCCTGGTGGTGGCAGCACTTTACTCGCCAAGTGCGCAGTGGGGTGCGTCTTGTCACAGGCCTGGTGTTGGCAGCACATTACTCTCCCAGTGCTCAGTGGGGTGCGTCTGGTCGGATTCAGTATTAAATCCCGGCGGTCGGGATCCCGGTGTTCAAAATCCCTACTCTGAAATCCCGACCGGGGGGGGGGGGGGGGGGCGTGGATCGCCCCCCCCCCCCCTTGCGGGCTCGCCACGCAGCGGGCCCGGTGCCTCGCTACACTCGGCACACCCATTTATTCTCCCTCCGGCACACCCATTTATTCTCCCTCCAGGGGTCGTGGACACCCCTGGAGGGAGAAAGTGTCGGGATTTCGGCGGTCTGGATTTTGAACGCCGGGTTCCTGACCACAGGGATTTATAATGCATCCTGTCTGGTCACAGGCCTGGTGGTGTCAGCACATTACTCTCCCAGTGCGCAGTGGGGTGCATCTGGTCACAGGCCTGGTGTTGGCAGCACATTACTCTCCCAGTGCGCAGTCATTACTCTCCCAGTGTGCAGTGGGGTGCGTCTGGTCACAGGCCTGGTGGTGGCAGCACATTACTCTCCCAGTGCACAGTGGGGTGAGTTTGGTCACAGGCCTGGTGGTGACAGTACATTACTCTCCCAGTGTGCAGTGGGGTGCGTCTGGTCACAGGCCTGGTGTTGGCAGCACATTACTCTCCCAGTGCACAGTAGGGTGAGTTTGGTCACAGGCCTGGTGGTGGCAGCACATTACTCTCCCAGTGCACAGTGGGGTGCGTCTGGTCACAGGCCTGGTGGTGGCAGCACATTACTCTCCCAGTGCGCAGTCGTTACTCTCCCAATGCACAGTGGGGTGCGTCTGGTCACAGGCCTGGCGGTGGCAGCACAAGCACATTACTCTCCCAGTGCACAGTGGGGTGCGTCTGGTCACAGGTCTGGTGGTGGCAGCACATTACTCTCCCAGTGCGCAGTCATTACCCTCCCAATGCACAGTGGGGTGCGTCTGGTCACAGGCCTGGTGGTGGCAGCACATTACTCTCCCAGTGCGCAGTCATTACTCTCCCAGTGCACAGTGGGGTGCGTCTGGTCACAGGCCTGGTGGTGGCAGCACATTACTCTCCCAGTGCGCAGTCATTACTCTCCCAGTGCACAGTGGGGTGCGTCTGGTCACAGGCCTGGTGGTGCCAGCACATTACTCTCCCAAAGATACATGCAGCATACAGATGTCCTAATTCTCTTTTGGTGGTCCGATTATACACACAGTGTACATATTGCCTACTCCTCCCAGGTGGTCTGGGACTCCCTGACGCTCCCTAAAACCGCCTGGGTCTACCCGACGCTCCCTGAAATTGCCTAATGCTTCATAACACTGCCTGAAACCGCCTCTGAAAATGCCTGGGACTCCCTGAAACCGCCTGGTTCTCCCTAACTCTCCCTTACGCTCCTTGAAAACGCCCGGGACTCCCTGAAAATGGCAGGTTACCTCTCACAAATGCCGTCTTCCTGTCAGGATTTGAAGTCTATCGGTAATCACCCGGCCTGTGAGTGATAAGGTCGGAATAACCTCCATGGTGTGTCCTGCCATTTATACGGCGGTGGTCCGCAGGGCCGGCTGCATAGATGTTGTGTACGACAGACTCTGTATTGACCGGCAGCCTGGATATCTGGGTTACAGATTTAGGTCAAGGTCTGGAAGCCTGTGTTACACAGTGTGGTAGGACTGGCAGAGCTGGGGCAACAATACAGTTACTGCTGCTACAGAAATCCCATCATAAACCTATGTTCTGTCAGGGTATCTGGTCCTACAGCCACACCGAAGCTAGAAGAGCCCTACTGTGAATGAGGACAGTGCACATGTGTGGGGTCCCCTTGTGAATCACGACAGTGCACATGTGTGGGGTCCCCTTGTGAATGACGACAGTGCACATGTGTGGGGTCCCCTTGTGAATGAGGACAGTGCACATGTGTGGGGTCCCCTTGTGAATGAGGACAGTGCACATGTGTGGGGTCCCCTTGTGAATGAGGACAGTGCACATGTGTGGGGTCCCCTTGTGAATGAGGACAGTGCACATGTGTGGGGTCCCCTTGTGAATGAGGACAGTGGTCATGTGTGGGGTCCCCTTGTGAATGAGGACAGTGCACATGTGTGGGGTCCCCTTGTGAATGAGGACCGTGCACATGTGTGGGGTCCCCTTGTGAATGAGGACAGTGCACATGTGTGGGGTCCCCTTGTGAATGACGACAGTGCACATGTGTGGGGTCCCCTTGTGAATGAGGACAGTGCACATGTGTGGGGTCCCCTTGTGAATGAGGACAGTGGTCATGTGTGGGGTCCCCTTGTGAATGAGGACAGTGGTCATGTGTGGGGTCCCCTTGTGAATGAGGACCGTGCACATGTGTGGGGTCCCCTTGTGAATGAGGACAGTGCACATGTGTGGGGTCCCCTTGTGAATGAGGACCGTGCACATGTGTGGGGTCCCCTTGTGAATGAGGACAGTGCACATGTGTGGGGTCCCCTTGTGAATGAGGACAGTGCACATGTGTGGGGTCCCCTTGTGAATGAGGACAGTGCACATGTGTGGGGTCCCCTTGTGAATGAGGACAGTGCACATGTGTGGGGTCCCTTTGTGAATGAGGACAGTGCACATGTGTGGGGTCCCCTTGTGAATGAGGACAGTGGTCATGTGTGGGGTCCCCTTGTGAATGAGGACAGTGGTCATGTGTGGGGTCCCCTTGTGAATGAGGACAGTGCACCTGTGTGGGGTCCCCTTGTGAATGAGGACAGTGCACATGTGTGGGGTCCCCTTGTGAATGCGGACCGTGCACATGTGGGGTCCCCTTGTGAATGAGGACAGTGCACATGTGTGGGGTCCCCTTGTGAATGAGGACAGTGGTCATGTGTGGGGTCCCCTTGTGAATTAGGACCGTGCACATGTGTGGGGTCCCCTTGTCAATGAGGACCGTGCACATGTGTGGGGTCCCCGTGTGAATGAGGACCGTGCACATGTGTGGGGTCCCCTTGTGAATGAGGACAGTGGTCATGTGTGGGGTCCCCTTGTGAATGAGGACAGTGGCCATGTGTGGGGTCCCCTTGTGAATGAGGACCGTGCACATGTGTGGGGTCCCCTTGTGAATGAGGACAGTGGTCATGTGTGGGGTCCCCTTGTGAATGAGGACAGTGGCCATGTCTGGGGTCCCCTTGTGAATGAGGACAGTGGTCATGTGTGGTCATGTGTGGGGTCCCCTTGTGAATGAGGACAGTGCACCTGTGTGGGGTCCCCTTGTGAATGAGGACAGTGCACATGTGTGGGGTCCCCTTGTGAATGAGGACCGTGCACATGTGGGGTCCCCTTGTGAATGAGGACAGTGGTCATGTGTGGGGTCCCCTTGTGAATGAGGACAGTGCACATGTGTGGGGTCCCCTTGTGAATGAGGACAGTGCACAGGTGTGGGGTCCCCTTGTGAATGAGGACAGTGGTCATGTGTGGGGTCCCCTTGTGAATGAGGACAGTGGCCATGTCTGGGGTCCCCTTGTGAATGAGGACAGTGGTCATGTGTGGGGTCCCCTTGTAAATGAGGACCGTGCACATGTGTGGGGTCCCCTTGTGAATGAGGACAGTGGTCATGTGTGGGGTCCCCTTGTGAATGAGGACAGTGGCCATGTCTGGGGTCCCCTTGTGAATGAGGACAGTGGTCATGTGTGGGGTCCCCTTGTGAATGAGGACAGTGCACATGTGTGGGGTCACCTTGTGAATGAGGACCGTGCACATGTGTGGGGTCCCCGTGTGAATGAGGACCGTGCACATGTGTGGGGTCCCCTTGTGAATGAGGACCGTGCACATGTGTGGGGTCCCCTTGTGAATGAGGACAGTGGTCATGTGTGGGGTCCCCTTGTGAATGAGGACAGTGGCCATGTCTGGGGTCCCCTTGTGAATGAGGACCGTGCACATGTGTGGGGTCCCCTTGTGAATGAGGACAGTGGTCATGTGTGGGGTCCCCTTGTGAATGAGGACAGTGGCCATGTCTGGGGTCCCCTTGTGAATGAGGACAGTGGTCATGTGTGGGGTCCCCTTGTGAATGAGGACCGTGCACATGTGTGGGGTCCCCTTGTGAATGAGGACAGTGGTCATGTGTGGGGTCCCCTTGTGAATGAGGACAGTGGCCATGTCTGGGGTCCCCTTGTGAATGAGGACAGTGGTCATGTGTGGGGTCCCCTTGTGAATGAGGACAGTGCACATGTGTGGGGTCACCTTGTGAATGAGGACCGTGCACATGTGTGGGGTCCCCGTGTGAATGAGGACCGTGCACATGTGTGGGGTCCCCGTGTGAATGAGGACCGTGCACATGTGTGGGGTCCCCTTGTGAATGAGGACAGTGGTCATGTGTGGGGTCCCCTTGTGAATGAGGACAGTGCACATGTGTGGGGTCCCCTTGTGAATGAGGACAGTGGTCATGTGTGGGGTCCCTTTGTGAATGAGGACAGTGGCCATGTCTGGGGTCCCCTTGTGAATGAGGACCGTGCACATGTGTGGGGTCCCCTTGTGAATGAGGACCGTGCACATGTGTGGGGTCCCCTTGTGAATGAGGACCGTGCACATGTGTGGGGTCCCCTTGTGAATGAGGACAGTGGTCATGTGTGGGGTCCCCTTGTGAATGAGGACAGTGGCCATGTCTGGGGTCCCCTTGTGAATGAGGACAGTGGTCATGTGTGGGGTCCCCTTGTGAATGAGGACAGTGCACATGTGTGGGGTCACCTTGTGAATGAGGACCGTGCACATGTGTGGGGTCCCCGTGTGAATGAGGACCGTGCACATGTGTGGGGTCCCCGTGTGAATGAGGACCGTGCACATGTGTGGGGTCCCCTTGTGAATGAGGACAGTGGTCATGTGTGGGGTCCCCTTGTGAATGAGGACAGTGCACATGTGTGGGGTCCCCTTGTGAATGAGGACAGTGGTCATGTGTGGGGTCCCTTTGTGAATGAGGACAGTGGTCATGTGTGGGGTCCCCTTGTGAATGAGGACCGTGCACATGTGTGGGGTCCCCTTGTGAATGAGGACAGTGCACATGTGTGGGGTCCCCTTGTGAATGAGGACAGTGATGGCTAGCAATCGCTGCCTGTTTGCAGTTGATAGCCGGGGAGGTGGGGGTACATTTATAGATGGAACCTCTCCGTTTTCTGGGAGCATTGCCTGGCCCCACTCCATCTCCCACGGTGATCGCAGCACTGGCCAAGACTTACTCGTCAATGGGAAAACCATTCGATGGTGAGCGATTGCTTACGGTTTTACCCATGTGCGCAGCCCTGTAGGGGGGCGGGAGGAGACTGTGGCAGGGCGGCAATTACCTGACCTGCTGTCAGTTGTATATCCTTCATGTCACTGTCATTAGTGTCCCCCTCGCCTTCCTGTCTGGTGTGTCACTGTCATTAGTGTCCCCCTCACCTTCTTGTCTGGTGTGTCACTGTCATTAGTGTCCCCCTCGCCCTCTTGTCTGGTGTGTCACTGTCATTAGTGTCCCCATCGCCTTCCTGTCTGGTGTGTCACTGTCATTAGTGTCCCCCTCGCCTTCCTGTCTGGTGTGTCACTGTCATTAGTGTCCCCCTCGCCTTCCTGTCTGGTGTGTCACTGTCATCAGTGTCCCCCTCGCCTTCCTGTCTGGTGTGTCACTGTCATCAGTGTCCCCCTCGCCTTCCTGTCTGGTGTGTCACTGTCATCAGTGTCCCCCTCGCCTTCCTGTCTGGTGTGTCACTGTCATCAGTGTCCCCCTCGCCTTGCTGTCTGGTGTGTCACTGTCATCAGTGTCCCCCTCGCCTTGCTGTCTGGTGTGTCACTGTCATCAGTGTCCCCCTCGCCTTGCTGTCTGGTGTGTCACTGTCATCAGTGTCCCCCTCGCCTTGCTGTCTGGTGTGTCACTGTCATCAGTGTCCCCCTCGCCTTCCTGTCTGGTGTGTCACTGTCATCAGTGTCCCCCTCGCCTTGCTGTCTGGTGTGTCACTGTCAATAGTGTCCCCCTCGCCTTGCTGTCTGGTGTGTCACTGTCAATAGTGTCCCCCTCGCCTTGCTGTCTGGTGTGTCACTGTCATTAGTGTCCCCCTCGCCTTGCTGTCTGGTGTGTCACTGTCATTAGTGTCCCCCTCGCCTTCCTGTCTGGTGTGTCACTGTCATTAGTGGTGAGGTCTCACCATTGCTTTATATAGTGGCATAATAACCCTTGAGTCCCTAGTTTCCATTCCCCTCTTAATACATGCCAGAATTTTGTTGGCCTTTTTTGTAGCTACATTACAATGGGCACTACATCCTAGTTTGCTGTCTATTTGGACTCCAAGATCCTTTTAAAGTATGGAATTACCCAGTTCCTCTCCGCTAAGGTTATAACTTGCACACTGGTTGTGTCTCCCAAGGTGCATAACCTTACATTTATCTACATTGAACCTCATCTTCCATTTTTTTGCCCACTCGTCTAGAATTGCAAGATCATTTTGAAGCATGGTGACATCTTCTGATGATTTGATGACTTTGCTAAGTTTTGTATCGTCCGCAAAGATGGATACATTGCTGAGTAACCCTATCCCAATATCGTTAATAAAAATGTTAAACAAAACGGGCCCAAAAACCGAACCCTGGGGCACTCCACTTAGTACCGGTATCATATCTGATACGGCACCATTCACAACCACTCTTTGTTCTCTATTACATAGCCAATTCCCTACCCATCTGCAGATATTTTCACCCAATCCCAGGTTCTCCATTTTATTAATCAATCTCTTGTGTGGGACAGTATCAAATGCTTTAGCGAAATCTAGGAAAATCACATCTACAGCATTTCCATTATCGAGGTTTTTGCTAACCTCTTCATAGAACCCTAGTAGCTTAGTTTGGCATGAACGATTTTTCACGAACCCATGTTGGTTAGTACTGAGTAGACGGTGATGATCTAAATATTCCTGGATACCATCCCTTAAAAATCCTTCAAATAGTTTTCCCACAATTGATGTTAAACTATTTGTGTAAATACTTTCAACTAATTATATGCCTGGAAAAGGCAGAGGGCTGTCATAAGAAAAATGCTGGGAGATATATTGGAGGGTGCACTCCAAAGGTGCACCCGCAGGATACCGATGTCCTAAGATACTTGCGGGGTGAGGCGGCACTCCAGTCATAAATAAAATACTGAAAGCCAAAACTTGGTAGACAACATTTCAGCACCTTTAATGTGGTCAGCTAAGTTTACCAAACCATATACCCCTTATACAAATCATGCAACACAATAGTAACTCCCTTATACTGTACTTGCCTCTTACACATTATACCACATGGAATGAGCCAAAATTCACACCGATTGAGCCAAAATTCACACTATGGCACACAGATTGAGTAAAAATTCACGTTATGTCACACAGATTAAGGCAAAATTCACATTTTGCCACATGGATTGAGCCAAAATACACACTATACCAGGTATGTTCAAACAGTGGCCCTCCAGCTGTTGTGAAATTACACGTCCCAGCATGCCTTGACATAGTTTTAGCATTCCCTAATAGCAAAACTGTGGCAATGCATGATGGGACTTGTAGTTTCACAACAGCTGGAGGGCCATAGTTTGGACATGCCTGCACTATACCAAACAGATTGAGCAATAATGCACAATATGCTTTATAAATAGGGGCATTGCGCGCCAAAGGCGCGCATTAAAAATTTACACCATAATGCCCATTACATGTTAAGCCTCACGCCATAATCTCCATTACGTATTATGCCAAACACCATAATGCCTATTAAAAATTATGCTACATAAGTGTTGCTTACCTACATGTTCATTGCCAGGGGTTCCATGTTCATTGCCAGGGGTTCCATGTTCATTGCCAGGGGTTCCATGCTCGTTGCCATGTGGGATTACATGCTCATTGCCAAGGGGGAATACATGCTCGCGGTAACTGGGGGACAGCAGCCGCCATGGAAGAAATTACAGCCATTGAAAGCCGGGCAGAGAGCAGGGGGCTGCCCGGCTGTATTCAGAGCACTGCATGACTATTTAAAATGATACCCCTCTCACACCAGAAAATTCAGGGACTTACCCAGAAATATGGTCCCAGGATTGTGTAGGGACATTCCCGGACTGGCCCCTTTTACACCAGCCTAGTCCCTGCATTTTCTGGTGTGAGGGGGAGAGAAAACCACCCCGCCCCCTTTAAACAACCAGCTATATCTTCAGAACCAACTGACCCATTTACATGTAGGCTTTGAACGATTTCAAAACATGAACAGCCAGAAATAAAAAATAAAAAAATGGTTTACCCGCAATATCTCTAGAACCAATGAACCCATACGGACCCAGCGATTTGGGTTTGACTGAGATCAACCTCGAGCTTCTGTGATGCCGGAGGGGTATCTGGCAGCTATTGGAACCGGGTGGAGGTCGGAATTAGCAGGTCCCATGTTATCCTATGGGTAAAACGTTCCAGGTTTGCCTGGCGGTATCTCCGGTTCCCGGAGGGCTAGCAACACTGGGCTCGTTGGAAAGCCCTGGCCCTCAGCTACAAATGGGCCTATTTGGAGAGTGGGCCTGGAGCTGTAGCTCCATCAGGCCCATTGTTAATCCGGTCCTGCCCTTTGGTCTGTCCACCGCTCCACGCATCTTCACCAAGGTAATGGCGGAGATAAATATAATTCCATACCTGGACAACCTTCTCCTAAAAAGTCTATAATATAAGGTATAATCTGCAGTACTGTCTGCTGTATACAGTATGATGCGTCATTGGTGTTACGGTCTATGATATGAGGTGTAATCTGCAGTACTGTCTGCTGTATACAGTATGATGCGTCATTGGTGTTACGGTCTATGATATGAGGTGTAATCTGCAGTACTGTCTGCTATATACAGTATGATGCGTCATGGGCGTTACGGTCTATGATATGAGGTGTAATCTGCAGTACTGTCTGCTATATACAGTATGATGCGTCATGGGCGTTACGGTCTATGATATGAGGTGTAATCTGCAGTACTGTCTGCTGTATACAGTATGATGCGTCATGGATGTTACTGTCTATAATATGAAGTGTAATCTGCAGTACTGTCTGCTATATACAGTATGATGCGTCATGGATGTTACTGTCTATAATATGAGGTGTAATCTGCAGTACTGTCTGCTATATACAGTATGATGCGTCATGGGTGTTACTGTCTATGATATGAGGTGTAATCTGCAGTACTGTCTGCTATATACAGTATGATGCGTCATGGGCGTTACTGTCTATAATATGAGGTGTAATCTGCAGTACTGTCTGCTATATACAGTATGATGCGTCATGGGCGTTACTGTCTATAATATGAAGTGTAATCTGCAGTACTGTCTGCTATATACAGTATGATGCGTCATGGGCGTTACTGTCTATAATATGAGGTGTAATCTGCAGTACTGTCTGCTGTATACAGTATGATGCGTCATGGGCGTTACTGTCTATAATATGAAGTGTAATCTGCAGTACTGTCTGCTGTATACAGTATGATGCGTCATGGATGTTACTGTCTATAATATGAGGTGTAATCTGCAGTACTGTCTGCTATATACAGTATGATGCGTCATGGGCGTTACTGTCTATGATATGAGGTGTAATCTGCAGTACTGTCTGCTATATACAGTATGATGCGTCATGGATGTTACTGTCTATAATATGAAGTGTAATCTGCAGTACTGTCTGCTATATACAGTATGATGCGTCATGGATGTTACTGTCTATAATATGAGGTGTAATCTGCAGTACTGTCTGCTATATACAGTATGATGCGTCATGGGTGTTACGGTCTATGATATGAGGTGTAATCTGCAGTACTGTCTGCTATATACAGTATGATGCGTCATGGGCGTTACTGTCTATAATATGAGGTGTAATCTGCAGTACTGTCTGCTATATACAGTATGATGCGTCATGGGCGTTACTGTCTATAATATGAGGTGTAATCTGCAGTACTGTCTGCTATATACAGTATGATGCGTCATGGGCGTTACGGTCTATGATATGAGGTGTAATCTGCAGTACTGTCTGCTGTATACAGTATGATGCGTCATGGGCGTTACTGTCTATGATATGAGGTGTAATCTGCAGTACTGTCTGCTATATACAGTATGATGCGTCATGGGCGTTACTGTCTATAATATGAGGTGTAATCTGCAGTACTGTCTGCTATATACAGTATGATGCGTTATGGGTGTTACTGTCTATAATATGAGGTGTATTACGGTCAGGACATGTTGGGGTGCAGTGTATTGGGTGTAATATATGGATTATGGTCAGGACATGTTGGGGTGCAGTGTCCTGTGTATAGGTTGTAGTTGATGGATTACGGTCAGGACATGTTGGGGTGCAGTGTCCTGTGTAATAGATGGATTACGGTCAGGATATGTTGGGGTGCAGTGTCCTGTGTATAGGTTGTACTACTGTATTTGCGTCTACCACCTACTACTGTACTACTGTATTTGCGTCTACCACCTCTGATGGCGTCTACCACCTCTGATGGTAGGCTATTCCACTTATCTACTACTCTTTCTGTGAAAAAATTCTTCCTCACATTTCCCATGAATCTTCCTCCCTCTAGTTTCAGTGCATGTCCTCGTGTTCTGTTGCTCCTAGATGGATTATGGTCAGAACATTTTGGGGTGCGGTGTCCTGTGTAATAGATGGATTATGGTCAGGACATGTTGGGGTGCGGTGTCCTGTGTAATAGATGGATTATGGTCAGGACATGTTGGGGTGCAGTGTCCTGTGTAATAGATGTATTACGGTCAGGACATGTTGGGGTGCGGTGTATTGGGTGTAATAGATGGATTATGGTCAGGACATGTTGGGGTGCAGTGTCCTGTGTATAGGTTGTAGTAGATGGATTACGGTCAGGACATGTTGGGGTGCAGTGTCCTGTGTAATAGATGGATTATGGTCAGGACATGTTGGGGTGCAGTGTCCTGTGTAATAGATGGATTATGGTCAGGACATGTTGGGGTGCAGTGTCCTGTGTAATAGATGGATTATGGTCAGGACATGTTGGGGTGCAGTGTCCTGTGTAATAGATGGATTACGGTCAGGACATGTTGGGGTGCAGTGTCCTGTGTATTGGGTGTAATAGATGGATTACGGTCAGGACATGTTGGGGTGCAGTGTCCTGTGTATTGGGTGTAATAGATGTATTATGGTCAGGACATGTTGGGGTGCGGTGTCCTGTGTAATAGATGGATTATGGTCAGGACATGTTGGGGTGCAGTGTCCTGTGTAATAGATGTATTACGGTCAGGACATGTTGGGGTGCAGTGTCCTGTGTAATAGATGTATTACGGTCAGGACATGTTGGGGTGCGGTGTATTGGGTGTAATAGATGGATTATGGTCAGGACATGTTGGGGTGCAGTGTCCTGTGTATAGGTTGTAGTAGATGGATTACGGTCAGGACATGTTGGGGTGCAGTGTCCTGTGTAATAGATGGATTATGGTCAGGACATGTTGGGGTGCAGTGTCCTGTGTAATAGATGGATTATGGTCAGGACATGTTGGGGTGCAGTGTCCTGTGTAATAGATGGATTATGGTCAGGACATGTTGGGGTGCAGTGTCCTGTGTAATAGATGGATTACGGTCAGGACATGTTGGGGTGCAGTGTCCTGTGTATTGGGTGTAATAGATGGATTACGGTCAGGACATGTTGGGGTGCAGTGTCCTGTGTATTGGGTGTAATAGATGGATTATGGTCAGGACATGTTGGGGTGCAGTGTCCTGTGTATTGGGTGTAATAGATGGATTACGGTCAGGACATGTTGGGGTGCAGTGTCCTGTGTAATAGATGGATTACGGTCAGGACATGTTGGGGTGCAGTGTCCTGTGTATTGGGTGTAATAGATGGATTACGGTCAGGACATGTTGGGGTGCAGTGTCCTGTGTATTGGGTGTAATAGATGTATTATGGTCAGGACATGTTGGGGTGCAGTGTCCTGTGTATAGGTTGTAATAGATGGATTATGGTCAGGACATGTTGGGGTGCAGTGTCCTGTGTATTGGGTGTAATAGATGGATTGTGGTCAGGACATGTTTGGGTGCAGTGTCCTGTGTAATAGATGGATTACGGTCAGGACATGTTGGGGTGCAGTGTATTGGGTGTAATAGATGGAGTATGGTCAGGACATGTTGGGGTGCAGTGTCCTGTGTATTGCGTGTAGTAGATGGATTACGGTCAGGACATGTTGGGGTACAGTGTCCTGTGTAATAGATGGATTACGGTCAGGACATGTTGGGGTACAGTGTCCTGTGTAATAGATGGATTATTGTCAGGACATGTTGGGGTGCAGTGTCCTGTGTAATAGATGGATTATGGTCAGGACATGTTGGGGTGCAGTGTCCTGTGTAATAGATGGATTACGGTCAGGACATGTTGGGGTGCAGTGTATTGGGTGTAATAGATGGATTATGGTCAGGACATGTTGGGGTGCAGTGTCCTGTGTAATAGATGGATTATGGTCAGGACATGTTGGGGTGCAGTGTCCTGTGTAATAGATGGATTATGGTCAGGACATGTTGGGGTGCAGTGTCCTGTGTAATAGATGGATTACGGTCAGGACATGTTGGGGTGCAGTGTCCTGTGTAATAGATGGATTACGGTCAGGACATGTTGGGGTGCAGTGTCCTGTGTAATAGATGGATTATGGTCAGGACATGTTGGGGTGCAGTGTCCTGTGTAATAGATGGATTATGGTCAGGACATGTTGGGGTGCAGTGTCCTGTGTAATAGATGGATTATGGTCAGGACATGTTGGGGTGCAGTGTCCTGTGTAATAGATGGATTACGGTCAGGACATGTTGGGGTGCAGTGTCCTGTGTATTGGGTGTAATAGATGTATTATGGTCAGGACATGTTGGGGTGCAGTGTCCTGTGTATTGGGTGTAATAGATGGATTACGGTCAGGACATGTTGGGGTGCAGTGTCCTGTGTAATAGATGGATTACGGTCAGGACATGTTGGGGTGCAGTGTCCTGTGTATTGGGTGTAATAGATGGATTACGGTCAGGACATGTTGGGGTGCAGTGTCCTGTGTATTGGGTGTAATAGATGTATTATGGTCAGGACATGTTGGGGTGCAGTGTCCTGTGTATAGGTTGTAATAGATGGATTATGGTCAGGACATGTTGGGGTGCAGTGTCCTGTGTATTGGGTGTAATAGATGGATTATGGTCAGGACATGTTTGGGTGCAGTGTCCTGTGTAATAGATGGATTACGGTCAGGACATGTTGGGGTGCAGTGTATTGGGTGTAATAGATGGATTATGGTCAGGACATGTTGGGGTGCAGTGTCCTGTGTATTGCGTGTAGTAGATGGATTACGGTCAGGACATGTTGGGGTACAGTGTCCTGTGTAATAGATGGATTACGGTCAGGACATGTTGGGGTACAGTGTCCTGTGTAATAGATGGATTATTGTCAGGACATGTTGGGGTGCAGTGTCCTGTGTAATAGATGGATTATGGTCAGGACATGTTGGGGTGCAGTGTCCTGTGTAATAGATGGATTACGGTCAGGACATGTTGGGGTGCAGTGTATTGGGTGTAATAGATGGATTATGGTCAGGACATGTTGGGGTGCAGTGTCCTGTGTAATAGATGGATTATGGTCAGGACATGTTGGGGTGCAGTGTCCTGTGTAATAGATGGATTATGGTCAGGACATGTTGGGGTGCAGTGTCCTGTGTAATAGATGGATTACGGTCAGGACATGTTGGGGTGCAGTGTCCTGTGTAATAGATGGATTACGGTCAGGACATGTTGGGGTGCAGTGTCCTGTGTAATAGATGGATTACGGTCAGGACATGTTTGGGTGCAGTGTCCTGTGTAATAGATGGATTACGGTCAGGACATGTTGGGGTGCAGTGTCCTGTGTAATAGATGGATTACGGTCAGGACATGTTGGGGTGCAGTGTCCTGTGTAATAGATGGATTACGGTCAGGACATGTTTGGGTGCAGTGTCCTGTGTAATAGATGGATTATGGTCAGGACATGTTGGGGTGCAGTGTCCTGTGTAATAGATGGATTACGGTCAGGACATGTTGGGGTGCAGTGTCCTGTGTAATAGATGGATTACGGTCAGGACATGTTGGGGTGCAGTGTCCTGTGTAATAGATGGATTATGGTCAGGACATGTTGGGGTGCAGTGTCCTGTGTAATAGATGGATTATGGTCAGGACATGTTGGGGTGCAGTGTCCTGTGTAATAGATGGATTATGGTCAGGACATGTTGGGGTGCAGTGTCCTGTGTAATAGATGGATTACGGTCAGGACATGTTGGGGTGCAGTGTCCTGTGTAATAGATGGATTATGGTCAGGACATGTTGGGGTGCAGTGTCCTGTGTAATAGATGGATTATGGTCAGGACATGTTGGGGTGCAGTGTCCTGTGTAATAGATGGATTACGGTCAGGACATGTTGGGGTGCAGTGTCCTGTGTATTGGGTGTAATAGATGGATTACGGTCAGGACATGTTGGGGTGCAGTGTCCTGTGTATTGGGTGTAATAGATGTATTATGGTCAGGACATGTTGGGGTGCAGTGTATTGGGTGTAATAGATGTATTATGGTCAGGACATGTTGGGGTGCAGTGTCCTGTGTAATAGATGGATTATGGTCAGGACATGTTGGGGTGCAGTGTCCTGTGTAATAGATGGATTATGGTCAGGACATGTTGGGGTGCAGTGTCCTGTGTAATAGATGGATTATGGTCAGGACATGTTGGGGTGCAGTGTCCTGTGTAATAGATGGATTATGGTCAGGACATGTTGGGGTGCAGTGTCCTGTGTAATAGATGGATTATGGTCAGGACATGTTGGGGTGCAGTGTCCTGTGTAATAGATGGATTATGGTCAGGACATGTTGGGGTGCAGTGTCCTGTGTAATAGATGGATTATGGTCAGGACATGTTGGGGTGCAGTGTCCTGTGTATTGGTTGTAATAGATGGATTACGGTCAGGACATGTTTGGGTGCAGTGTCCTGTGTATTGGGTGTAATAGATGGATTATGGTCAGGACATGTTGGGGTGCAGTGTCCTGTGTAATAGATGGATTACGGTCAGGACATGTTGGGGTGCAGTGTCCTGTGTATTGGGTGTAATAGATGGATTATGGTCAGGACATGTTGGGGTGCAGTGTCCTGTGTAATAGATGGATTATGGTCAGGACATGTTGGGGTACAGTGTCCTGTGTAATAGATGGATTACGGTCAGGACATGTTGGGGTGCAGTGTCCTGTGTAATAGATGGATTATGGTCAGGACATGTTGGGGTGCAGTGTCCTGTGTAATAGATGGATTATGGTCAGGACATGTTGGGGTGCAGTGTCCTGTGTATTGGTTGTAATAGATGGATTACGGTCAGGACATGTTTGGGTGCAGTGTCCTGTGTAATAGATGGATTACGGTCAGGACATGTTGGGGTGCAGTGTCCTGTGTATTGGGTGTAATAGATGGATTATGGTCAGGACATGTTGGGGTGCAGTGTCCTGTGTAATAGATGGATTATGGTCAGGACATGTTGGGGTACAGTGTCCTGTGTAATAGATGGATTACGGTCAGGACATGTTGGGGTGCAGTGTCCTGTGTAATAGATGGATTATGGTCAGGACATGTTGGGGTGCAGTGTCCTGTGTAATAGATGGATTATGGTCAGGACATGTTTGGGTGCAGTGTCCTGTGTATTGGGTGTAATAGATGGATTATGGTCAGGACATGTTGGGGTGCAGTGTCCTGTGTAATAGATGGATTACGGTCAGGACATGTTGGGGTGCAGTGTCCTGTGTATTGGGTGTAATAGATGGATTATGGTCAGGACATGTTGGGGTGCAGTGTCCTGTGTAATAGATGGATTATGGTCAGGACATGTTGGGGTACAGTGTCCTGTGTAATAGATGGATTACGGTCAGGACATGTTGGGGTGCAGTGTCCTGTGTATTGGGTGTAATAGATGGATTATGGTCAGGACATGTTGGGGTGCAGTGTCCTGTGTAATAGATGGATTATGGTCAGGACATGTTGGGGTACAGTGTCCTGTGTAATAGATGGATTACGGTCAGGACATGTTGGGGTGCAGTGTCCTGTGTAATAGATGGATTATGGTCAGGACATGTTGGGGTGCAGTGTCCTGTGTAATAGATGGATTATGGTCAGGACATGTTGGGGTGCAGTGTCCTGTGTATTGGGTGTAATAGATGGATTATGGTCAGGACATGTTGGGGTGCAGTGTCCTGTGTAATAGATGGATTACGGTCAGGACATGTTGGGGTGCAGTGTCCTGTGTATTGGGTGTAATAGATGGATTATGGTCAGGACATGTTGGGGTGCAGTGTCCTGTGTAATAGATGGATTATGGTCAGGACATGTTGGGGTACAGTGTCCTGTGTAATAGATGGATTACGGTCAGGACATGTTGGGGTGCAGTGTCCTGTGTAATAGATGGATTATGGTCAGGACATGTTGGGGTGCAGTGTCCTGTGTAATAGATGGATTATGGTCAGGACATGTTGGGGTGCAGTGTCCTGTGTATTGGGTGTAGTAGATGTATTATAGTCAGGACATGTTGGGGTGCAGTGTCCTGTGTATTGGGTGTAGTAGATGTATTATGGTCAGGACATGTTGGGGTGCAGTGTCCTGTGTAATAGATGGATTATGGTCAGGACATGTTGGGGTGCAGTGTCCTGTGTATTGGGTGTAATAGATGGATTACGGTCAGGACATGTTGGGGTGCAGTGTCCTGTGTAATAGATGGATTACGGTCAGGACATGTTGGGGTGCAGTGTCCTGTGTATTGGGTGTAATAGATGGATTATGGTCAGGACATGTTGGGGTGCAGTGTCCTGTGTATTGGGTGTAGTAGATGTATTATGGTCAGGACATGTTGGGGTGCAGTGTCCTGTGTATTGGGTGTAATAGATGGATTACGGTCAGGACATGTTGGGGTGCAGTGTCCTGTGTAATAGATGAATTATGGTCAGGACATGTTGGGGTGCAGTGTCCTGTGTAATAGATGAATTATGGTCAGGACATGTTGGGGTGCAGTGTCCTGTGTAATAGATGGATTATGGTCAGGACATGTTGGGGTACAGTGTCCTGTGTAATAGATGGATTACGGTCAGGACATGTTGGGGTGCAGTGTCCTGTGTAATAGATGGATTATGGTCAGGACATGTTGGGGTGCAGTGTCCTGTGTAATAGATGGATTATGGTCAGGACATGTTTGGGTGCAGTGTCCTGTGTATTGGGTGTAGTAGATGTATTATAGTCAGGACATGTTGGGGTGCAGTGTCCTGTGTATTGGGTGTAGTAGATGTATTATGGTCAGGACATGTTGGGGTGCAGTGTCCTGTGTAATAGATGGATTATGGTCAGGACATGTTGGGGTGCAGTGTCCTGTGTATTGGGTGTAATAGATGGATTACGGTCAGGACATGTTGGGGTGCAGTGTCCTGTGTAATAGATGGATTACGGTCAGGACATGTTGGGGTGCAGTGTCCTGTGTATTGGGTGTAATAGATGGATTATGGTCAGGACATGTTGGGGTGCAGTGTCCTGTGTATTGGGTGTAGTAGATGTATTATGGTCAGGACATGTTGGGGTGCAGTGTCCTGTGTATTGGGTGTAATAGATGGATTACGGTCAGGACATGTTGGGGTGCAGTGTCCACACAAACTGCATATGCCATGGCCTGTATAAGCCTGCGTCCCTTCCTGTCCCTAAGTCCTGTAATGCGTTCATGTGACCGGGTGTGCCCTCGCTGTCATAGTTATCACACACCTGGCCAATAAGGGGATTCATCAGTAACTGCCATTTATCACATGTAAAGGGACTCTCTGGGAATCGGATGCGATACATCGCAGCTGCTTAAAGGTGGTGGTGAGGGGCAATATGCCGGGCAGGGAGCGGTGGCAGCCGGGCAGGGAGCGGTGGCAGCCGGGCAGGGAGCGGTGGGTTACTCGGCTCTATTCAGACTCAGAGCAGGTCCGCAGCTATTTTGAAATCTTGTGGTGGCTTGCAAGCCAATCGTAGCTTGCGGTCCAGCAGCCCATCAGCAGCGTCATCTCATACTCACGTGTAAGCGCCATTCCTGGTGCCGGGATAGGTGGTGGCATGGATTACCCCGGGCGGGCACAGAGGACTTAGTCTGCAGAATTTATGTTGCTGGGATTTCCAGAATATTCTGTAATCTTTGGATCATTTCAAAACAAAAATTTCCTTTTCATTATTTTTTTTCCAGCTCTTCCGTGAAGTACGAATCATGAAAGGACTGAACCACCCGAATATTGGTGAGGACATGATGGGTGTAATGTGTGGGCTCCCCCAAGTCACCCCATTGCTGATGATCTTTCTCTCCCACAGTTAAACTGTTTGAGGTGATAGAGACGGAGAAGACGCTATACCTGATAATGGAGTATGCCAGTGGAGGTAACGTGCCCTGTGCCCCCAGATGTGGCTCCTGCCACTCTGTGTAGGACACCCCTCACTTACTGCCCCCCCCAGCATATAACACCCCCCCCCCCCCCACCCAGCATATAACACCCCTCACTCTCACACCCTGCCCCAGCATATAACATTGCCTGCCCCCCCCCCCCCACCCAGCATATAACACCCCTCACTCACCGCCTGCCCCAGCATATAACATTGCCTGCCCCCCCCCACCCAGCATATAACACCCCTCACTCACACTCTGCCCCAGCATATAACATTGCCTGCCCCCCCCCCCCCCCCCCCACCCAGCATATAACACCCCTCACTCACACTCTGCCCCAGCATATAACATTGCCTGCCCCCCCCCCACCCAGCATATAACACCCCTCACTCACACCCTGCCCCAGCATATAACATTGCCTGCCCCCCCCCCACCCAGCATATAACACCCCTCACTCACCGCCTGCCCCAGCATATAACATTGCCTGCCCCCCCACCCAGCATATAACACCCCTCACTCACACCCTGCCCCAGCATATAACATTGCCTGCCCCCCCCCCTACCCAGCATATAACACCCCTCACTCACTGCCCCCCCCCCCAGCATATAACACCCCCCCCCCACCCAGCATATAACACCCCTCACTCACCGCCTGCCCCAGCATATAACATTGCCTGCCCCCCCCCCCCACCCAGCATATAACACCCCTCACTCACACCCTGCCCCAGCATATAACATTGCCTGCCCCCCCACCCAGCATATAACACCCCTCACTCACCGCCTGCCCCAGCATATAACATTGCCTGCCCCCCCTCCCCACCCAGCATATAACACCCCTCACTCACCGCCTGCCCCAGCATATAACATTGCCTGCCCCCCCTCCCCACCCAGCATATAACACCCCTCACTCACCGCCTGCCCCAGCATATAACATTGCCTGCCCCCCCTCCCCACCCAGCATATAACACCCCTCACTCACTGCCCCCCCCCCCCCAGCATATAACACCACCCCCCACCCAGCATATAACACCCCTCACTCACACCCTGCCCCAGCATATAACATTGCCTGCCCCCCCCCAGCATATAACACCCCTCACTCACCGCCTGCCCCAGCATATAACATTGCCTACCCCCCCCCCACCCAGCATATAACACCCCTCACTCACCGCCTGCCCCAGCATATAACATTGCCTGCCCCCCCTCCCCACCCAGCATATAACACCCCTCACTCACCGCCTGCCCCAGCATATAACATTGCCTGCCCCCCCTCCCCACCCAGCATATAACACCCCTCACTCACCGCCTGCCCCAGCATATAACATTGCCTGCCCCCCCTCCCCACCCAGCATATAACACCCCTCACTCACCGCCTGCCCCAGCATAGAACATTGCCTGCCCCCCCTCCCCACCCAGCATATAACACCCCTCACTCACCGCCTGCCCCAGCATATAACATTGCCTGCCCCCCCCCCCACCCAGCATATAACACCCCTCACTCACACCCTGCCCCAGCATATAACATTGCCTGCCCCCCCCCCCACCCAGCATATAACACCCCTCACTCAAACCCGGCCTAGCATATAACATTGCCTGCCCCCCCCCACCCAGCATATAACACCCCTCACTCACCGCCTGCCCCAGCATATAACATTGCCTGCCCCCCCCACCCAGTATATAACAATCCTCACTCACACCCTGCCCCAGCATATAACATTGCCTGCCCCCCCCTCCCCACCCAGCATATAACACCCCTCACTCACCGCCTGCCCCAGCATATAACATTGACTGCCCCACCCAGCATATAACACCCCTCACTCACACCCTGCCCCAGCATATAACATTGCCTGTCCCCCCCCCCAGCATATAACACCCCTCACTCACCGCCTGCCGACCCTCTCTCTTTCACCTGTCACTCACATATACTCTATCTATCTATCTATCTATCTATCTATCTATACATACCCATCACTCACCCTCCCTCTCTTTCTCTCTTTGTATATCAACCGTCATTCCCCCGTCCCCTGCTCTCTCTCGCTTTGTCTCTCTGTATAGAACACCTGTCACTCGCAGATCCTCTCTCTCACACACACACACACACACACACCCGTCACTCACCCCCTGCCTCACTCCCCTCCCTGTCTGTCTCTTTTTTTATATAACACCTGTCACTCACCCCTTACTCTCTCCCCCTTTCTCCCCTCCATCTCTCTGTATAACACCCGTTACTCTCCCCTCCCTCTCTCCCCTCCATCTCTCTGTATAACACCCGTTACTCTCCCCTCCCTCTCTTTCCTCCCTCTCGTCTGCTCTCTCTCACCACTCACATACCCCTCTCTCCCCTAGGTGAAGTGTTTGATTACCTGGTATCTCATGGTCGTATGAAGGAGAAAGAAGCACGCGCCAAGTTCCGGCAGGTGAGTTACTAAGAATACGAATACGTGGATCTCCAAGTCCCAGTATGCGGATGGACGAGGCTTCCACAGCAGAACCCAATACTTTCTATTTTTACATATTTATCAGCCTGGTGGCCACCGTCCAGGGCCACCAAGGACAGCCCCAGGCTTCAGCATGTGCCGGTAAATTTTGGAGGGGGGGTGCCTTTCATTGGGGGGTCCCCACTTTCCCAGGGGGTTAATGCTTTGGGGGTTAATATTTGTATAAAAAGTCCCTTCCCATCCCCCGGCTGTGGCATTACCCTGCTGGCTGGTTGGGCTTGGTGCTGGTTTACAAAATACGGGGGACCCCTACTCATTTTGTCCCCCCTATTTTGGGATCCAGGACCAGCCCTTGGGCCTGGTGCTGGTTTTAAAAAATACAGGGAAACCCTATTTGTTTTGTTCCCTGATTTTTTTAAAACAGCAGTCTGCGCGGATCTGACTGATATGATGGCCTCCAGCAATTAGCGGCCGTATCCCGCTTATTATCAGCCACATTTCGTGCGGCCGCTTAGTAAATTAGAAATCACCATTTGAATGGTGCTTGTGCTTAATGATCAAATAGCAGGAGGCAGAGGTGACCGTATCTCTCGGTATGGTACGGATGCTATCATTGGGTGACATCAGACGTCATGGCCGGGTCTACCACTGCTATGCAGGTTATACACACCTGTACCTGTCCTGTGCCCCAGGTACTGAGATCCCAATAACATCCCTATACTATCTCCCATGCTATATGCAGTATACATGCTACCACTGGGTGACATCAGACATAATGGCCGGGTCTACCACTGCTATACAGGTGATACACACCTGTACCTGTCCTGTGCTCCAGGTACTGAGATCCCAATAACACCCCTATACTATCTCCCATGCTATATACAGTATACATGCTACCACTGGGTGACATCAGACATCATGGCCGGGTCTACCACTGCTATGCAGGTTATACACACCTGTACCTGTCCTGTGCCCCAGGTACTGAGATCCCAATAACACCCCTATACTATCTCCCATGCTATATGCAGTATACATGCTACCACTGGGTGACATCAGACGTCATGGCCGGGTCTACCACTGCTATACAGGTGATACACACCTGTACCTGTCCTGTGCTCCAGGTACTGAGATCCCAATAACACCCCTATACTATCTCCCATGCTATATGTAGTATACATGCTACCACTGGGTGACATCAGACGTCATGGCCGGGTCTACCACTGCTATGCAGGTTATACACACCTGTACCTGTCCTGTGCTCCAGGTACTGAGATCCCAATAACATCCCTATACTATCTCCCATGCTATATGCAGTATACATGCTACCACTGGGTGACATCAGACATCATGGCCGGATCTACCACTGCTATGCAGGTTATACACACCTGTACCTGTCCTGCGCCCCAGGTACTGAGATCCCAATAACACCCTATACTATCTCCCATGCTATATGCAGTATACATGCTACCACTGGGTGACATCAGACGTCAGGACCGGGTCTACCACTACTATGCAGGTTATACACACCTGTACCTGTCCTGTGCCCCAGGTACTGAGATCCCAATAACATCCCTATACTATCTCCCATGCTATATACAGTATACATGCTACCACTGGGTGACATCAGACATCATGGCTGGGTCTACCACTGCTATGCAGGTTATACACACCTGTACCTGTCCTGTGCTCCAGGTACTGAGATCCCAATAACACCCCTATACTATCTCCCATGCTATATGCAGTATACATGCTACCACTGGGTGACATCAGACATCATGGCCGGGTCTACCACTGCTATGCAGGTTATACACACCTGTACCTGTCCTGTGCCCCAGGTACTGAGATCCCTATACTATCTCCCATGCTATATACAGTATACATGCTACCACTGGGTGACATCAGACATCATGGCCGGGTCTACCACTGCTATGCAGGTTATACACACCTGTACCTGTCCTGTGCTCCAGGTACTGAGATCCCAATAACATCCCTATACTATCTCCCATGTTATATGCAGTATACATGCTACCACTAGGTGACATCAGACATCATGGCCGGGTCTACCACTGCTATGCAGGTTATACACACCTGTACCTGTCCTGTGCTCCAGGTACTGAGATCCCAATAACACCCCTATACTATCTCCCATGCTATATGCAGTATACATGCTACCACTGGGTGACATCAGACGTCATGGCCGGGTCTACCACTGCTATGCAGGTTATACACACCTGTACCTGTCCTGTGCCCCAGGTACTGAGATCCCAATAACATCCCTATACTATCTCCCATGCTATATACAGTATACATGCTACCACTAGGTGACATCAGACGTCATGGCCGGGTCTACCACTGCTATGCAGGTTATACACACCTGTACCTGTCCTGTGCCCCAGGTACTGAGATCCCAATAACACCCCTATACTATCTCCCATGCTATATGCAGTATACATGCTACCACTGGGTGACATCAGACGTCATGGCCGGGTCTACCACTGCTATGTAGGTTATACACACCTGTACCTGTCCTGTGCCCCAGGTACTGAGATCCCAATAACACCCTATACTATCTCCCATGCTATATGCAGTATACATGCTACCACTAGGTGACATCAGACGTCATGGCCGGGTCTACCACTGCTATGCAGGTTATACACACCTGTACCTGTCCTGTGCCCCAGGTACTGAGATCCCAATAACATCCCTATACTATCTCCCATGCTATATGCAGTATACATGCTACCACTGGGTGACATCAGACATCATGGCCGGGTCTACCACTGCTATGCAGGTTATACACACCTGTACCTGTCCTGTGCCCCAGGTACTGAGATCCCAATAACATCCCTATACTATCTCCCATGCTATATGTAGTATACATGCTACCACTAGGTGACATCAGACATCATGGCCGGGTCTACCACTGCTATGCAGGTTATACACACCTGTACCTGTCCTGTGCCCCAGGTACTGAGATCCCAATAACACCCCTATACTATCTCCCATGCTATATGCAGTATACATGCTACCACTAGGTGACATCAGACGTCATGGCCGGGTCTACCACTGCTATGCAGGTTATACACACCTGTACCTGTCCTGTGCCCCAGGTACTGAGATCCCAATAACACCCCTATACTATCTCCCATGCTATATGCAGTATACATGCTACCACTGGGTGACATCAGACGTCATGGCCGGGTCTACCACTGCTATGCAGGTTATACACACCTGTACCTGTCCTGCGCCCCAGGTACTGAGATCCCAATAACATCCCTATACTATCTCCCATGTTATATGCAGTATACATGCTACCACTGGGTGACATCTGGCGTCATGGCCGGGTCTACCACTGCTATGCAGGTTATACACACCTGTACCTGTCCTGTGCTCCAGGTACTGAGATCCCAATAACATCCCTATACTATCTCCCATGCTATATGCAGTATACATGCTACCACTGGGTGACATCAGACATCATGGCCGGGTCTACCACTGCTATGCAGGTTATACACACCTGTACCTGTCCTGTGCCCCAGGTACTGAGATCCCAATAACACCCCTATACTATCTCCCATGTTATATGCAGTATACATGCTACCACTGGGTGACATCAGACGTCATGGCCGGGTCTACCACTGCTATGCAGGTTATACACACCTGTACCTGTCCTGTGCTCCAGGTACTGAGATCCCAATAACATCCCTATGCTATCTCCCATGCTATATGCAGTATACATGCTACCACTGGGTGACATCAGACATCATGGCCGGGTCTACCACTGCTATGCAGGTTATACACACCTGTACCTGTCCTGTGCCCCAGGTACTGAGATCCCAATAACATCCCTATACTATCTCCCATGCTATATACAGTATACATGCTACCACTAGGTGACATCAGACATCATGGCTGGGTCTACCACTGCTATGCAGGTTATACACACCTGTACCTGTCCTGTGCTCCAGGTACTGAGATCCCAATAACACCCCTATACTATCTCCCATGTTATATGCAGTATACATGCTACCACTGGGTGACATCAGACATCATGGCCGGGTCTACCACTGCTATGCAGGTTATACACACCTGTACCTGTCCTGTGCCCCAGGTACTGAGATCCCAATAACACCCTATACTATCTCCCATGCTATATGCAGTATACATGCTACCACTGGGTGACATCAGACGTCATGGCCGGGTCTACCACTGCTATGCAGGTTATACACACCTGTACCTGTCCTGTGCCCCAGGTACTGAGATCCCAATAACATCCCTATACTATCTCCCATGCTATATGTAGTATACATGCTACCACTGGGTGACATCAGACATCATGGCCGGGTCTACCACTGCTATGCAGGTTATACACACCTGTACCTGTCCTGTGCCCCAGGTACTGAGATCCCAATAACATCACTATACTATCTTCCATGCTATATGTAGTATACATGCTACCACTGGGTGACATCAGACGTCATGGCCGGGTCTACCACTGCTATGCAGGTTATACACACCTGTACCTGTCCTGTGCTCCAGGTACTGAGATCCCAATAACACCCCTATACTATCTCCCATGCTATATGCAGTATACATGCTACCACTAGGTGACATCAGACGTCATGGCCGGGTCTACCACTGCTATGCAGGTTATACACACCTGTACCTGTCCTGTGCCCCAGGTACTGAGATCCCAATAACATCCCTATACTATCTCCCATACTATATATAGTATACATGCTACCACTGGGTGACATCAGACATCATGGCCGGGTCTACCACTGCTATGCAGGTTATACACACCTGTACCTGTCCTGTGCCCCATGTACTGAGATCCCAATAACACCCCTATACTATCTCCCATGCTATATGCAGTATACATGCTACCACTGGGTGACATCAGACATCATGGCCGGGTCTACCACTGCTATGCAGGTTATACACACCTGTACCTGTCCTGTGCTCCAGGTACTGAGATCCCAATAACATCCCTATACTATCTCCCATGCTATATGTAGTATACATGCTACCACTGGGTGACATCAGACATCATGGCCGGGTCTACCACTGCTATGCAGGTTATACACACCTGTACCTGTCCTGTGCCCCAGGTACTGAGATCCCAATAACATCCCTATACTATCTCCCATGCTATATGCAGTATACATGCTACCACTGGGTGACATCAGACGTCATGGCCGGGTCTACCACTGCTATGCAGGTTATACACACCTGTACCTGTCCTGTGCTCCAGGTACTGAGATCCCAATAACATCCCTATACTATCTCCCATGCTATATGCAGTATACATGCTACCACTGGGTGACATCAGACGTCATGGCCGGGTCTACCACTGCTATGCAGGTTATACACACCTGTACCTGTCCTGTGCTCCAGGTACTGAGATCCCAATAACATCCATATACTATCTCCCATGCTATATATAGTATACATGCTACCACTGGGTGACATCAGACATCATGGCCGGGTCTACCACTGCTATGCAGGTGATACACACCTGTACCTGTCCTGTGCTCCAGGTACTGAGATCCCAATAACACCCCTATACTATCTCCCATGCTATATACAGTATACATGCTACCACTGGGTGACATCAGACGTCATGGCCGGGTCTACCACTGCTATGCAGGTTATACACACCTGTACCTGTCCTGTGCCCCAGGTACTGAGATCCCAATAACATCCCTATACTATCTCCCATGCTATATGCAGTATACATGCTACCACTGGGTGACATCAGACGTCATGGCCGGGTCTACCACTGCTATGCAGGTTATACACACCTGTACCTGTCCTGTGCTCCAGGTACTGAGATCCCAATAACACCCCTATACTATCTCCCATGCTATATGCAGTATACATGCTACCACTGGGTGACATCAGACATCATGGCCGGGTCTACCACTGCTATGCAGGTTATACACACCTGTACCTGTCCTGTGCCCCAGGTACTGAGATCCCAATAACACCCCTATACGATCTCCCATGCTATATGCAGTATACATGCTACCACTGGGTGACATCAGACATCATGGCCGGGTCTACCACTGCTATGCAGGTTATACACACCTGTACCTGTCCTGTGCCCCAGGTACTGAGATCCCAATAACATCCCTATACTATCTCCCATGCTATATGCAGTATACATGCTACCACTGGGTGACATCAGACATCATGGCCGGGTCTACCACTGCTATGCAGGTTATACACACCTGTACCTGTCCTGTGCCCCAGGTACTGAGATCCCAATAACACCCCTATACTATCTCCCATGCTATATACAGTATACATGCTACCACTGGGTGACATCAGACATCATGGCCGGGTCTACCACTGCTATGCAGGTTATACACACCTGTACCTGTCCTGTGCCCCAGGTACTGAGATCCCAATAACACCCCTATACTATCTCCCATGCTATATACAGTATACATGCTACCACTAGGTGACAGCAGACGTCATGGCCGGGTCTACCACTGCTATGCAGGTTATACACACCTGTACCTGTCCTGTGCTCCAGGTACTGAGATCCCAATAACACCCCTATACTATCTCCCATGCTATATATAGTATACATGCTACCACTAGGTGACATCAGACATCATGGCCGGGTCTACCACTGCTATGCAGGTTATACACACCTGTACCTGTCCTGCGCCCCAGGTACTGAGATCCCAATAACATCCCTATACTATCTCCCATGTTATATGCAGTATACATGCTACCACTGGGTGACATCAGACATCATGGCCGGGTCTACCACTGCTATGCAGGTTATACACACCTGTACCTGTCCTGTGCTCCAGGTACTGAGATCCCAATAACACCCCTATACTATCTCCCATGCTATATGCAGTATACATGCTACCACTGGGTGACATCAGACATCATGGCCGGGTCTACCATTGCTATGCAGGTTATACACACCTGTACCTGTCCTGTGCCCCAGGTACTGAGATCCCAATAACACCCCTATACGATCTCCCATGCTATATGCAGTATACATGCTACCACTGGGTGACATCAGACATCATGGCCGGGTCTACCACTGCTATGCAGGTTATACACACCTGTACCTGTCCTGTGCCCCAGGTACTGAGATCCCAATAACACCCCTATACGATCTCCCATGCTATATGCAGTATACATGCTACCACTGGGTGACATCAGACATCATGGCCGGGTCTACCACTGCTATGCAGGTTATACACACCTGTACCTGTCCTGTGCCCCAGGTACTGAGATCCCAATAACATCCCTATACTATCTCCCATGCTATATGCAGTATACATGCTACCACTGGGTGACATCAGACATCATGGCCGGGTCTACCACTGCTATGCAGGTTATACACACCTGTACCTGTCCTGTGCCCCAGGTACTGAGATCCCAATAACACCCCTATACTATCTCCCATGCTATATACAGTATACATGCTACCACTGGGTGACATCAGACATCATGGCCGGGTCTACCACTGCTATGCAGGTTATACACACCTGTACCTGTCCTGTGCCCCAGGTACTGAGATCCCAATAACACCCCTATACTATCTCCCATGCTATATACAGTATACATGCTACCACTAGGTGACAGCAGACGTCATGGCCGGGTCTACCACTGCTATGCAGGTTATACACACCTGTACCTGTCCTGTGCTCCAGGTACTGAGATCCCAATAACACCCCTATACTATCTCCCATGCTATATATAGTATACATGCTACCACTAGGTGACATCAGACATCATGGCCGGGTCTACCACTGCTATGCAGGTTATACACACCTGTACCTGTCCTGCGCCCCAGGTACTGAGATCCCAATAACATCCCTATACTATCTCCCATGTTATATGCAGTATACATGCTACCACTGGGTGACATCAGACATCATGGCCGGGTCTACCACTGCTATGCAGGTTATACACACCTGTACCTGTCCTGTGCTCCAGGTACTGAGATCCCAATAACACCCCTATACTATCTCCCATGCTATATGCAGTATACATGCTACCACTGGGTGACATCAGACATCATGGCCGGGTCTACCACTGCTATGCAGGTTATACACACCTGTACCTGTCCTGTGCCCCAGGTACTGAGATCCCAATAACATCCCTATACTATCTCCCATGTTATATATAGTATACATGCTACCACTGGGTGACATCAGACGTCATGGCCGGGTCTACCACTGCTATGCAGGTTATACACACCTGTACCTGTCCTGTGCCCCAGGTACTGAGATCCCAATAACACCCCTATACGATCTCCCATGCTATATGCAGTATACATGCTACCACTGGGTGACATCAGACATCATGGCCGGGTCTACCACTGCTATGCAGGTTATACACACCTGTACCTGTCCTGTGCCCCAGGTACTGAGATCCCAATAACATCCCTATACTATCTCCCATGCTATATGCAGTATACATGCTACCACTGGGTGACATCAGACATCATGGCCGGGTCTACCACTGCTATGCAGGTTATACACACCTGTACCTGTCCTGTGCCCCAGGTACTGAGATCCCAATAACACCCCTATACTATCTCCCATGCTATATACAGTATACATGCTACCACTAGGTGACATCAGACATCATGGCCGGGTCTACCACTGCTATGCAGGTTATACACACCTGTACCTGTCCTGTGCCCCAGGTACTGAGATCCCAATAACACCCCTATACTATCTCCCATGCTATATACAGTATACATGCTACCACTAGGTGACAGCAGACGTCATGGCCGGGTCTACCACTGCTATGCAGGTTATACACACCTGTACCTGTCCTGTGCTCCAGGTACTGAGATCCCAATAACACCCCTATACTATCTCCCATGCTATATATAGTATACATGCTACCACTAGGTGACATCAGACATCATGGCCGGGTCTACCACTGCTATGCAGGTTATACACACCTGTACCTGTCCTGCGCCCCAGGTACTGAGATCCCAATAACATCCCTATACTATCTCCCATGTTATATGCAGTATACATGCTACCACTGGGTGACATCAGACATCATGGCCGGGTCTACCACTGCTATGCAGGTTATACACACCTGTACCTGTCCTGTGCTCCAGGTACTGAGATCCCAATAACACCCCTATACTATCTCCCATGCTATATATAGTATACATGCTACCACTAGGTGACATCAGACGTCATGGCCGGGTCTACCACTGCTATGCAGGTTATACACACCTGTACCTGTCCTGTGCCCCAGGTACTGAGATCCCAATAACACCCCAATAACACCCTATACTATCTCCCATGCTATATGCAGTATACATGCTACCACTGGGTGACATCAGACGTCATGGCAGGGTCTACCACTGCTATGCAGGTTATACACACCTGTATCTGTCCTGTGCTCCAGGTACTGAGATCCCAATAACACCCCTATACTATCTCCCATGCTATATACAGTATACATGCTACCACTGGGTGACATCAGACGTCATGGCCGGGTCTACCACTGCTATGCAGGTTATACACACCTGTACCTGTCCTGTGCCCCAGGTACTGAGATCCCAATAACACCCCAATAACACCCTATACTATCTCCCATGTAATATGTAGTATACGTGCTACCACTGGGTGACATCAGACATCATGGCCGGGTCTACCACTGCTATGCAGGTTATACACACCTGTACCTGTCCTGTGCCTCAGGTACTGAGATCCCAATAACATCCCTATACTATCTCCCATGCTATATACAGTATACATGCTACCACTGGGTGACATCAGACATCATGGCTGGGTCTACCACTGCTATGCAGGTTATACACACCTGTATCTGTCCTGTGCTCCAGGTACTGAGATCCCAATAACACCCCTATACTATCTCCCATGCTATATGCAGTATACATGCTACCACTGGGTGACATCAGACATCATGGCCGGGTCTACCACTGCTATGCATGTTATACACACCTGTACCTGTCCTGTGCTCCAGGTACTGAGATCCCAATAACACCCCTATACTATCTCCCATGCTATATGCAGTATACATGCTACCACTGGGTGACATCAGACATCATGGCCGGGTCTACCACTGCTATGCAGGTTATACACACCTGTACCTGTCCTGTGCCCCAGGTACTGAGATCCCAATAACACCCCTATACTATCTCCCATGCTATATGCAGTATACATGCTACCACTGGGTGACATCAGACATCATGGCCGGGTCTACCACTGCTATGCATGTTATACACACCTGTACCTGTCCTGTGCCCCAGGTACTGAGATCCCAATAACACCCTATACTATCTCCCATGCTATATATAGTATACATGCTACCACTGGGAGACATCAGACGTCATGGCTGGGTCTACCACTGCTATGCAGGTTATACACACCTGTACCTGTCCTGTGCTCCTGGTACTGAGATCCCAATAACATTACTATACTATCTCCCATGCTATATGCAGTATACATGCTACCACTAGGTGACATCAGACATCATGGCCGGGTCTACCACTGCTATGCAGGTTATACACACCTGTACCTGTCCTGTGCTCCAGGTACTGAGATCCCAATAACATCCCTATACTATCTCCCATGCTATATGCAGTATACATGCTACCACTGGGTGACATCAGACATCATGGCCGGGTCTACCACTGCTATGCAGGTTATACACACCTGTACCTGTCCTGTGCCCCAGGTACTGAGATCCCAATAACACCCCTATACTATCTCCCATGCTATATGCAGTATACATGCTACCACTGGGTGACATCAGACATCATGGCCGGGTCTACCACTGCTATGCAGGTTATACACACCTGTACCTGTCCTGTGCTCCAGGTACTGAGATCCCAATAACACCCCTATACTATCTCCCATGCTATATGTAGTATACATGCTACCACTCAGTGACATCAGACGTCATGGCCGGGTCTACCACTGCTATGCAGGTTATACACACCTGTACCTGTCCTGTGCCCCAGGTACTGAGATCCCAATAACACCCCTATGCTATCTCCCATGCTATATGTAGTATACATGCTACCACTCAGTGACATCAGACGTCATGGCCGGGTCTACCACTGCTATGCAGGTTATACACACCTGTACCTGTCCTGTGCCCCAGGTACTGAGATCCCAATAACACCCCTATACTATCTCCCATGCTATATGCAGTATACATGCTACCACTGGGTGACATCAGACATCATGGCCGGGTCTACCACTGCTATGTAGGTTATACACACCTGTACCTGTCCTGTGCCCCAGGTACTGAGATCCCAATAACACCCCTATACTATCTCCCATGCTATATGCAGTATACATACTACCACTGGGTGACATCAGACATCATGGCCGGGTCTACCACTGCTATGCAGGTTATACACACCTGTACCTGTCCTGTGCCCCAGGTACTGAGATCCCAATAACACCCCTATACTATCTCCCATGCTATATGCAGTATACATGCTACCACTGGGTGACATCAGACATCATGGCCGGGTCTACCACTGCTATGCAGGTTATACACACCTGTACCTGTCCTGTGCCCCAGGTACTGAGATCCCAATAACATCCCTATACTATCTCCCATGCTATATGCAGTATACATGCTACCACTAGGTGACATCAGACGTCATGGCCGGGTCTACCACTGCTATGCAGGTTATACACACCTGTACCTGTCCTGTGCCCCAGGTACTGAGATCCCAATAACACCCTATACTATCTCCCATGCTATATGTAGTATACATGCTACCACTGGGTGACATCAGACATCATGGCCGGGTCTACCACTGCTATGCAGGTTATACACACCTGTACCTGTCCTGTGCCCCAGGTACTGAGATCCCAATAACACCCCTATACTATCTCCCATGCTATATGCAGTATACATGCTACCACTGGGTGACATCAGACATCATGGCCGGGTCTACCACTGCTATGCAGGTTATACACACCTGTACCTGTCCTGTGCTCCAGGTACTGAGATCCCAATAACATCCCTATACTATCTCCCATGCTATATGTAGTATACATGCTACCACTGGGTGACATCAGACATCATGGCCGGGTCTACCACTGCTATGCAGGTTATACACACCTGTACCTGTCCTGTGCCCCAGGTACTGAGATCCCAATAACATCCCTATACTATCTCCCATGCTATATGCAGTATACATGCTACCACTGGGTGACATCAGACGTCATGGCCGGGTCTACCACTGCTATGCAGGTTATACACACCTGTACCTGTCCTGTGCTCCAGGTACTGAGATCCCAATAACATCCCTATACTATCTCCCATGCTATATGCAGTATACATGCTACCACTGGGTGACATCAGACGTCATGGCCGGGTCTACCACTGCTATGCAGGTTATACACACCTGTACCTGTCCTGTGCTCCAGGTACTGAGATCCCAATAACATCCATATACTATCTCCCATGCTATATATAGTATACATGCTACCACTGGGTGACATCAGACATCATGGCCGGGTCTACCACTGCTATGCAGGTTATACACACCTGTATCTGTCCTGTGCCCCAGGTACTGAGATCCCAATAACATCCCTATACTATCTCCCATGCTATATGCAGTATACATGCTACCACTAGGTGACATCAGACGTCATGGCCGGGTCTACCACTGCTATGCAGGTTATACACACCTGTACCTGTCCTGTGCCCCAGGTACTGAGATCCCAATAACACCCTATACTATCTCCCATGCTATATGCAGTATACATGCTACCACTGGGTGACATCAGACATCATGGCCGGGTCTACCACTGCTATGCAGGTTATACACACCTGTACCTGTCCTGTGCCCCAGGTACTGAGATCCCAATAACACCCCTATACTATCTCCCATGCTATATGCAGTATACATGCTACCACTGGGTGACATCAGACATCATGGCCGGGTCTACCACTGCTATGCAGGTTATACACACCTGTACCTGTCCTGTGCCCCAGGTACTGAGATCCCAATAACACCCCTATACTATCTCCCATGCTATATGCAGTATACATGCTACCACTGGGTGACATCAGACATCATGGCCGGGTCTACCACTGCTATGCAGGTTATACACACCTGTACCTGTCCTGTGCTCCAGGTACTGAGATCCCAATAACATCCCTATACTATCTCCCATGCTATATGCAGTATACATGCTACCACTGGGTGACATCAGACATCATGGCCGGGTCTACCACTGCTATGCAGGTTATACACACCTGTACCTGTCCTGTGCCCCAGGTACTGAGATCCCAATAACATCCCTATACTATCTCCCATGCTATATGCAGTATACATGCTACCACTGGGTGACATCAGACGTCATGGCCGGGTCTACCACTGCTATGCAGGTTATACACACCTGTACCTGTCCTGTGCCCCAGGTACTGAGATCCCAATAACATCCCTATACTATCTCCCATGCTATATGCAGTATACATGCTACCACTGGGTGACATCAGACGTCATGGCCGGGTCTACCACTGCTATGCAGGTTATACACACCTGTACCTGTCCTGTGCTCCAGGTACTGAGATCCCAATAACACCCCTATACTATCTCCCATGCTATATGTAGTATACATGCTACCACTGGGTGACATCAGACATCATGGCCGGGTCTACCACTGCTATGCAGGTTATACACACCTGTACCTGTCCTGTGCTCCAGGTACTGAGATCCCAATAACATCCATATACTATCTCCCATGCTATATATAGTATACATGCTACCACTGGGTGACATCAGACATCATGGCCGGGTCTACCACTGCTATGCAGGTGATACACACCTGTACCTGTCCTGTGCTCCAGGTACTGAGATCCCAATAACACCCCTATACTATCTCCCATGCTATATACAGTATACATGCTACCACTGGGTGACATCAGACGTCATGGCCGGGTCTACCACTGCTATGCAGGTTATACACACCTGTACCTGTCCTGTGCCCCAGGTACTGAGATCCCAATAACATCCCTATACTATCTCCCATGCTATATGCAGTATACATGCTACCACTGGGTGACATCAGACGTCATGGCCGGGTCTACCACTGCTATGCAGGTTATACACACCTGTACCTGTCCTGTGCTCCAGGTACTGAGATCCCAATAACACCCCTATACTATCTCCCATGCTATATGCAGTATACATGCTACCACTGGGTGACATCAGACATCATGGCCGGGTCTACCACTGCTATGCAGGTTATACACACCTGTACCTGTCCTGTGCTCCAGGTACTGAGATCCCAATAACATCCATATACTATCTCCCATGCTATATATAGTATACATGCTACCACTGGGTGACATCAGACATCATGGCCGGGTCTACCACTGCTATGCAGGTGATACACACCTGTACCTGTCCTGTGCTCCAGGTACTGAGATCCCAATAACACCCCTATACTATCTCCCATGCTATATACAGTATACATGCTACCACTGGGTGACATCAGACGTCATGGCCGGGTCTACCACTGCTATGCAGGTTATACACACCTGTACCTGTCCTGTGCCCCAGGTACTGAGATCCCAATAACATCCCTATACTATCTCCCATGCTATATGCAGTATACATGCTACCACTGGGTGACATCAGACGTCATGGCCGGGTCTACCACTGCTATGCAGGTTATACACACCTGTACCTGTCCTGTGCTCCAGGTACTGAGATCCCAATAACACCCCTATACTATCTCCCATGCTATATGCAGTATACATGCTACCACTGGGTGACATCAGACATCATGGCCGGGTCTACCACTGCTATGCAGGTTATACACACCTGTACCTGTCCTGTGCCCCAGGTACTGAGATCCCAATAACACCCATATACGATCTCCCATGCTATATGCAGTATACATGCTACCACTGGGTGACATCAGACATCATGGCCGGGTCTACCACTGCTATGCAGGTTATACACACCTGTACCTGTCCTGCGCCCCAGGTACTGAGATCCCAATAACATCCCTATACTATCTCCCATGCTATATACAGTATACATGCTACCACTGGGTGACATCAGACATCATGGCCGGGTCTACCACTGCTATGCAGGTTATACACACCTGTACCTGTCCTGTGCCCCAGGTACTGAGATCCCAATAACACCCCTATACTATCTCCCATGCTATATACAGTATACATGCTACCACTAGGTGACAGCAGACGTCATGGCCGGGTCTACCACTGCTATGCAGGTTATACACACCTGTACCTGTCCTGTGCTCCAGGTACTGAGATCCCAATAACACCCCTATACTATCTCCCATGCTATATATAGTATACATGCTACCACTAGGTGACATCAGACATCATGGCCGGGTCTACCACTGCTATGCAGGTTATACACACCTGTACCTGTCCTGCGCCCCAGGTACTGAGATCCCAATAACATCCCTATACTATCTCCCATGTTATATGCAGTATACATGCTACCACTGGGTGACATCAGACATCATGGCCGGGTCTACCACTGCTATGCAGGTTATACACACCTGTACCTGTCCTGCGCCCCAGGTACTGAGATCCCAATAACATCCCTATACTATCTCCCATGCTATATGCAGTATACATGCTACCACTGGGTGACATCAGACATCATGGCCGGGTCTACCACTGCTATGCAGGTTATACACACCTGTACCTGTCCTGTGCTCCAGGTACTGAGATCCCAATAACATCCCTATACTATCTCCCATGCTATATGCAGTATACATGCTACCACTGGGTGACATCAGACATCATGGCCGGGTCTACCACTGCTATGCAGGTTATACACACCTGTACCTGTCCTGTGCCCCAGGTACTGAGATCCCAATAACATCCCTATACTATCTCCCATGCTATATGCAGTATACATGCTACCACTGGGTGACATCAGACGTCATGGCCGGGTCTACCACTGCTATGCAGGTTATACACACCTGTACCTGTCCTGTGCCCCAGGTACTGAGATCCCAATAACATCCCTATACTATCTCCCATGCTATATGCAGTATACATGCTACCACTGGGTGACATCAGACGTCATGGCCGGGTCTACCACTGCTATGCAGGTTATACACACCTGTACCTGTCCTGTGCTCCAGGTACTGAGATCCCAATAACATCCATATACTATCTCCCATGCTATATATAGTATACATGCTACCACTGGGTGACATCAGACGTCATGGCCGGGTCTACCACTGCTATGCAGGTGATACACACCTGTACCTGTCCTGTGCTCCAGGTACTGAGATCCCAATAACACCCCTATACTATCTCCCATGCTATATACAGTATACATGCTACCACTGGGTGACATCAGACGTCATGGCCGGGTCTACCACTGCTATGCAGGTTATACACACCTGTACCTGTCCTGTGCCCCAGGTACTGAGATCCCAATAACATCCCTATACTATCTCCCATGCTATATGCAGTATACATGCTACCACTGGGTGACATCAGACGTCATGGCCGGGTCTACCACTGCTATGCAGGTTATACACACCTGTACCTGTCCTGTGCTCCAGGTACTGAGTTCCCAATAACACCCCTATACTATCTCCCATGCTATATGCAGTATACATGCTACCACTGGGTGACATCAGACAGCATGGCCGGGTCTACCACTGCTATGCAGATTATACACACCTGTACCTGTCCTGTGCCCCAGGTACTGAGATCCCAATAACACCCCTATACGATCTCCCATGCTATATGCAGTATACATGCTACCACTGGGTGACATCAGACATCATGGCCGGGTCTACCACTGCTATGCAGGTTATACACACCTGTACCTGTCCTGTGCTCCAGGTACTGAGATCCCAATAACATCCTTATACTATCTCCCATGCTATATGCAGTATACATGCTACCACTGGGTGACATCAGACATCATGGCCGGGTCTACCACTGCTATGCAGGTTATACACACCTGTACCTGTCCTGTGCTCCATGTACTGAGATCCCAATAACACCCCTATACTATCTCCCATGCTATATGCAGTATACATGCTACCACTGGGTGACATCAGACATCATGGCCGGGTCTACCACTGCTATGCAGGTTATACACACCTGTACCTGTCCTGTGCCCCAGGTACTGAGATCCCAATAACATCCCTATACGATCTCCCATGCTATATGCAGTATACATGCTACCACTGGGTGACATCAGACATCATGGCCGGGTCTACCACTGCTATGCAGGTTATACACACCTGTACCTGTCCTGTGCCCCAGGTACTGAGATCCCAATAACACCCCTATACTATCTCCCATGCTATATACAGTATACATGCTACCACTGGGTGACATCAGACATCATGGCCGGGTCTACCACTGCTATGCAGGTTATACACACCTGTACCTGTCCTGTGCCCCAGGTACTGAGATCCCAATAACACCCCTATACTATCTCCCATGCTATATACAGTATACATGCTACCACTAGGTGACAGCAGACGTCATGGCCGGGTCTACCACTGCTATGCAGGTTATACACACCTGTACCTGTCCTGTGCTCCAGGTACTGAGATCCCAATAACACCCCTATACTATCTCCCATGCTATATATAGTATACATGCTACCACTAGGTGACATCAGACGTCATGGCCGGGTCTACCACTGCTATGCAGGTTATACACACCTGTACCTGTCCTGCGCCCCAGGTACTGAGATCCCAATAACATCCCTATACTATCTCCCATGTTATATGCAGTATACATGCTACCACTGGGTGACATCAGACATCATGGCCGGGTCTACCACTGCTATGCAGGTTATACACACCTGTACCTGTCCTGTGCTCCAGGTACTGAGATCCCAATAACACCCCTATACTATCTCCCATGCTATATGCAGTATACATGCTACCACTGGGTGACATCAGACATCATGGCCGGGTCTACCACTGCTATGCAGGTTATACACACCTGTACCTGTCCTGTGCCCCAGGTACTGAGATCCCAATAACACCCCTATACGATCTCCCATGCTATATGCAGTATACATGCTACCACTGGGTGACATCAGACATCATGGCCGGGTCTACCACTGCTATGCAGGTTATACACACCTGTACCTGTCCTGTGCCCCAGGTACTGAGATCCTAATAACACCCCTATACGATCTCCCATGCTATATGCAGTATACATGCTACCACTGGGTGACATCAGACATCATGGCCGGGTCTACCACTGCTATGCAGGTTATACATACCTGTACCTGTCCTGTGCCCCAGGTACTGAGATCCCAATAACATCCCTATACTATCTCCCATGCTATATGCAGTATACATGCTACCACTGGGTGACATCAGACATCATGGCCGGGTCTACCACTGCTATGCAGGTTATACACACCTGTACCTGTCCTGTGCCCCAGGTACTGAGATCCCAATAACACCCCTATACTATCTCCCATGCTATATGCAGTATACATGCTACCACTGGGTGACATCAGACATCATGGCCGGGTCTACCACTGCTATGCAGGTTATACACACCTGTACCTGTCCTGTGCCCCAGGTACTGAGATCCCAATAACACCCCTATACTATCTCCCATGCTATATACAGTATACATGCTACCACTAGGTGACAGCAGACGTCATGGCCGGGTCTACCACTGCTATGCAGGTTATACACACCTGTACCTGTCCTGTGCTCCAGGTACTGAGATCCCAATAACACCCCTATACTATCTCCCATGCTATATATAGTATACATGCTACCACTAGGTGACATCAGACATCATGGCCGGGTCTACCACTGCTATGCAGGTTATACACACCTGTACCTGTCCTGTGCCCCAGGTACTGAGATCCCAATAACATCCCTATACTATCTCCCATGCTATATGCAGTATACATGCTACCACTAGGTGACATCAGACGTCATGGCCGGGTCTACCACTGCTATGCAGGTTATACACACCTGTACCTGTCCTGTGCCCCAGGTACTGAGATCCCAATAACACCCTATACTATCTCCCATGCTATATGTAGTATACATGCTACCACTGGGTGACATCAGACATCATGGCCGGGTCTACCACTGCTATGCAGGTTATACACACCTGTACCTGTCCTGTGCCCCAGGTACTGAGATCCCAATAACACCCCTATACTATCTCCCATGCTATATGCAGTATACATGCTACCACTGGGTGACATCAGACATCATGGCCGGGTCTACCACTGCTATGCAGGTTATACACACCTGTACCTGTCCTGTGCCCCAGGTACTGAGATCCCAATAACACCCCTATACTATCTCCCATGCTATATGCAGTATACATGCTACCACTGGGTGACATCAGACATCATGGCCGGGTCTACCACTGCTATGCAGGTTATACACACCTGTACCTGTCCTGTGCTCCAGGTACTGAGATCCCAATAACATCCCTATACTATCTCCCATGCTATATGTAGTATACATGCTACCACTGGGTGACATCAGACGTCATGGCCGGGTCTACCACTGCTATGCAGGTTATACACACCTGTACCTGTCCTGTGCCCCAGGTACTGAGATCCCAATAACATCCCTATACTATCTCCCATGCTATATGCAGTATACATGCTACCACTGGGTGACATCAGACGTCATGGCCGGGTCTACCACTGCTATGCAGGTTATACACACCTGTACCTGTCCTGTGCTCCAGGTACTGAGATCCCAATAACATCCCTATACTATCTCCCATGCTATATGCAGTATACATGCTACCACTGGGTGACATCAGACGTCATGGCCGGGTCTACCACTGCTATGCAGGTTATACACACCTGTACCTGTCCTGTGCTCCAGGTACTGAGATCCCAATAACATCCATATACTATCTCCCATGCTATATATAGTATACATGCTACCACTGGGTGACATCAGACGTCATGGCCGGGTCTACCACTGCTATGCAGGTGATACACACCTGTACCTGTCCTGTGCTCCAGGTACTGAGATCCCAATAACACCCCTATACTATCTCCCATGCTATATACAGTATACATGCTACCACTGGGTGACATCAGACGTCATGGCCGGGTCTACCACTGCTATGCAGGTTATACACACCTGTACCTGTCCTGTGCCCCAGGTACTGAGATCCCAATAACATCCCTATACTATCTCCCATGCTATATGCAGTATACATGCTACCACTGGGTGACATCAGACGTCATGGCCGGGTCTACCACTGCTATGCAGGTTATACACACCTGTACCTGTCCTGTGCTCCAGGTACTGAGATCCCAATAACACCCCTATACTATCTCCCATGCTATATGCAGTATACATGCTACCACTGGGTGACATCAGACATCATGGCCGGGTCTACCACTGCTATGCAGGTTATATACACCTGTACCTGTCCTGTGCCCCAGGTACTGAGATCCCAATAACACCCCTATACGATCTCCCATGCTATATGCAGTATACATGCTACCACTGGGTGACATCAGACATCATGGCCGGGTCTACCACTGCTATGCAGGTTATACACACCTGTACCTGTCCTGTGCCCCAGGTACTGAGATCCCAATAACATCCCTATACTATCTCCCATGCTATATGCAGTATACATGCTACCACTGGGTGACATCAGACATCATGGCCGGGTCTACCACTGCTATGCAGGTTATACACACCTGTACCTGTCCTGTGCCCCAGGTACTGAGATCCCAATAACACCCCTATACTATCTCCCATGCTATATACAGTATACATGCTACCACTGGGTGACATCAGACATCATGGCCGGGTCTACCACTGCTATGCAGGTTATACACACCTGTACCTGTCCTGTGCCCCAGGTACTGAGATCCCAATAACACCCTATACTATCTCCCATGCTATATGCAGTATACATGCTACCACTGGGTGACATCAGACATCATGGCCGGGTCTACCACTGCTATGCAGGTTATACACACCTGTACCTGTCCTGTGCCCCAGGTACTGAGATCCCTATACTATCTCCCATGCTATATACAGTATACATGCTACCACTGGGTGACATCAGACATCATGGCCGGGTCTACCACTGCTATGCAGGTTATACACACCTGTACCTGTCCTGCGCCCCAGGTACTGAGATCCCAATAACATCCCTATACTATCTCCCATGCTATATACAGTATACATGCTACCACTGGGTGACATCAGACATCATGGCCGGGTCTACCACTGCTATGCAGGTTATACACACCTGTACCTGTCCTGTGCTCCAGGTACTGAGATCCCAATAACACCCCTATACTATCTCCCATGCTATATGCAGTATACATGCTACCACTGGGTGACATCAGACATCATGGCCGGGTCTACCACTGCTATGCAGGTTATACACACCTGTACCTGTCCTGTGCCCCAGGTACTGAGATCCCAATAACACCCCTATACGATCTCCCATGCTATATGCAGTATACATGCTACCACTGGGTGACATCAGACATCATGGCCGGGTCTACCACTGCTATGCAGGTTATACACACCTGTACCTGTCCTGTGCCCCAGGTACTGAGATCCCAATAACACCCCTATACGATCTCCCATGCTATATGCAGTATACATGCTACCACTGGGTGACATCAGACATCATGGCCGGGTCTACCACTGCTATGCAGGTTATACACACCTGTACCTGTCCTGTGCCCCAGGTACTGAGATCCCAATAACATCCCTATACTATCTCCCATGCTATATGCAGTATACATGCTACCACTGGGTGACATCAGACATCATGGCCGGGTCTACCACTGCTATGCAGGTTATACACACCTGTACCTGTCCTGTGCCCCAGGTACTGAGATCCCAATAACACCCCTATACTATCTCCCATGCTATATACAGTATACATGCTACCACTGGGTGACATCAGACATCATGGCCGGGTCTACCACTGCTATGCAGGTTATACACACCTGTACCTGTCCTGTGCCCCAGGTACTGAGATCCCAATAACACCCCTATACTATCTCCCATGCTATATACAGTATACATGCTACCACTAGGTGACAGCAGACGTCATGGCCGGGTCTACCACTGCTATGCAGGTTATACACACCTGTACCTGTCCTGTGCTCCAGGTACTGAGATCCCAATAACACCCCTATACTATCTCCCATGCTATATATAGTATACATGCTACCACTAGGTGACATCAGACATCATGGCCGGGTCTACCACTGCTATGCAGGTTATACACACCTGTACCTGTCCTGCGCCCCAGGTACTGAGATCCCAATAACATCCCTATACTATCTCCCATGTTATATGCAGTATACATGCTACCACTGGGTGACATCAGACATCATGGCCGGGTCTACCACTGCTATGCAGGTTATACACACCTGTACCTGTCCTGTGCTCCAGGTACTGAGATCCCAATAACACCCCTATACTATCTCCCATGCTATATGCAGTATACATGCTACCACTGGGTGACTTCAGACATCATGGCCGGGTCTACCACTGCTATGCAGGTTATACACACCTGTACCTGTCCTGTGCCCCAGGTACTGAGATCCCAATAACACCCCTATACGATCTCCCATGCTATATGCAGTATACATGCTACCACTGGGTGACATCAGACATCATGGCCGGGTCTACCACTGCTATGCAGGTTATACACACCTGTACCTGTCCTGTGCCCCAGGTACTGAGATCCCAATAACATCCCTATACTATCTCCCATGCTATATGCAGTATACATGCTACCACTGGGTGACATCAGACATCATGGCCGGGTCTACCACTGCTATGCAGGTTATACACACCTGTACCTGTCCTGTGCTCCAGGTACTGAGATCCCAATAACACCCCTATACTATCTCCCATGCTATGTGCAGTATACATGCTACCACTGGGTGACATCAGACATCATGGCCGGGTCTACCACTGCTATGTAGGTTATACACACCTGTACCTGTCCTGTGCTCCAGGTACTGAGATCCCAATAACACCCCTATACTATCTCCCATGCTATATGTAGTATACATGCTACCACTGGGTGACATCAGACGTCATGGCCGGGTCTACCACTGCTATGCAGGTTATACACACCTGTACCTGTCCTGTGCTCCAGGTACTGAGATCCCAATAACACCCCTATACTATCTCCCATGCTATATATAGTATACATGCTACCACTAGGTGACATCAGACATCATGGCCGGGTCTACCACTGCTATGCAGGTGATACACACCTGTACCTGTCCTGTGCTCCAGGTACTGAGATCCCAATAACATCCCTATACTATCTCCCATGCTATATGCAGTATACATGCTACCACTGGGTGACATCAGACGTCATGGCCGGGTCTACCACTGCTATGCAGGTTATACACACCTGTACCTGTCCTGTGCTCCAGGTACTGAGATCCCAATAACACCCCTATACTATCTCCCATGCTATATATAGTATACATGCTACCACTAGGTGACATCAGACGTCATGGCCGGGTCTACCACTGCTATGCAGGTTATACACACCTGTACCTGTCCTGTGCCCCAGGTACTGAGATCCCAATAACACCCCAATAACACCCTATACTATCTCCCATGCTATATGCAGTATACATGCTACCACTGGGTGACATCAGACGTCATGGCCGGGTCTACCACTGCTATGCAGGTTATACACACCTGTACCTGTCCTGTGCTCCAGGTACTGAGATCCCAATAACACCCCTATACTATCTCCCATGCTATATACAGTATACATGCTACCACTGGGTGACATCAGACGTCATGGCCGGGTCTACCACTGCTATGCAGGTTATACACACCTGTACCTGTCCTGTGCCCCAGGTACTGAGATCCCAATAACACCCCAATAACACCCTATACTATCTCCCATGTAATATGTAGTATACGTGCTACCACTGGGTGACATCAGACATCATGGCCGGGTCTACCACTGCTATGCAGGTTATACACACCTGTACCTGTCCTGTGCCTCAGGTACTGAGATCCCAATAACATCCCTATACTATCTCCCATGCTATATACAGTATACATGCTACCACTGGGTGACATCAGACATCATGGCCGGGTCTACCACTGCTATGCAGGTTATACACACCTGTATCTGTCCTGTGCTCCAGGTACTGAGATCCCAATAACACCCCTATACTATCTCCCATGCTATATACAGTATACATGCTACCACTGGGTGACGTCAGACGTCATGGCCGGGTCTACCACTGCTATGCAGGTGATACACACCTGTACCTGTCCTGTGCTCCAGGTACTGAGATCCCAATAACACCCCTATACTATCTCCCATGCTATATATAGTATACATGCTACCACTAGGTGACATCAGACGTCATGGCCGGGTCTACCACTGCTATGCAGGTTATACACACCTGTATCTGTCCTGTGCTCCAGGTACTGAGATCCCAATAACACCCCTATACTATCTCCCATGCTATATGTAGTATACATGCTACCACTGGGTGACATCAGACATCATGGCTGGGTCTACCACTGCTATGCAGGTTATACACACCTGTACCTGTCCTGTGCCCCAGGTACTGAGATCCCAATAACACCCCTATACTATCTCCCATGCTATATGCAGTATACATGCTACCACTGGGTGACATCAGACATCATGGCCGGGTCTACCACTGCTATGCATGTTATACACACCTGTACCTGTCCTGTGCTCCAGGTACTGAGATCCCAATAACACCCCTATACTATCTCCCATGCTATATGCAGTATACATGCTACCACTGGGTGACATCAGACATCATGGCCGGGTCTACCACTGCTATGCATGTTATACACACCTGTACCTGTCCTGTGCCCCAGGTACTGAGATCCCAATAACACCCTATACTATCTCCCATGCTATATATAGTATACATGCTACCACTGGGAGACATCAGACGTCATGGCTGGGTCTACCACTGCTATGCAGGTTATACACACCTGTACCTGTCCTGTGCTCCTGGTACTGAGATCCCAATAACATTACTATACTATCTCCCATGCTATATGCAGTATACATGCTACCACTAGGTGACATCAGACATCATGGCCGGGTCTACCACTGCTATGCAGGTTATACACACCTGTACCTGTCCTGTGCTCCTGGTACTGAGATCCCAATAACATTACTATACTATCTCCCATGCTATATGCAGTATACATGCTACCACTAGGTGACATCAGACATCATGGCCGGGTCTACCACTGCTATGCAGGTTATACACACCTGTACCTGTCCTGTGCTCCAGGTACTGAGATCCCAATAACATCCCTATACTATCTCCCATGCTATATGCAGTATACATGCTACCACTGGGTGACATCAGACATCATGGCCGGGTCTACCACTGCTATGCAGGTTATACACACCTGTACCTGTCCTGTGCCCCAGGTACTGAGATCCCAATAACACCCCTATACTATCTCCCATGCTATATGCAGTATACATGCTACCACTGGGTGACATCAGACATCATGGCCGGGTCTACCACTGCTATGCAGGTTATACACACCTGTACCTGTCCTGTGCTCCAGGTACTGAGATCCCAATAACACCCCTATACTATCTCCCATGCTATATGTAGTATACATGCTACCACTCAGTGACATCAGACGTCATGGCCGGGTCTACCACTGCTATGCAGGTTATACACACCTGTACCTGTCCTGTGCCCCAGGTACTGAGATCCCAATAACACCCCTATACTATCTCCCATGCTATATGTAGTATACATGCTACCACTCAGTGACATCAGACGTCATGGCCGGGTCTACCACTGCTATGCAGGTTATACACACCTGTACCTGTCCTGTGCCCCAGGTACTGAGATCCCAATAACACCCCTATACTATCTCCCATGCTATATGCAGTATACATGCTACCACTGGGTGACATCAGACATCATGGCCGGGTCTACCACTGCTATGTAGGTTATACACACCTGTACCTGTCCTGTGCCCCAGGTACTGAGATCCCAATAACACCCCTATACTATCTCCCATGCTATATGCAGTATACATACTACCACTGTGTGACATCAGACATCATGGCCGGGTCTACCACTGCTATGCAGGTTATACACACCTGTACCTGTCCTGTGCCCCAGGTACTGAGATCCCAATAACACCCCTATACTATCTCCCATGCTATATGCAGTATACATGCTACCACTGGGTGACATCAGACGTCATGGCCGGGTCTACCACTGCTATGCAGGTTATATACACCTGTACCTGTCCTGTGCCCCAGGTACTGAGATCCCAATAACATCCCTATACTATCTCCCATGCTATATGTAGTATACATGCTACCACTGGGTGACATCAGACATCATGGCCGGGTCTACCACTGCTATGCAGGTTATACACACCTGTACCTGTCCTGTGCCCCAGGTACTGAGATCCCAATAACAGCCCTATACTATCTCCCATGCTATATGCAGTATACATGCTACCACTGGGTGACATCAGACATCATGGCCGGGTCTACCACTGCTATGCAGGTTATACACACCTGTACCTGTCCTGTGCTCCAGGTACTGAGATCCCAATAACATCCCTATACTATCTCCCATGCTATATATAGTATACATGCTACCACTGGGTGACATCAGACGTCATGGCCGGGTCTACCACTGCTATGCAGGTTATACACACCTGTACCTGTCCTGTGCCCCAGGTACTGAGATCCCAATAACATCCCTATACTATCTCCCATGCTATATATAGTATACATGCTACCACTGGGTGACATCAGACGTCATGGCCGGGTCTACCACTGCTATGCAGGTTATACACACCTGTACCTGTCCTGTGCTCCAGGTACTGAGATCCCAATAACACCCCTATACTATCTCCCATGCTATATACAGTATACATGCTACCGCTGGGTGACATCAGACATCATGGCCGGGTCTACCACTGCTATGCAGGTTATACACACCTGTACCTGTCCTGTGCCCCAGGTACTGAGATCCCAATAACATCCCTATACTATCTCCCATGCTATATGCAGTATACATGCTACCACTGGGTGACATCAGACATCATGGCCGGGTCTACCACTGCTATGCAGGTTATACACACCTGTACCTGTCCTGTGCCCCAGGTACTGAGATCCCAATAACACCCTATACTATCTCCCATGCTATATATAGTATACATGCTACCACTGGGTGACATCAGACATCATGGCCGGGTCTACCACTGCTATGCAGGTTATACACACCTGTACCTGTCCTGTGCTCCAGGTACTGAGATCCCAATAACACCCCTATACTATCTCCCATGCTATGTGCAGTATACATGCTACCACTGGGTGACATCAGACGTCATGGCCGGGTCTACCACTTCTATGCAGGTTATACACACCTGTACCTGTCCTGTGCTCCAGGTACTGAGATCCCAATAACACCCCTATACTATCTCCCATGCTATATACAGTATACATGCTACCACTGGGTGACATCAGACGTCATGGCCGGGTCTACCACTGCTATGCAGGTTATACACACCTGTACCTGTCCTGTGCTCCAGGTACTGAGATCCCAATAACATCCCTATACTATCTCCCATGCTATATACAGTATACATGCTACCACTGGGTGACATCAGACGTCATGGCCGGGTCTACCACTGCTATGCAGGTTATACACACCTGTACCTGTCCTGTGCTCCAGGTACTGAGATCCCAATAACATCCCTATACTATCTCCCATGCTATATACAGTATACATGCTACCACTAGGTGACATCAGACATCATGGCCGGGTCTACCACTGCTATGCAGGTTATACACACCTGTACCTGTCCTGTGCTCCAGGTACTGAGATCCCAATAACACCCCTATACTATCTCCCATGCTATATGTAGTATACATGCTACCACTAGGTGACATCAGACGTCATGGCCGGGTCTACCACTGCTATGCAGGTTATACATACCTGTACCTGTCCTGTGCCCCAGGTACTGAGATCCCAATAACACCCCTATACTATCTCCCATGCTATATGTAGTATACATGCTACCACTAGGTGACATCAGACGTCATGGCCGGGTCTACCACTGCTATGCAGGTTATACACACCTGTACCTGTCCTGTGCTCCAGGTACTGAGATCCCAATAACACCCCTATACTATCTCCCATGCTATATATAGTATACATGCTACCACTAGGTGACATCAGACATCATGGCCGGGTCTACCACTGCTATGCAGGTTATACACACCTGTACCTGTCCTGTGCCCCAGGTACTGAGATCCCAATAACACCCCTATACTATCTCCCATGCTATATGCAGTATACATGCTACCACTGGGTGACATCAGACGTCATGGCCGGGTCTACCACTGCTATGCAGGTTATACACACCTGTACCTGTCCTGTGCCCCAGGTACTGAGATCCCAATAACACCCCTATACTATCTCCCATGCTATATATAGTATACATGCTACCACTAGGTGACATCAGACGTCATGGCCGGGTCTACCACTGCTATGCAGGTTATACACACCTGTACCTGTCCTGTGCCCCAGGTACTGAGATCCCAATAACATCCCTATACTATCTCCCATGCTATATGCAGTATACATGCTACCACAGGGTGACATCAGACATCATGGCCGGTTCTACCACTGCTATGCAGGTTATACACACCTGTACCTGTCCTGTGCCCCAGGTACTGAGATCCTAATAACATCCCTATACTATCTCCCATGCTATATGCAGTATACATGCTACCACTAGGTGACATCAGACGTCATGGCCGGGTCTACCACTGCTATGCAGGTTATACACACCTGTACCTGTCCTGTGCCCCAGGTACTGAGATCCCAATAACACCCCTATACTATCTCCCATGCTATATATAGTATACATGCTACCACTGGGTGACATCAGACATCATGGCCGGGTCTACCACTGCTATGCAGGTTATACACACCTGTACCTGTCCTGTGCCCCAGGTACTGAGATCCCAATAACATCCCTATACTATCTCCCATGCTATATGCAGTATACATGCTACCACTGGGTGACATCTGGCGTCATGGCCGGGTCTACCACTGCTATGCAGGTTATACACACCTGTACCTGTCCTGTGCTCCAGGTACTGAGATCCCAATAACACCCCTATACTATCTCCCATGCTATGTGCAGTATACATGCTACCACTGGGTGACATCAGACGTCATGGCCGGGTCTACCACTGCTATGCAGGTTATACACACCTGTACCTGTCCTGTGCTCCAGGTACTGAGATCCCAATAACACCCCTATACTATCTCCCATGCTATATGCAGTATACATGCTACCACTGGGTGACATCAGACGTCATGGCAGGGTCTACCACTGCTATGCAGGTTATACACACCTGTATCTGTCCTGTGCTCCAGGTACTGAGATCCCAATAACATCCCTATACTATCTCCCATGCTATATATAGTATACATGCTACCACTAGGTGACATCAGACGTCATGGCCGGGTCTACCACTGCTATGCAGGTTATACACACCTGTATCTGTCCTGTGCTCCAGTTACTGAGATCCCAATAACACCCCTATACTATCTCCCATGCTATATATAGTATACATGCTACCACTAGGTGACATCAGACATCATGGCCGGGTCTACCACTGCTATGCAGGTTATACACACCTGTACCTGTCCTGTGCCCCAGGTACTGAGATCCCAATAACACCCCTATACTATCTCCCATGCTATATGCAGTATACATGCTACCACTGGGTGACATCAGACATCATGGCCGGGTCTACCACTGCTATGCAGGTTATACACACCTGTACCTGTCCTGTGCCCCAGGTACTGAGATCCCAATAACACCCCTATACTATCTCCCATGCTATATGTAGTATACATGCTACCACTGGGTGACATCAGACGTCATGGCCGGGTCTACCACTGCTATGTAGGTTATACACACCTGTACCTGTCCTGTGCTCCAGGTACTGAGATCCCAATAACACCCCTATACTATCTCCCATGCTATATGCAGTATACATGCTACCACTGGGTGACATCAGACGTCATGGCCGGGTCTACCACTGCTATGTAGGTTATACACACCTGTACCTGTCCTGTGCTCCAGGTACTGAGATCCCAATAACACCCCTATACTATCTCCCATGCTATATACAGTATACATGCTACCACTGGGTGACATCAGACGTCATGGCCGGGTCTACCACTGCTATGTAGGTTATACACACCTGTACCTGTCCTGTGCTCCAGGTACTGAGATCCCAATAACACCCCTATACTATCTCCCATGCTATATATAGTATACATGCTACCACTAGGTGACATCAGACATCATGGCCGGGTCTACCACTGCTATGCAGGTTATACACTCCTGTACCTGTCCTGTACTCCAGGTACTGAGATCCCAATAACACCCTATACTATCTCCCATGCTATATGCAGTATACATGCTACCACTGGGTGACATCAGACATCATGGCCGGGTCTACCACTGCTATGCAGGTTATACACACCTGTACCTGTCCTGTGCCCCAGGTACTGAGATCCCTATACTATCTCCCATGCTATATACAGTATACATGCTACCACTGGGTGACATCAGACATCATGGCCGGGTCTACCACTGCTATGCAGGTTATACACACCTGTACCTGTCCTGTGCCCCAGGTACTGAGATCCCAATAACACCCTATACTATCTCCCATGCTATATGCAGTATACATGCTACCACTGGGTGACATCAGACATCATGGCCGGGTCTACCACTGCTATGCAGGTTATACACACCTGTACCTGTCCTGTGCCCCAGGTACTGAGATCCCTATACTATCTCCCATGCTATATACAGTATACATGCTACCACTGGGTGACATCAGACATCATGGCCGGGTCTACCACTGCTATGCAGGTTATACACACCTGTACCTGTCCTGTGCTCCAGGTACTGAGATCCCAATAACATCCCTATACTATCTCCCATGTTATATGCAGTATACATGCTACCACTAGGTGACATCAGACATCATGGCCGGGTCTACCACTGCTATGCAGGTTATACACACCTGTACCTGTCCTGTGCTCCAGGTACTGAGATCCCAATAACACCCCTATACTATCTCCCATGCTATATGCAGTATACATGCTACCACTGGGTGACATCAGACGTCATGGCCGGGTCTACCACTGCTATGCAGGTTATACACACCTGTACCTGTCCTGTGCCCCAGGTACTGAGATGCCAATAACATCCCTATACTATCTCCCATGCTATATACAGTATACATGCTACCACTAGGTGACATCAGACGTCATGGCCGGGTCTACCACTGCTATGCAGGTTATACACACCTGTACCTGTCCTGTGCCCCAGGTACTGAGATCCCAATAACACCCCTATACTATCTCCCATGCTATATGCAGTATACATGCTACCACTAGGTGACATCAGACGTCATGGCCGGGTCTACCACTGCTATGCAGGTTATACACACCTGTACCTGTCCTGTGCCCCAGGTACTGAGATCCCAATAACACCCCTATACTATCTCCCATGCTATATGCAGTATACATGCTACCACTGGGTGACATCAGACGTCATGGCCGGGTCTACCACTGCTATGCAGGTTATACACACCTGTACCTGTCCTGTGCTCCAGGTACTGAGATCCCAATAACATCCCTATACTATCTCCCATGCTATATGCAGTATACATGCTACCACTGGGTGACATCAGACATCATGGCCGGGTCTACCACTGCTATGCAGGTTATACACACCTGTACCTGTCCTGCGCCCCAGGTACTGAGATCCCAATAACATCACTATACTATCTCCCATGCTATATGCAGTATACATGCTACCACTGGATGACCTAATCAGATGTAATGCCTGAGTCTACCACTGCTATGCAGGTGATACACCCATGTCATGTGCTCCCAATAACTAACCAACATGGTGTCTAGCTGAGCCCCAGGGGTGATTGGTGCCAGTTGGCTATGACTGAACCCTAATAATACATAGATCCCTATGATAGGACACAGGATAGGACGACAGTACAGCTGACCAGCAGGACTCACTCTTTGGGGTATTAAAAATGTGCCATGCATGGAACCTCGGTGCTGTCCCCCCCCTCACTCTTGTTGTGATCTTTAGATGTCCCTTAGAACTCTTGTGGAGTCTAGCTTTCAGGTATGTTGCTCGGAGTCTATGGAACTCTCTCCCCGCACGGGCTCCCCCACTGTACCGTCCTCCCCGCACGGGCTCCCCCGCTGTACCGTCCTCCCCGCACGGGCTCCCCCGCTGTACCGTCCTCCCCGCACGGGCTCCCCCGCTGTACCGTCCTCGTCTCACGGGCTCCCCCGCTGTACCGTCCTCGTCTCACGGGCTCCCCCGCTGTACCGTCCTCGTCTCACGGGCTCCCCCGCTGTACCGTCCTCGTCTCACGGGTTCCCCCGCTGTACCGTCCTCGTCTCACGGGCTCCCCCTCTGTACCGTCCTCCCCTCACGGGCTCCCTCTCTGTACCGTCCTCCCCGCACGGGCTCCCCCGCTGTACCGTCCTCCCCGCACGGGCTCCCCCGCTGTACCGTCCTCCCCGCACGGGCTCCCCCGCTGTACCGTCCTCCCCGCACGGGCTCCCCCGCTGTACCGTCCTCCCCGCACGGGCTCCCCCGCTGTACCGTCCTCCCCGCACGGGCTCCCCCGCTGTACCGTCCTCCCCGCACAGACTTGTCTGGTACTTATGTGTTTCTCTGTTACATTTACCTTAATAGTACAAAATACAAAGCAGCGTAACACATTGTGAGTCCTACCAGGAGAAAGTGCTGTATAAATAACATCATCATTATTATTATTTGTAAATTGTATTTGTGCCCTCATTTGGCCATAACAGCCAATAAGCTTTTAGCGATCATTTCAATAAGTGTGGACCCATGTTGTGCACATGTTCCAGGTTATATCTGTGGCTTTCTCTGTCCCTGAGGCTCATTATGACTATCTGCAATGTATGTGGCTCCCAGTGGCCCTGGAATTGGAGTGCAGGTGGCACCTGGTTGTCATGTATGGCACTAATGGTACTTGGCATCCTCCAGTGCACAGACTGATGGTAGAGAGGCTTTTCCAGCTATAGACCCACGTTGGAATAAAGCGGTGGCTGCGATGGGCGCGCGGGTACCCAGCGGGCACCACATTGCGTTATATGTATAATCTATCTGTTCCTTGCCATATCGCACTAGTATTAGTGATTGTGGGCAATAATGATACTTCTCTCCCACAGATTGTTTCCGCTGTTCATTACTGTCACCAGAAGAATATTGTTCATAGAGATCTCAAGGTGAGGATGTGGCTCTTCTCTGCTGATTGCTCTCATTGTAGGGGCCTGATTCAGGATCACTCGGTAGCATGTCCGAGAATCCATCCCCTTGCTAACCATCAAATGATTTATCTTCCCTTCAGAAATAAGGCACTGACATCCTGCCCCGCCCCAAGCAGGGAACACCACGCCTTCTTTCCCAGGGGAACACCCAATATAATGTCATGTGACATCAGCCTCCTGCCCGAGCAGGCATCGGCCACGCCTTCTTTCCCAGGGAAACACCCAATATAATGTCATGTGACATCAGCCTCCTGCCCGGAGCAGGCATCGGCCACGCCTTCTTTCCCAGGGAAACACCCAATATAATGTCATGTGACGTCAGCCTCCTGCCCCGAGCAGGCATCGGCCACGCCTTCTTTCCCAGGGGAACACTCAATATAATGTCATGTGACGTCAGCCTCCTGCCCCGAGCAGGCATCGGCCACGCCTTCTTTCCCAGGGGAACACTCAATATAATGTCATGTGACGTCAGCCTCCTGCCCCGAGCAGGCATCAGCCACGCCTTCTTTCCCAGGGGAACACCCAATATAATGTCATGTGACGTCAGCCTCCTGCCCAGAGCAGGCATCGTCCACGCATTCTTTCCCAGGGGAACACTCAATATAATGTCATGTGACGTCAGCCTCCTGCCCCGAGCAGGCATCGGCCACGCCTTCTTTCCCAGGGGAACACTCAATATAATGTCATGTGACATCAGCCTCCTGCCCCGAGCAGGCATCAGCCACGCCTTCTTTCCCAGGGAAACACCCAATATAATGTCATGTGACGTCAGCCTCCTGCCCCGAGCAGGCATCGGCCACGCCTTCCAGGGGAACACTCAATATGATGTCATGTAATGTCAGCCTCCTGCCCCGAGCAGGCATCGGCCACGCCTTCTTTCCCAGGGAAACACCCAATATAATGTCATGTAATGTCAGCCTCCTGCCCCGAGCAGGCATCGGCCACGCATTCTTTCCCAGGGGAACACCCAATATAATGTCATGTGACGTCAGCCTCCTGCCCCGAGCAGGCATCAGCCACGCCTTCTTTCCCAGGGGAACTCCCAATATAATGTCATGTGACATCAGCCTCCTGCCCCGAGCAGGCATCGGCCACGCCTTCTTTCCCAGGGAAACACCCAATATAATGTCATGTGACGTCAGCCTCCTGCCCCGAGCAGGCATCGGCCACGCCTTCTTTCCCAGGGAAACACCCAATATAATGTCATGTGACGTCAGCCTCCTGCCCCGAGCAGGCATCGGCCCTGCCTTCTTTCCCAGGGAAACACCCAATATAATGTCATGTGACGTCAGCCTCCTGCCCCGAGCAGGCATCGGCCACCTTCTTTCCCAGGGGAACACTCAATATAATGTCATGTGACGTCAGCCTCCTGCCCCGAGCAGGCATCAGCCACGCCTTCTTTCCCAGGGGAACACCCAATATAATGTCATGTGACGTCAGCCTCCTGCCCCGAGCAGGCATCAACCACGCCTTCTTTCCCAGGGGAACACCCAATATAATGTCATGTGACGTCAGCCTCCTGCCCCGAGCAGGCATCGGCCACGCCTTCTTTCCCAGGGGAACACCCAATATAATGTCATGTGACGTCAGCCTCCTGCCCCGAGCAGGCATCGGCCACGCCTTCTTTCCCAGGGGAACACCCAATATAATGTCATGTGACGTCAGCCTCCTGACCCGAGCAGGCATCGGCCACGCCTTCTTTCCCAGGGGAACACCCAATATAATGTCATGTGACGTCAGCCTCCTGCCCCGAGCAGGCATCGGCCACGCCTTCTTTCCCAGGGAAACACCCAATATAATGTCATGTGACGTCAGCCTCGTGCCCCGAGCAGGCATCGGCCACCTTCTTTCCCAGGGGAACACCCAATATAATGTCATGTGACGTCAGCCTCCTGCCCGAGCAGGCATCGGCCACGCCTTCTTTCCCAGGGGAACACCCAATATAATGTCATGTGACGTCAGCCTCCTGCCCGAGCAGGCATCGGCCACGCCTTCTTTCCCAGGGGAACACCCAATATAATGTCATGTGACGTCAGCCTCCTGCCCCGAGCAGGCATCGGCCACGCCTTCTTTCCCAGGGGAACACCATATAATGTCATGTGACGTCAGCCTCGTGCCCCGAGCAGGGAACACCGCGCCTGCTTTCCCCGCGGAACACCCAATATAATGTCATGTGACGTCAGCCTCCTGCCCCGAGCAGGCATCGGCCACGCATTCTTTCCCAGGGGAACACCCAATATAATGTCATGTGACATCAGCCTCCTGCCCGAGCAGGCATCGGCCACGCCTTCTTTCCCAGGGAAACACCCAATATAATGTCATGTGACGTCAGCCTCCTGCCCCGAGCAGGCATCGGCCACCTTCTTTCCCAGGGGAACACTCAATATAATGTCATGTGACGTCAGCCTCCTGCCCCGAGCAGGCATCAGCCACGCCTTCTTTCCCAGGGGAACACCCAATATAATGTCATGTGACGTCAGCCTCCTGCCCCGAGCAGGCATCAACCACGCCTTCTTTCCCAGGGGAACACCCAATATAATGTCATGTGACGTCAGCCTCCTGCCCCGAGCAGGCATCGGCCACGCCTTCTTTCCCAGGGGAACACCCAATATAATGTCATGTGACGTCAGCCTCCTGACCCGAGCAGGCATCGGCCACGCCTTCTTTCCCAGGGGAACACCCAATATAATGTCATGTGACGTCAGCCTCCTGCCCCGAGCAGGCATCGGCCACGCCTTCTTTCCCAGGGGAACACCCAATATAATGTCATGTGACGTCAGCCTCCTGCCCCGAGCAGGCATCGGCCACGCCTTCTTTCCCAGGGGAACACCATATAATGTCATGTGACATCAGCCTCCTGACCCGAGCAGGCATCGGCCACGCATTCTTTCCCAGGGGAACACCCAATATAATGTCATGTGACATCAGCCTCCTGCCCGAGCAGGCATCGGCCACGCCTTCTTTCCCCGGGGAACACCCAATATAATGTCATGTGACGTCAGCCTCCTGCCCCGAGCAGGCATCGGCCACGCATTCTTTCCCAGGGGAACACCCAATATAATGTCATGTGACGTCAGCCTCCTGCCCCGAGCAGGCATCGGCCACGCCTTCTTTCCCAGGGGAACACCCAATATAATGTCATGTGACGTCAGCCTCCTGCCCGAGCAGGCATCGGCCACGCCTTCTTTCCCAGGGGAACACCCAATATAATGTCATGTGACGTCAGCCTCCTGCCCGAGCAGGCATCGGCCACGCCTTCTTTCCCAGGGGAACACCCAATATAATGTCATGTGACGTCAGCCTCCTGCCCCGAGCAGGCATCGGCCACGCCTTCTTTCCCAGGGGAACACCCAATATAATGTCATGTGACGTCAGCCTCCTGCCCCGAGCAGGCATCGGCCACGCCTTCTTTCCCAGGGGAACACCCAATATAATGTCATGTGACGTCAGCCTCCTGCCCCGAGCAGGCATCGGCCACGCCTTCTTTCCCAGGGGAACACCCAATATAATGTCATGTGACGTCAGCCTCCTGCCCCGAGCAGGCATCGGCCACGCCTTCTTTCCCAGGGGAACACCCAATATAAAGTCATGTGACGTCAGCCTCCTGCCCCGAGCAGGCATCGGCCACGCATTCTTTCCCAGGGGAACACCCAATATAATGTCATGTGACGTCAGCCTCCTGCCCCGAGCAGGCATCGGCCACGCCTTCTTTCCCAGGGGAACACCATATAATGTCATGTGACGTCAGCCTCGTGCCCCGAGCAGGGAACACCGCGCCTGCTTTCCCCGCGGAACACCCAATATAATGTCATGTGACGTCAGCCTCCTGCCCCGAGCAGGCATCAGCCACGCCTTCTTTCCCAGGGGAACACCCAATACAATGTCATGTGACGTCAGCCTCCTGCCCCGAGCAGGCATCGGCCACGCCTTCTTTCCCAGGGGAACACCATATAATGTCATGTGACGTCAGCCTCCTGCCCCGAGCAGGCATCAGCCACGCCTTCTTTCCCAGGGGAACACCCAATATGATGTCATGTGACATCAGCCTCCTGCCCGAGCAGGCATCGGCCACGCCTTCTTTCCCAGGGGAACACCCAATATAATGTCATGTGACGTCAGCCTCCTGCCCCGAGCAGGCATCGGCCACGCCTTCTTTCCCAGGGGAACACCATATAATGTCATGTGACGTCAGCCTCGTGCCCCGAGCAGGGAACACCGCGCCTGCTTTCCCCGCGGAACACCCAATATAATGTCATGTGACGTCAGCCTCCTGCCCCGAGCAGGCATCGGCCACGCCTTCTTTCCCAGGGGAACACCATATAATGTCATGTGACGTCAGCCTCGTGCCCCGAGCAGGGAACACCGCGCCTGCTTTCCCCGCGGAACACCCAATATAATGTCATGTGACATCAGCCTCCTGCCCCGAGCAGGCATCAGCCACGCCTTCTTTCCCAGGGGAACACCCAATATAATGTCATGTGACGTCAGCCTCCTGCCCGAGCAGGCATCGGCCACGCCTTCTTTCCCAGGGGAACACCCAATATAATGTCATGTGACGTCAGCCTCCTGCCCCGAGCAGGCATCGGCCACGCCTTCTTTCCCAGGGGAACACCATATAATGTCATGTGACGTCAGCCTCCTGCCCTGAGCAGGCATCGGCCACGCCTTCTTTCCCAGGGGAACACCCAATATAATGTCATGTGACGTCAGCCTCGTGCCCCGAGCAGGGAACACCGCGCCTGCTTTCCCAGGGAAACACCCAGCATTTTCATGCCGCCCTCCATTCCCTCGATTGTGATACTCACCGAAGGCGTTCGCACATGGGGTCTGCACATTCGCAGACCCTCCAACATAACAGGCCGAATTACCCCCTTAGTTCCATCCTTGTTGTCATTGTCCTCACAGGCTGAGAATCTCCTCCTGGACGCTGAGGCCAATATAAAGATTGCTGATTTTGGCTTCAGTAATGAATTTACACCTGGTGGGAAGTTGGACACGTTTTGCGGAAGCCCACCCTATGCAGCTCCTGAGTTATTTCAGGGTAAGCGGTATAATGGGCCTGAGGTAGACGTCTGGAGCCTGGGGGTCATCCTTTATACGCTGGTCAGTGGATCCCTACCCTTCGATGGACAGAACCTCAAGGTAAAGCTCTTAGATTTGACGATGGTTGGAAATGTGATAAACTAGATGTCTGAAGTCGGCCTCTGTCTCTGATGTGTTTGGCTGTGAACCAGGCTACTTGTCAGTATGACTGGGACTGGGCAGCTGAGAGCTTAGACCCTGGGACTGAACCAGAGTGACTGTGACTGGGCAGCTGAGAGCTTAGACCCTGGGACTGAACCAGAATGACTGGGACTGGACAGCTGGTAGCTTAGACCGTGGGACTGAACCAGAGTGACTGTGACTGGGCAGGTGGTAGCTTAGACCCTGGGACTGAACCACAATGACTGGGACTGGGTAGCTGGTAGCTTACACCCTGAGACTGAACCAGAATGACTGGAACTGGGCAGCTGAGAGCTTAGACCCTGGGACTGAACCAGAATGACTGGGACTGGGCAGCTGGTAGCTTAGACCCTGGGACTGAACCAGAATGACTGGGCAGCTGGTAGCTTAGACCCTGGGACTGAACCAGAATGACTTGGACTGGGCAGCTGGTAGCTTAGACCCTGGGACTGAACCAGAATGAATGTAACTGGGCAGCTGGTAGCTTAGACCCTGGGACTAAACCAGAATGACTGGGACTGGACAGCTGAGAGCTTAGACCCTGGGACTGAACCAGAGTGACTGTGACTGGGCAGCTGAGAGCTTAGACCCTGGGACTGAACCAGAATGACTGGGACTGGACAGCTGGTAGCTTAGACCGTGGGACTGAACCAGAGTGACTGTGACTGGGCAGGTGGTAGCTTAGACCCTGGGACTGAACCACAATGACTGGGACTGGACAGCTGAGAGCTTAGACCCTGGGACTGAACCAGAATGACTGGGACTGGGTAGCTGGTAGCTTACACCCTGAGACTGAACCAGAATGACTGGGACTGGGCAGCTGGTAGCTTACACCCTGAGACTGAACCAGAATGACTGGAACTGGGCAGCTGAGAGCTTAGACCCTGGGACTGAACCAGAATGACTGGGACTGGGCAGCTGGTAGCTTAGACCCTGGGACTGAACCAGAATGACTGGGACTGGGCAGCTGGTAGCTTAGACCCTGGGACTGAACCAGAATGACTTGGACTGGGCAGCTGGTAGCTTAGACCCTGGGACTGAACCAGAATGACTGGGACTGGGCAGCTGGTAGCTTAGACCCTGGGACTGAACCAGAATGACTGGGACTGGGCAGCTGGTAGCTTAGACCCTGGGACTGAACCAGAATGACTTGGACTGGGCAGCTGGTAGCTTAGACCCTGGGACTGAACCAGAATGAATGTAACTGGGCAGCTGGTAGCTTAGACCCTGGGACTGAACCAGAATGACTGAGACTGGGTAGCTGGTAGCTTAGACCCTGGGACTGAACCAGAATGACTGGGACTGGACAGCTGAGAGCTTAGACCCTGGGACTGAACCAGAATGACTGGGTAGCTGGTAGCTTACACCCTGAGACTGAACCAGAATGACTTGGACTGGGCAGCTGGTAGCTTAGACCCTGGGACTGAACCAGAATGACTGGGACTGGGCAGCTGGTAACTTAGACCCTGGGACTGAACCAGAATGACTGGGACTGGGCAGCTGAGAGCTTAGACCCTGGGGCTGAACCAGAATGACTGGGACTGGGCAGCTGGTAACTTAGACCCTGGGACTGAACCAGAATGACTGGGACTGGGCAGCTGGTAGCTTAGACCCTGGGACTGAACAGAATGACTGGGACTGGGCAGCTGGTAACTTAGAACACCGGAATGGAACCAGATTATTGGAGCGAGTAGCACACCAAGGTAGTTGCCTAAACTGAGAGTCTCTGAGCAAGATATTAGTAGGAGCTCACAAGTCCTAGCAGGCTAAACACAACATTGTACTAGTGATTGGTAAATAGCATTATACCTCTGGGTGTCCTGGGATTGGTTGCTAACAGCCAGATACTCAGGCTGGCTCCCAGATCTGCATTCAGCTGACAGGGATCAAGAATGGTGGCTTATACGCTGAGCAAATCAGGCAGGGAACTTGGCAGGATATCCTGGCCTGCAGGACAGCTGACAGGTATGTCACAAGACAAGGTTGTAGAATGAGGGCCCTCTGTAAGGACAGGATATTATCCAGTGCTGCTGTGCGCTGCTCTTACCCTGTTCATTGGCTATGGACAGAGGTGTGAGGATGGGGCGGTAGGAACATTAATTTGTGACCTGTCCACGTTTCACAGGAGCTGAGGGAGCGTGTCCTGCGTGGCAAGTACAGAGTACCTTTCTATATGAGCACGGACTGTGAAAGTGTCCTGCGGCGATTCTTGGTCCTCAATCCCACCAAGCGCTGCACTCTGGAGGTGAAGTTACCGCTCTCTTTTCTGTCTCTCTAATGCTGCGCTCAGACTTTCTCTTCTTGCCCCTTCTGACTCTTTCTTCTGACCATCCTCAGCAAATAATGAATGACAAGTGGATGAACATAGGGTTTGACAGTGATGATCTGAAACCATACAAAGAGCCAGAAGAAGACCACGCTGACCCCAAACGTATAGGTGAGGATGGTGGGGCAGTAATTATCTCATCTATAATAGAGGGTGTAAATGTGATACATGGGGTGCAGAGCATATCGCATCTCTGTCCTATACTTACACTGGGTGCAGAGCATATCGCATCTCTGTCCTATACTTATACTGGGTGCAGAGCATATCGCATCTCTGTCCTATACTTACACTGGGTGCAGAGCATATCGCATCTCTGTCCTATACTTATACTGGCTGCAGAGCATATCGCATCTCTGTCCTATACTTACAGTGGGCTGCAGAGCATATCGCATCTCTGTCCTATACTTACAGTGGGTGCAGAGCATATTGCATCTCTGTCCTATACTTACATTCGGTGCAGAGCATATTGCATCTCTGTCCTATACTTACAGTGGGTGCAGAGCATATCGCATCTCTGTCCTATACTTACACTGGGTGCAGAGCACATCGCATCTCTGTCCTATACTTACACTGGGTGCAGAGCATATCGCATCTCTGTCCTATACTTACAGTGGGTGCAGAGCATATCGCATCTCTGTCCTATACTTATACTGGGTGCAGAGCATATCGCATCTCTGTCCTATACGTACAGTGGGCTGCAGAGCATATCGCATCTCTGTCCTATACTTACACTGGGTGCAGAGCATATCGCATCTCTGTCCTATACTTACACTGGGTGCAGAGCATATCGCATCTCTGTCCTATACTTATACTGGGTGCAGAGCATATCGCATCTCTGTCCTATACTTATACTGGGTGCAGAGCATATCGCATCTCTGTCCTATACTTACACTGGGTGCAGAGCATATCGCATCTCTGTCCTATACTTACACTGGGTGCAGAGCATATTGCATCTCTGTCCTATACTTATACTGGGTGCAGAGCATATCGCATCTCTGTCCTATACTTACACTGGGTGCAGAGCATATTGCATCTGTCCTATACTTATACTGGGTGCAGAGCATATCGCATCTCTGTCCTATACTTACAGTGGGTGCAGAGCATATCGCATCTCTGTCCTATACTTACAGTGGCTGCAGAGCATATCGCATTTCTGTCCTATACTTACAGTGGCTGCAGAGCATATCGCATCTCTGTCCTATACTTAAGAGAATGGGTGGTGACTGACAGCGCTCGAGTAGAGGTAAAGTAGGGTGCTGCTGGGTGTCCGGGGTAAGCACACTCATAAAAGTGCTATTATAAAAAGGAAAGGTAACCTTTCTTTTTTATAATAGCACTTTTATGAGCGTGCTAATGTGCACATTTCTTTGTTTTTCATGAATTTATTTTTAATAAATTTAATATTTGTACACAGATACCATCTCTGCTTATTTACTATTCATGGTGTAGGTTTGCGCAGATGTGCCCATTTTTCCTCTTGCTTTCTGTACACTGCAGGGTAAATTTTTGTAGTTTTACCCCGGACACCCAGCAGCACCCTACTTTACCTCTACTCGAGCGCTGTCAGTCACCACCCATTCTCTCCAGTACCACTTACTACATCGACTACAGCATCTGAGTTATGAATAGCACACATAAAGGACCAATCCATCGCATATATATAGATAGATATAGCGAGTTACCCAAATAAATGAGTCACAGGAGGCGGCACTCTCAGTAAAAATGCCGCCTCCTGTGACTCATTTATTTGGGTAACTCGCCTCTATCTAATATTGTGGAGGGCACCCAGCCGCTGATTGGACGGTTGCAAGTGCCGGGCCATATTCCACTGTGTGTGTGTGTGTGTGTGTGTGTATGTATGTATGTATGTATATGTGTATATATATATATATATATATATATATATATATATATATATATATATATATATATATATATATATATATATATATATATATATATATATATATATATATATATATATATATATATATGTGTATATGTGTATATATATATATATATATATATATATATATATATATATTGAACATGGCATTCAACAGGCAAGAACGGTACAGATACCTGGAATCATTCATTAATCCGGGCAGATCAACAAAACCCGTAGATACCAGAGTAACAGAAGAACATTTCTGTACCCCTTACCTACAATTGGAGAAACTAGAAATATTAGAAATTAAACAATGGTGGAAAAGCACCACTATGAGTAGATACCTGGATCAGGGGATGATCCCCAGGGGACTAAGTATAATAAAGAAAACCGATGTTCCTCTCAACTAATGACAGCTTCCCGTCACGATGGAACAAACTCCTGGATGAATGCTCCAACAACCTCATGAAACTTATTATTGAGGACCGGACTCAATGAAGAAAATCACAAAAGAAATAGAGGATATCAATAAAAAAAATCGAACCCCTAAAGCAACATGAAGATTTTAGAAGATTAGATTTACTAATAAAGAACAAAACAAGGAGGATTGAAGAAGAAACCATAGAACAAAAAAGGAGAAAGTTCCACCGAGACATTGAAGACTATAGAATAGAGATCGATCCATGAACAACCAGTATATACCGAATAGAAGAAATGGACACTCAGACAATCCCAACTACATAGGGATTGACAGAAGACACAGAGATGCAGAACAGAACTAGAGAGGAACATATACCACAGAGGAGAAATCAGTACTCCAACAATAGAGAACATGACCGACACCAAAGACCAACAAATGGAGATACCAAGATTCGGGAGAGATACAATAGATACCTATACAATAGAACTCTCATTAACAGCTTCAATCAGGGCAAGAAAGACAAGAAGAAGAGAACAATACTTCAGCCAGAACACCCATGCAAAGAATTAATGAAAGAGATGGAAGAAGGGAAGAAGACCTATGATGAGGAAGAAGGGATTGATCTGTCCAAACAGAACATGGATAATTTTTTAGAATTGGTCTACAATGCCGCAAGCCAGGGGGCGATCCCAAAGAGTACATAACAACAAGATCAAAAGAAGGGCAAGAAAAACAAAAGAACAAGAAGTTCCGTTACAAGAGAGGAAAGCGTGGAGGTAACAAAACAAAAAAACATCAAATGAAAAGAGGGAAGGAGAAAACATCAGAGGGGATATTCAAACTAAGTCAGTATGAACTCACAGAAACAGAGATTTCAGTTCTGCAAAAAGATTTTGAAATTTGCCCCGATATGTAAACTGGACAAATTCAAGACTTTTATAGACCTTCACAGGTTCATAAGAAAACTAACCCTCAATAAATTTTTCATGGAGAAGAAAGGAGAGAAAAAATGTGAGGACCAGCAACAGGGAGATATTAACAGATTTTAACACACACAATTAAAAGAAAAATTCTCCTTCTACCCACAATAGTTGAAGAGACACATGATCAAAACATTCCAGAAATTAATGGAGAACGACATTGAAAGAATTTCGGATAAGATTGATAAAAGATCATGGAGCATCACTAAAGAAGAAAAAGAGGCCTTAGAATCCCTAAAGAACAACAAAGGGTTGACTATAAAACCAGCCGATAAAGGTGGAGCAATTGTGGTAATGGACCGCGCCAAATACGAGAATGAAGCATTGTCACAGCTACAGGACGAAAATATGTATGAGCAACTGAAAACGGACCCAACCACAAAGTATAAAAAAGAGCTGAACGCCCTCCTTTTAAAGGGAAAAGAAGAGGGTATTCTGAACAAAGGAGAGTATACCTTCCTACAACAGAATAATCCCATTACTCCGTTTTTTTACCATCTCCCAAAAATTACATAAGTATCCACAAGAACCCGCCAGGAAAACCTATAGTGGCGGGCATCCAATCACTGACATCAAAACTATCAAAATATGTAGACGAACTCCTTCAACCCACAGTAATCAAACAGAGAAGTTACATCAAAGACACCACCCACATCTTCGGACTCTGAAAGAAATGACATGGGAACAAGATTATATACTCGCAACATGCGACATAAAATCCCTTTATACCTGTATAAATCACCAACAAGGGTGCAACAATGTCAAAAAAAGATTGGAAGAAGACTCGGGACTGGATAATAGACAGATCACGTTTATTATAGAAGCTATGTCGTTTATCCTGACGCATAATTATTTTTGGTTCGGAAACAAGTTTTATCTCCAACGGCGGGGGACAGCAATGGGGACGAACTTCGCCCCATCCTGTGCGAACCTGTTCCTGTCTCAGTGGGAACAGGAACGCATATGGACCGGTACAGAATTTTTGGACAACTTGAAGTTATGGGCTCGGTATATAGATGATGTGATAATTGTGTGGAAGGGCACACAGGAAGACCTTCTTAAATTTATTGAATACATCAATGACAATGATCTGAACTTAGAATTTACCAGCGATATCATCAAAGACACCATCAATTTCCTAGACCTGAACGTCTTCACTGAAGGAGAGGGAATCGAAACGCGGACATTCTCGAAACCCACAGATTGCAACAGCCATCTGGACTCCAAGAGCAACCACCACAGAACATGGGTAAAGAATATACCAGGTGGACAATTCAGGAGAGTACGACAAAATTGCTCAAAACTGTCTGATTACCAAAACCAATCAAGAGGGATGATGGAAAAACTTTGTCGAAAAGAACTACAATAGCGCATTCTTGGAAGAAGAAAGGGAGAATGTAGAAGAACTGGATAGGCAGACTCTATTATATCCACAAGAAAGAAGAGAACATCGGGAAAGAAGTGATATTCTTAACAGATTTCTCCATTTAAAGCCGACAATTGGAGAAAAGCTTACGCCAACATTGGCATATACTACACACAGATGATGGATTAAAATGCATCTTACCCATCAAACCTTGCATAGTCTACAGGAGAGCAGCAACACTAAAAACTACATTAGTAAAAAGCTTCCTGAAAACAAGAGACGGATACCAACCGAACAATAGGCTTTTCAAGGTGTGGTATGTGCATGGCTTGCAGGAAAACAATCTACGGTAATACCAAGATAATGAAAAAAGTAACATCAACTACAAATACAACCACACATACCATCAAAGAAAGGATCAGTTGCAACACGTGTGGGGTAGTGTACCTACTGCAATGCCCATGCGGACTCCAATATATTGGCAAGATGAAGAGGAAACTGCACATTAGGGTGCAAGAACACTTGTGCAATATCAGCAACAACAAAGAAAACCACAGTGTGCCTATACACTTTACAGAAAAACATGCCAGCAACCCAAAAGATTTAACGTTTATAGGCCTAAAGAAAGTCCAGACCTCCTGGAGAGGAGGAGATTTCGACACACTGTTGACCAAAGAAGAAACAAGGATGATATACAAGATGGGTACCCTTTCCCCCAAAGGTCTCAATATTGACTTTGAGATTGCCCCGTTTCTACATGAGTAGACACCTTGTTCCCTATCAGCCTGCCAATACACATTTGATCTCATCTCCTACATCAAAATTTTGGTCCTCCCACCGATTATTATTCATTATTATCCTCTACTACCTTTTCTTTCCTTCTTTTTTTCGCTTTTCTTCTTTTTTTCTCATACTTCCTGTATGTGTTTTTCCATTAAATATATAAATATATATAAATTATTTTTTTTTTTCCTATCATTTCTTAACCCGATACCTCTTTGCTCTATCTCTTTTATAGGCACATGTCTCTATGTCGTTTGTTATAGGATTCATTTATATAGAAGCCATACAGGATTTATTTGTATAGAATATCTACCCAATTCATAAAACGTTACTAATTCCCTATATGCATGCACCCTATTATGATGTTTTTATTCTACAACGCATTTTTTATGGAAACCTAATAAGCTGTGAAAAAAACAGGAAGAAAGGGCAAATATGCTACAATGATGCCGAATAGAGTCTGGGCGGAAGTTCAATACCGCTACCAAGAGAGCATAGCAAATCCACGCCGAATGACTCAGGGCGGAATTAACATACTACTGAAGTGAGGGCGCATCAGCAAGGAAACAGCGCTGAACACGCTGGGCAGAAGTGACACGGGCGGATATGACGTACCGCCGCACTGGCATAAAAGAGAAGACGGGACGGACACATCTACTCTGCATATCCTGACGAAGCCCACGCTGCGGGTGAAACGCGTAGATAGACAGAGAGGACCTCCAGGTACGCCGCATCACCCAGCCGTAACCACGTGGAGGTAACAAAGTCTGCCGGCAGACACCCTCTGTCCCCTGAGGACATCTCTTTCTGACTTTTTCCTCACCAGTACCACACTCCGGTTAGGAGTTAAGATCTCTGCATTTTCTTATTTTATTATGCTGCACTCCGTTTAGGAGTTAGGAGCAGAGCTCTCCCCCTGTATTTTACCTTACACAGCATCTTTGCCTATACCTGCATTGTACTTCATTACATCAAACTCCGTTTAGGAGTCAGGAGCATTGCACTCTGGTTCTTGTCAGTATACAGCATTGGGACGAGACTTTATACTAAAAATTATACCCCATTCAGGGTTTTTTATATGTTATATGTGAGTATGTACCCGTTTGTCTGAAGTGTATACCGGTATTAGGCCACACCCCCTTTTTTACCTTTCCTTTTTATAATAGCACTTTTATGCGCGTGCTAATGTGCACATTTCTTTGTTTTTCATGAATTTATTTTTAATAAATTAACATCTGTACACAGATACCATCTCTGCTTATTTACTATTCATGGTGTAGGTTTGCGCAGGTGTGCCCATTTCTCCTCTTGCTTTCTGTCCTATACGTACAGTGGGCTGCAGAGCATATGACATCTCTGTCCTATGCGTACAGTGGGCTGCAGAGCATATGGCATATCTGTCCTATACTTACAGTGGCTCCAGAGCATATTGCATCTCTGTCCTATGCGTACAGTGGGCTGCAGAGCATATCGCATCTCTGTCCTATACTTAGTGACTGCAGAGCATATTGCATCTCTATCCTATACTTACACTGGGTGCAGAACATATTGCATCTCTGTCCTATACGTACAGTGGGTTGCAGGGCATATCGCATCTCTGTCCTATACTTACAGTGGGCTGCAGAGCATATCGCATCTCTGTCCTGTACGTACAGTGGGCTGCAGAGCATATTGCATCTCTGTCCTATACTTACACTGGGTGCAGAGCATATCGCATCTCTGTCCTATACTTACACTGGGTGCAGAGCATATCGCATCTCTGTCCTGTACGTACAGTGGGCTGCAGAGCATATCGCATCTCTGTCCTGTACGTACAGTGGGCTGCAGAGCATATCGCATCTCTGTCCTGCACGTACAGTGGGCTGCAGAGCATATCGCATCTCTGTCCTGTACGTACAGTGGGGTGCAGAGCACATCGCATCTCTGTCCTGTACGTACAGTGGGCTGCAGAGCATATCGCATCTCTGTCCTGTACGTACAGTGGGCTGCAGAGCATATCGCATCTCTGTCCTGTACGTACAGTGGGCTGCAGAGCATATCGCATCTCTGTCCTATACGTACAGTGGGGTGCAGAGCACATCGCATCTCTGTCCTGTACGTACAGTGGGGTGCAGAGCACATCGCATCTCTGTCCTGTACGTACAGTGGGCTGCAGAGCATATCGCATCTCTGTCCTGTACGTACAGTGGGCTGCAGAGCATATCGCATCTCTGTCCTGTACGTACAGTGGGCTGCAGAGCATATTGCATCTCTGTCCTGTACGTACAGTGGGCTGCAGAGCATATCGCATCTCTGTCTACGTACAGTGGGCTGCAGAGCATATCGCATCTCTGTCCTGTACGTACAGTGGGCTGCAGAGCATATTGCAACTCTGTCCTGTACTTACAGTGGCTGCAGAGCATATTGCAACTCTGTCCTGTACTTACAGTGGGTGCAGAGCATATTACAACTCTGTCCTGTACTTACAGTGGCTGCAGAGCATATCGCATCTCTGTCCTGTACGTACAGTGGCTGCAGAGCATATTACAACTCTGTCCTGTAAGTACAGTGGGTGCAGAGCATATTGCATATATTACACTGGGCCACGCAGCATATCGCATCTCTGTCCTGTACGTACAGTGGGCTGCAGAGCATATCGCATCTCTGTCCTGTACGTACAGTGGGCTGCAGAGCATATCGCATCTCTGTCCGGTACGTACAGTGGGCTGCAGAGCATATCGCATCTCTGTCCTGTACGTACAGTGGGCTGCAGAGCATATTGCAACTCTGTCCTGTACTTACAGTGGCTGCAGAGCATATCGCATCTCTGTCCTGTACGTACAGTGGGCTGCAGAGCATATCGCATCTCTGTCCTATACTTACACTGGGTGCAGAGCATATCGCATCTTTGTCCTGTACTTACAGTGGCTGCAGAGCATATTGCATATATTACACTGGGCCACGCAGCATATCGCATCTCTGTCCTGTACGTACAGTGGGCTGCAGAGCATATCGCATCTCTGTCCTGTACGTACAGTGGGCTGCAGAGCATATTGCAACTCTGTCCTGTACTTACAGTGGCTGCAGAGCATATCGCATCTCTGTCCTGTACGTACAGTGGGCTGCAGAGCATATCGCATCTCTGTCCTGTACGTACAGTGGGCTGCAGAGCATATCGCATCTCTGTCCTGTACGTACAGTGGGCTGCAGAGCATATTGCAACTCTGTCCTGTACTTACAGTGGCTGCAGAGCATATCGCATCTCTGTCCTGTACGTACAGTGGGCTGCAGAGCATATCGCATCTCTGTCCTATACTTACACTGGGTGCAGAGCATATCGCATCTTTGTCCTGTACTTACAGTGGCTGCAGAGCATATTGCATATATTACACTGGGCCACGCAGCATATCGCATCTCTGTCCTGTACGTACAGTGGGCTGCAGAGCATATCGCATCTCTGTCCTGTACGTACAGTGGGCTGCAGAGCATATCGCATCTCTGTCCTGTACGTACAGTGGGCTGCAGAGCATATCGCATCTCTGTCCTGTACGTACAGTGGGCTGCAGAGCATATCGCATCTCTGTCCTGTACGTACAGTGGGCTGCAGAGCATATCGCATCTCTGTCCTGTACGTACAGTGGCTGCAGAGCATATTGCATATATTACACTGGGCCACGCAGCATATCGCACCTCTTGCATATTTCCATGCAGACTCTAACAATTGAAACGTTCACACATTATAATCTCCTCACCCCTGAGTGATTTACTGCCCTCGTGGTATTTGGCTCGTTGGTGACATATGTCCTGTGTGAGTTAGTTATTAAGTATCCCCTGAATGTATGTAGGAGGAACGGTGTACATGCGGTGCTGCCGCCCCTCCATTACCACCCGCAGCCGCATATCCCTTAGGTGCTTGTAAATGTACCAATATCCAGAATGTGAAGCATCTGAAAATGGCGGTAGCTACACAGTGCATCCCATAAGTGGCCCAGTACTGTACTACAGCGCATATTGCAATCACTGATATCGCTCCCAGATCGCATTAAACGTGCCGTCATTGATAATTGCATACCTCCCAACTTTTCAGACACCCAAACAGGGACAGCCATGCGCGGCGAAGTGCGTGCCTGAAATTAGGGGGTGTGGCTTAGCGACAAGGGTCATGGCCTACAAATCTCTTCATTCCCGTGAGGCCTTTTGGTGCTGTGGGGGCCTGACCAGCGACTCTGTAAGCTGCTGGCCAGCCCCTAGCCTCTCTGCTGCAGGAATAGACGCCGCGCACAGCGTCTATTCAACCGGATGACAGAGGGGACTCCCAACTGCCCTTCCCCCCCCCCCCCCCCCCCCATGGGACACACTGCCGACCCCAGGCGGGAACCGGGAACGTCCCCAGAAACCGGGAAGTTGGGAGGTATAATAAATGGAGTTAGTTTGGGGTCAGTATAATCACGGTCTCACCAGATGTAAGCCATTCAGCATCATTGTCTGTCTTTTCCGCTGACTCCATGTTGTTATGGCCATACGCCCGGATACATGCGCTATATATTGGAAGCTTATTCATCTTCTTTATCCTCTCTCATCTAGAAGTCATGTTGGACATGGGATATTCACGTGAGGAGATCAAAGATGCTCTCAGCTCCAATAAGTATAACGAAGTCATGGCCACTTACCTGCTGCTTGGACGGAAAGCTGAGGTCAGACACCATTGTATTTCTGTACTCCCCTTTTCTGGCTGTGGTATCACTGTGAGAGGCATCTCATTACCCCGTCTCTTATAGAATGAAGGTGGGGAGTCTCGTTCCGACAGCACCCTCTCACTTTCCCGGTCTCGAGTCACCTCAGATGTCACCAACGGTGCCACCAAGTCCTCATCAACGCACAACAAAAATCAGCGAGGTTATCAGAGGCAACGGAGGCACAGTGATTTCTGTGAGTATCGCACAGGATGGCTTGCAGCCACTCCAGCTGATCCGGTCCTCGCCAGGCCGTTCCAGCTGATCCGGTCCTCGCCAGGCCGTTCCAGCTGATCCGGGCCTCGCCAGGCCGTTCCAGCTGATCCGGGCCTCGCCAGGCCGTTCCAGCTGATCCGGGCCTCGCCAGGCCGTTCCAGCTGATCCGGGCCTCGCCAGGCCGTTCCAGCTGATCCGGTCATCGCCAGGCCGCCAAACAGCCATTTCAAATTTGAGTTTGTTGACGACCATTTCATGTCACAGGTCATACACCATGGTAAGACTGAGCACAGCAACACGACACAAGGTAGTTACACTACATCAGCAAGAGGTCTCTCCCAGGTAAAGATTTCACAGCAGACTGGGGTTTCGCCATGTTCTGTTCAAGCTCTCAAGCACAATGAAACGGGCAACGTTGAGGACTATAGATGCATTGGTCGGCCAAGGAAACTTAATCATAAAATTAAAAGGTACTTGTTTCCTAGCACGGCGCCACCGATTTTGATTGTATCCATCGGGTCGGAAAAATCGGGTCGATCCCATCGCATGCCAACCAAATCGAATGCGATGCGATTGACACGATCAACCCGATTTTTACATTGGAATCAAAGTAAAATGGTCGGTGAGACCTGATGGGCGGTGGTATGCGTCTTCCGACCTTTTCAGAACCCTGACTATCCACGTCGGCGTGGAGTTGATTTTATATAGTGTGGCGAGCCACCGAGCCCGAAGCGTGGCGAGCGGACGCAGATACCTTCACAGGTATCCGCGTCCCCTCACGGGCTTGACAGGTATCCGCGTCCCCTCGCGGCGCTCGCCACACTTCGGGCTCGCTGCGCTCGCCACACTATATAAAATCAACTCCACGCTGACGTGGATAGTAGGGGTATGAAAAGGTCGGAGGACGCGTACCGCCACCCCTCGCGGGCTCGCTGCGCTCGCCACGCTTCGGGTTGGCGTCAATAGTGGGGTGGCGTTAACAATGGGGGGGGCATTAAACATCATTTTGAACCATATTCAATGTGAAATGGGCCATATTGGCCCATTTCACATTGTCACCTATGTGAAATCGGGTTGATCGCATCGCGGCCCATTATAATGGGCCGCGATCAACCCAATTTTCACCTTAAAAAAAAATCAACATTGTTCCCTATGGGAAAATCGGGTTGATCGCGTCTGTCGCATCGCGGCCCCTTATTAGGATGGACGCGATCAACCCGATTTTTGTCTTTCACCGGCAAATTAGCTGGTGATTGACACAAAATCGGGTCCATCGCGTTGATTGTGTGCCTTAAACTTAAGGCATACAATCAACGAGATGGGCGCCATGCTAGGAAAAAAAGTACCAATTAAAAACATCATGCGTACTGTCCAGCATTGCCACCAGCTCAGAACTGGCAAAATGCAGGTCACCCATCTACTGTTTGGGGATGTGGTCTTCATTGAACGACTGCAGCTAAAATCCATACGTTTGTTGTGGGAACAAGGCAACGCAACTCAGCTATGTATTAAACCATAGGAACTGAGTGCAGTACGATGGCAGCAGGTGCTCTGGGCTGATGAGTCCCAATGAGATATTTGGCTATAACAGGAGATGGTTTGAAGGGCTGGAGAGCAGGACCATAATGTCTGCAGGCAACATGGTGGAGGTCACTTGTAATTGTGTGGCTGCATTACAGGGTTTGGTCAGGTTTAATGGTTTCCTAAATGCAGAGAAATACAGGTGGGAACTTATCCATCATGTCATATCATCATGGAAGCATCTGACTGGCTCCAGACATACAACTAATGTCATACAGAACAACAAGAAGTCCTGGAAGCAATGACCTGGCCCCACAGAGCCCTGATCTCACCTTCATCCAGTCTGGGGTCAGTTCTCCAAGAGGGATGAGACTACCTCCTGCCGAGTTCCTTCACAACCCGTGTGCCTAGAAGGCAAAGAGCAGTCACCCCAAATACTGATGGGGATTACATTTCTCTTCTTTTCAGTCTCTCTGCCATTTGGTAATTGATAACCATAACCCTAACACGCATCTATCTATACACACACACACGCGCTAACAGCCCCTTCAAACTGGTGCTTATCAGGGCCATATTATAGGGGCGGGTGCTACTCACAGAGGTGTCAGAAGGGTGTAGATCAAGTTGTCAGTTTTGAAAAGATTGAATCTGGGGCAGTTTCTCATATATTTCATGAATAACATCCCTGAGTTTTTTGATGGACCAGAACATATCCTTTTCACTTGGATAACTTCATTTGGAATGGCTGCAAGATGAGCGGTGACGTGAATAGCTCTAGCGGCAGACCCTCGCACCATCACCCGGACACACACCGCCCCCCACAGGTGCACCACCACCCGGAGATACACTGACACACCATCACCAGGGAGACGCACCATCACCCGGACACGCACCGCCCCCCACAGGTGCACCACCACCCGGAGATACACTGACACACATCACCAGGGAGACGCACCATCACCCGGACACGCACCGCCCCCCACAGGTGCACCACCACCCGGAGATACACTGACACACATCACCAGGGAGACGCACCATCACCCGGACACACACCGCCCCCCACAGGTGCACCACCACCCGGAGATACACTGACACACCATCACCAGGGAGACGCACCATCACCCGGACACGCACCGCCCCCCACAGGTGCACCACCACCCGGAGATACACTGACACACATCACCAGGGAGACGCACCATCACCCGGACACGCACCGCCCCCCACAGGTGCACCACCACCCGGAGATACACTGACACACCATGCTGGTTATAATTGGTTTACCCGCAATATCTTTAGAACCAATGAACCCATATGGACCAGCCTGGTATCAGATTGAAGACCCAGCGATTTGAGATTAACCTCAAGCTTCTGTGATGCCGGAGGGGGAACTGGCAGCCGTTGGAACAGGGTGGGGTTGGAATTTTGGTCCCATGTTATCCTATGGGGAAAACGTTCCATCTTTGCCTGGCGGTAACTCCGGTTCCCGGGAGGCTAGCAATGCTGGGCCAGGCTCGTTGGAAAGCCCTGGCCCTCAGCTACAAAATGGGCTTATTTGGAGAGTGGGCCTGGAGCTGTAGCTCCATCAGGCCCATTGTTAATCCGGCCCTGGGAAGATCCATAGGATGTCTGCAAATATTAGGGAAAATAAAAGCTACAGGGGCAGATTTATCAAGTCTTGGAGAGGGAGTGACACAGTATCAGCCAATCAGACATAGCCTGCAACATGGCAGTGGCTTGGCTGGTACTTTATCTCTCTCCAAGCTTTGATACATATCCCATAGGTGGAATAAGGACAGTTTACCAGCTATGGAGTGTCCTTGTGTGTAGCAGAGCTATCATAGGGGCAAAATACATCTTCCTGATATCCGCCAGGCGTGACCTGGGTGTATGGGACGGTGTCTAATTCCTAACCTTCTCTGCGCAGAACTAGGATCTCCTCCAACTGCGTCATGGATGGTTATCTGTTGTATCCTATGGGCATTTGCCCGCCATGTTGATAGGAATTGTACATGGATGATGATGACATTACCCCAGCAATGCTGCCCTCCCTGTAGGACTGTATTTGATAATACAGCTGGCAGAGTTGGTGTAGACTGAACCGCTTTGGAGGAAGATCTAGGCTTCTCCCTGTACATATGTGACACTGTTGTTCTCCCTACAGGTGGTCCTGCTCCAGCACCCTCCCAAGCCAAGAGGAGTCCCCCTGGTGTGGATGATGGTACGGTTGGGGAGCGCCTTGCCCCCAGGAGGGGCAGCGGATCAGTGGGTGGGGGTAGCCGGCCTCCCCCTCCTTCCAGCCCTATGGTTAGCCATGCCCATAACCCCAACAAGGCCGAAATTCCAGAGCCACGCAAAGAGGCCCCGCCCACAACGGTGAGTACAAACCCCTCCCACCTTTGTATGCTTCATGTGTGTATGCTGATAAGGATACAGCAGCCTGTGGAGCACGGCCAGGGATCCCTAAGGCCAGTCCGTGAGGGGGGGACGCTTAGTGTTGGGATCCCTAAGGTCAGTCCGTGAAGGAGAGGCGCTTTGTGTCGGGATCCCTAAGGCCAGTCCGTGAGGGGGGGGGGGCGCTTCGTGTCAGGATCCCCAAGGTCAGTCCGTGAGGGAGGGGCGCTTCGTGTCGGGATCCCCAAGACCAGTCCGTGACGGAGGGACGCTTAGTGTCGGGATCCCCACGGTCAGTCCGTGAGGGAGGGGCGCTTCGTGTCGGGATCCCCAAGACCAGTCCGTGCGGGAGGGGAGCTTAGTGTCGGGTCCCCAAGGTCAGTCCGTGAGGGAGGGACGCTTCGTGTCGGGATCCCCAAGACCAGTCCGTGCGGGAGGGGAGCTTAGTGTCGGGATTCCTAAGGTCGGTCCGTGACGGAGGGGCGCTTCGTGTCGGGATCCCCAAGACCAGTCCGTGCGGGAGGGGAGCTTAGTGTCTGGTCCCCAAGGTCAGTCCGTTAGGGAGGGACGCTTAGTGTCGGGATTCCTAAGGTCGGTCCGTGAGGGAGGGACGCTTAGTGTCAGGATCACCAAGGTCAGTCCGTGAGGGACGGGCGCTTCATGTCAGGATCCCCAAGGTCAGTCCGTGAGGGAGGGGCGGTTCGTGTCGGGATCCCCAAGACCAGTCCGTGCGGGAGGGGAGCTTAGTGTCGGGTCCCCAAGGTCAGTCCGTGAGGGAGGGACGCTTAGTGTCGGGATTCCTAAGGTCGGTCCGTGATGGAGGGGCGCTTAGTGTCGTGATCCCTAAGGCCAGTCCATGAGGCTGACTGGGATGGTAACTGCTGGGTACCTGACATGTTTCGGAATGGGCCCATTATCCTTGTTAGACCAGTTTGTGTGTAGGCCATTGGTACTGTAGATGTCAGTGTTTGTCAGGCTCCGGCCGCAGGACCCCCAATAGTTCATGTTTTGCAGACCACCTAGAGACGGATGATTTAGCGAATGTTGGCAGGAGATCTGGTCTACTAGCTGATGATGATAGTGGGTGGAGTGAGGGAACATGCCCCCTGGAAATCCCCATTAATCACACGTTTGCCGACATGTGCGCATCTTCCTCTGCTGGAGATCCAGCCTTCGCTTCAGTGTTCACAGTGACCTCATATATACCCTCTGATGTGGAAGTGGAGAAGTTGTCCTTAGCAAACAGAGATGTTAGCTGATACTTCCCTGGTACTGTATGATTGCCAGCACCTGTGGTGAGCTGGTTAATTGATAAGAAAGGTGTCACCACAGGTGCTGGCAATCATACATTACCAGGGAAGCCCAGGAACAGAGCATTGTGTCCTCCTGGAGAGGGGCATGCTGGGAGGTATGGATAATGTAGGATTGCCAGCACCTGTGGTGAGCTGGTTAATTGATAAGAAAGGTGTCACCACAGGTGCTGGCAATCATACATTACCAGGGAAGCCCAGGAACAGAGCATTGTGTCCTCCTGGAGAGGGGCATGCTGGGAGGTATGGATAATGTATGATTGCCAGCCCCTGTGGGGAGCTAGGTAACTGATAAGAAAGGTGTCACCACAGGTGCTGGCAATCATACATTACCAGGGAAGTCCAGGTACAGAGCATTGTGTCCTCCTGGAGAGGGGCATGCTGGGAGGTATGGATAATATATGATTGCCAGCACCTGTGGGGAGCTAGGTAACTGATAAGAAAGGTGTCCCCACAGGTGCTGGCAATCATACATTACCAGGAAAGCCCAGGAACAGAGCTTTGTGTCCTCCTGGAGAGGGGCATGCTGGGAGGTATGGATAGTGTATGATTGCCAGCACCTGTGGGGAGCTAGGTAACTGATAAGAAAAGTGTCACCACAGGTGCTGGCAATCATACATTACCAGGGAAGCCCAGGAGCAGAGCATTGTGTCCTCTTGGAGAGGGGCATGCTGGGAGGTATGGATAATATATGATTGCCAGCACCTGTGGGGAGCTGGGTAATTGATAAGAAAGGTGTCACCACAGGTGCTGGCAATCATACATTACCAGGGAAGCCCAGGAACAGAGCAGTGTGTCCTCCTGGAGAGGGGCATGCTGGGAGGTATGGATAATGTATGATTGCCAGCACCTGTGGGGAGCTAGGTAACTGATAAGAAAAGTGTCACCACAGGTGCTGGCAATCATACATTACCAGGGAAGCACAGGAACAGAGCATTGTGTCCTCCTGGAGAGGGGCATGCTCGGAGGTATGGATAATGTATGATTGCCAGCACCTGTGGGGAGCTAGGTAACTGATAAGAAAGGTGCCAGCACCTGTGGTGACAATCATACATTACCAGGGAAGCCGAAGAACAGAGCATTTTCTCCCTTATGGAGAGGGTCAGGTAGGCAAGTATGTGACACTCCATATTCAGTAGCCTGGTTACACATGATCAGTAACATGAGGCCTCTATCCCACTACTACAGTGACCTCTGCTGGCATGACCACATTACTACAAGTTTATTCCTCTGTTACCATCTAAAAATAAATGTACTGTACATTGTATTTTATTTTGCATTGTGCTTTAAAGTTTCAAAACTATTGTTATTTTAATTTATTAAGGTTCCATTTGAAATATCTTGAAGAGAACGGGAAAACAGTTGGGGAGGCAGTGGCAGTCATGGAGATGAGGGGGTTATGCTGTGTACACACTTGTACAATCTGCATATGATCCAGATGAGATTACAATTTAGACTCTCTGCATACAATTAAGACTATATAGTGTATGCAGCCAAGACTTTCTGGCTGAGATATGGGAGCGCGCATCTTGAACGCATCTGGATCGCTTGGGATAAAGCCCTTATGCACTATATAGACAGGGCAGCCAAGACTTTCTGGCTGAGATATGGGAGCGCGCATCTTGAACGCATCTGGATCGCTCGGGATAAAGCCCTTATGCACTATATAGACAGGGCAGCCAAGACTTTCTGGCTGAGATATGGGAGCGCGCATCTTGAACGCATCTGGATCGCTTGGGATAAAACCCATACAATCTGCATGAGATCCAGATGAGATTTTGACTATATAGCCAAAATCTCATCTGGATCTCATGCAGATTGTACAAGTGTGTACACAGCATTAGAGGCATACTTGGGGAGGCAGGGGCAGATGCAGTCATGGCGGTGGGAGTTAGAGCCAAACATGGGGGGGGGGGCTCAGAGGCAGTCAGGGAGATGGGGGTTAGAGGCACACTTGGGGGGGCAGAGGCAGTCACGGAAATGGATGTTACAGGCACACTTGGGGGGGGCAGTCATGGCGGTGGGGGTTACAGACACACTTGGGGGGGGGCAGAGGCAGTCATGGCGGTGGGGGTTAGAGACACACTTGGGGAGCAGTCATAGCGGTGGGGGTTAGAGACACACTTGGGGGGGGCAGAGGCAGTCATGGCGGTGGGGGTTAGAGACACACTTGGGGGGGGGCAGAGGCAGTCATGGCGGTGGGGGTTAGAGACACACTTGGGGGGGGCAGTCATGGCAGTGGGGGTTAGAGACACACTTGGGGGGGGGGGGGGCAGAGGCAGTCATGGAGATGAGGGTTCGTGTCAGGATCCCCAAGGTCAGTCCGTGAGGGAGGGGCGCTTCGTGTCGGGATCCCCAAGACCAGTCCGTGACGGAGGGACGCTTAGTGTCGGGATCCCCACGGTCAGTCCGTGAGGGAGGGACGCTTCGTGTCGGGATCCCCAAGACCAGTCCGTGCGGGAGGGGAGCTTAGTGTCGGGATTCCTAAGGTCGGTCCGTGACGGAGGGGCGCTTCGTGTCGGGATCCCCAAGACCAGTCCGTGCGGGAGGGGAGCTTAGTGTCTGGTCCCCAAGGTCAGTCCGTTAGGGAGGGACGCTTAGTGTCGGGATCCCCAAGGTCAGTCCGTGAGGGACGGGCGCTTCATGTCAGGATCCCCAAGGTCAGTCCGTGAGGGAGGGGCGGTTCGTGTCGGGATCCCCAAGACCAGTCCGTGCGGGAGGGGAGCTTAGTGTCGGGTCCCCAAGGTCAGTCCGTGAGGGAGGGACGCTTAGTGTCGGGATTCCTAAGGTCGGTCCGTGATGGAGGGGCGCTTAGTGTCGTGATCCCTAAGGCCAGTCCATGAGGCTGACTGGGATGGTAACTGCTGGGTACCTGACATGTTTCGGAATGGGCCCATTATCCTTGTTAGACCAGTTTGTGTGTAGGCCATTGGTACTGTAGATGTCAGTGTTTGTCAGGCTCCGGCCGCAGGACCCCCAATAGTTCATGTTTTGCAGACCACCTAGAGACGGATGATTTAGCGAATGTTGGCAGGAGATCTGGTCTACTAGCTGATGATGATAGTGGGTGGAGTGAGGGAACATGCCCCCTGGAAATCCCCATTAATCACACGTTTGCCGACATGTGCGCATCTTCCTCTGCTGGAGATCCAGCCTTCGCTTCAGTGTTCACAGTGACCTCATATATACCCTCTGATGTGGAAGTGGAGAAGTTGTCCTTAGCAAACAGAGATGTTAGCTGATACTTCCCTGGTACTGTATGATTGCCAGCACCTGTGGTGAGCTGGTTAATTGATAAGAAAGGTGTCACCACAGGTGCTGGCAATCATACATTACCAGGAAAGCCCAGGAACAGAGCTTTGTGTCCTCCTGGAGAGGGGCATGCTGGGAGGTATGGATAGTGTATGATTGCCAGCACCTGTGGGGAGCTAGGTAACTGATAAGAAAAGTGTCACCACAGGTGCTGGCAATCATACATTACCAGGGAAGCCCAGGAACAGAGCACTGTGTCCTCCTGGAGAGGTGCATGCTGGGAGGTATGGATAATGTATGATTGTCAGCACCTGTGGGGAGCTGGGTAATTGATAAGAAAGGTGTCACCACAGGTGCTGGCAATCATACATTACCAGGGAAGCCCAGGAGCAGAGCATTGTGTCCTCCTGGAGAGGGGCATGCTGGGAGGTATGGATAATGTATGATTGCCAGCACCTGTGGGGAGCTGGGTAATTGATAAGAAAGGTGTCACCACAGGTGCTGGCAATCATACATTACCAGGGAAGCCCAGGAGCAGAGCATTGTGTCCTCCTGGAGAGGGGCATGCTGGGAGGTATGGATAATGTATGATTGCCAGCACCTGTGGGGAGCTAGGTAACTGATAAGAAAGGTGTCACCACAGGTGCTGGCAATCATACATTACCAGGGAAGCCCAGGATCAGAGCATTGTGTCCTCCTGGAGAGGGGCATGCTGGGAGGTATGGATAATGTAGGATTGCCAGCACCTGTGGAGAGCTAGGTAACTGATAATAAAGGTGTCCCCACAGGTGCTGGCAATCATACATTACCAGGGAAGCCAAGGAACAGAGCATTGTGTCCTCCTGGAGAGGGGCATGCTTGGAGGTATAGATAATGTATGATTGCCAGCACCTGTGGGGAGCTAGGTAACTGATAAGGAAGGTGTCACCACAGGTGCTGGCAATCCTACATTACCAGGGAAGCCCAGGAACAGAGCATTGTGTCCTCCTGGAGAGGGGCATGCTGGGAGGTATGGATAATGTATGATTGCCAGCACCTGTGGGGAGCTAGGTAAGTGATAAGAAAGGTGTCACCACAGGTGCTGGCAATCATATATTACCAGGGAAGCCCAGAAACAGAGCATTGTGTCCTCCTGGAGAGGGGCATGCTGGGAGGTATGGATAATGTATGATTGCCAGCACCTGTGGGGAGCTAGGTAACTGATAAGAAAGGTGTCACCACAGGTGCTGGCAATCATACATTACCAGGGAAGCCCAGGAACAGAGCAGTGTGTCCTCCTGGAGAGGGGCATGCTGGGAGGTATGGATAATGTAGGATTGCCAGCACCTGTGGGGAGCTAGGTAACTGATAAGAAAGGTGTCACCACAGGTGCTGGCAATCATACATTACCAGGGAAGTGCAGGAACAGAGCATTGTGTCCTCCTGGAGAGGGGCATGCTGGGAGGTATGGATAATGTATGATTGCCAGCACCTGTGGGGAGCTAGGTAACTGATAAGAAAGGTGCCAGCACCTGTGGTGACAATCATACATTACCAGGGAAGCCGAAGAACAGAGCATTTTCTCCCTTATGGAGAGGGTCAGGTAGGCAAGTATGTGACACTCCATATTCAGTAGCCTGGTTACACATGATCAGTAACATGAGGCCTCTATCCCACTACTACAGTGACCTCTGCTGGCATGACCACATTACTACAAGTTTATTCCTCTGTTACCATCTAAAAATAAATGTACATTGTATTTTATTTTGCATTGTGCTTTAAAGTTTCAAAACTATTGTTATTTTAATTTATTAAGGTTCCATTTGAAATATCTTGAAGAGAACGGGAAAACAGTTGGGGAGGCAGTGGCAGTCATGGAGATGAGGGGGTTATGCTGTGTACACACTTGTACAATCTGCATATGATCCAGATGAGATTACAATTTAGACTCTCTGCATACAATTAAGACTATATAGTGTATGCAGCCAAGACTTTCTGGCTGAGCTATGGGAGCGCGCATCTTGAACGCATCTGGATCGCTTGGGATAAAGCCCTTATGCACTATATAGACAGGGCAGCCAAGACTTTCTGGCTGAGATATGGGAGCGCGCATCTTGAACGCATCTGGATCGCTTGGGATAAAACCCATACAATCTGCATGAGATCCAGATGAGATTTTGACTATATAGCCAAAATCTCATCTGGATCTCATGCAGATTGTACAAGTGTGTACACAGCATTAGAGGCATACTTGGGGAGGCAGGGGCAGATGCAGTCATGGCGGTGGGCCAAACTTGGGGGGGGGGGGGGCTCAGAGGCAGTCAGGGAGATGGGGGTTAGAGGCACACTTGGGGGGGCAGAGGCAGTCACGGAAATGGATGTTACAGGCACACTTGGGGGGGGGGGGGGCAGTCATGGCGGTGGGGGTTACAGACACACTTGGGGGGGGCAGAGGCAGTCATGGCGGTGGGGGTTAGAGACACACTTGGGGGAGCAGTCATAGCGGTGAGGGTTAGAGACACACTTGGGGGGGGGCAGTCATGGCGGTGGGGGTTAGAGACACACTTGGGGGGGGCAGTCATGGCGGTGGGGGTTAGAGACACACTTGGGGGGGGCAGTCATGGCGGTGGGGGTTAGAGACACACTTGGGGGGGGCAGAGGCAGTCATGGCGGTGGGGGTTAGAGACACACTTGGGGGGGGCAGAGGCAGTCATGGCAGTGGGGGTTAGAGACACACTTGGGGGGCAGAGGCAATCATGGCGGTGGGGGTTAGAGACACACTTGGGGGGCAGTCATGGCGGTGGGGGTTAGAGACACACTTGGGGGGGGCAGTCATGGCGGTGGGGGTTAGAGACACACTTGGGGGGGGGGGGCAGAGGCAGTCATGGAGATGAGGGTTAGAGACACACTTGGGGGGGCAGAGGCAGTCATGGCGATGGGGTTAGAGACCCACTTAAGGGGGGCAGAGGGCAGAGGCAGTCATGGAGATGAGGGTTAGAGACACACTTGGGGGGGCAGAGGCAGTCATGGAGATGAGGGTTAGAGACACACTTGGGGGGACAGAGGGCAGAGTCAGTCATGGAGATGAGGGTTAGAGACCCACTTAAGGGGGGGCAGAGGCAGTCATGGAGATGAGGGCTAGAGACACACTTGGGGGGACAGAGGGCAGAGGCAGTCATGGCAATGGGGTTAGAGACCCACTTGGGGGGACAGAGGGCAGAGGCAGTCATGGCGGTGGGGGTTAGAGACACACTTGGGGGCAGAGGCAGTCATGGAGATGAGGGTTAGAGACACACTGGGGGGGACAGAGGGCAGAGGCAGTCATGGAGATGGGGTTAGAGACACACTTAAGGGGGGGCAGAGGCAGTCATGGCGGTGGGGGTTAGAGACACACTTGGGGGCAGAGACAGTCATGGAGATGAGGGTTAGAGACACACTTGGGGGGACAGAGGGCAGAGGCAGTCATGGCGATGGGGTTAGAGACACACTTAAGGGGGGGGCACACTCATTCAAGCTCACACATTTTGACCATGGTATTATAATGATGTGCCTGTGACTTATACCATTATGTATGTTATTATCAGATAAACACGCCTCCCGGAGTGATGGGCCGAAGGAACACGTATGTTTGCACAGATCGCCATGGTTCTGAGCGCCATTCTCTCCTCCACAATGGAAAAGAGAACAGGTGAGTCATGTGACTTGCGAGCAGACCTCGCTCATTCCCAGTGTGAAACATACAAGCTCCGATGATTAAAAAGCATTCTTACGATATGTATAGAGGATGCATATACTGATTATATTATGCTACTAGGTGATTCATCGCGCCCTACGGGCGCTCTTCACACCGGCGTAGGGGGCTGCGCCCCCTTAATTTTTTTGAACATTTGTATTGTGAGAAATATGGTTAGAATTGTATGAAAGATGCCTGTATTGCAACTTGAGTTATAGGTGAAATGTGTTAAATACAGAGCATATGACATGGAACGGGGTGTGTATTGTTTTGTTTAATTAAAAAGCGGTTACAGAGTAAGATGTACATTGATAGTGTGGAGGGTACAGTGACATTTGTGGGGGTGTGCGTGTTGTTTAGGTGTGTGTGTAATAGTATAGTAGGGTGTTTTGGAGTCAGCGGCTCCCCACTGGTGGAGGTCACAACACAGGAAAACAGGAGGCTGGGTAGTGATAAGGGTGTGTGGGCATACGGGAGACTAAAGAGGAGGGTGGGGGACACTGTGCAGCTTCTGCCAGTGGGTGAGGGTCCAGCGTGGTAGCACAGGAGTACAGGACGGTGCCCCTGAGTCAGTGTCTCCTCCTACTGGGTGGGAGTTAGGGTGCATAAGAGCAGGAGGCTGGGTGGTAAAGCATGATAGGGGAATGTGGCGAATGTGAATCGCGGGAGGGGGTATGCAAATTCCGAGGGGTGCCGTGAATCGTGAGAGGGGTGTGTGAATCACGGGGGGGGGGGTGTCACGGGGGGTCGCGAATCGTGGGAGGCGGCGCCTGAGGTGCTGTGGGGTTCCGTGAATCGCGGGAGGGGGTCCGCAAATAGCAGGAGGGGGTGCGGGGGGTGCCGTGAATCGCAGGAGGGGGTATGCAGATTCCAGGGGGGGCCGCGCGAATCGCGGGAGGGGGGGTTTGTAAATCGCGGGAGGGGGCGGGGGTTTGTAAATCGCGGGAGGGGGGCGCAGCGAAGCACGGGAGGGGGTGCGGTGGTGCCCTGAATCATGGGGGTGCCACGAATCACAGGAGGGTGGGTCGCAAATTGCGGGAGGGGCTCCGCGGGGGGTTCCGTGAATCGCGGGAGGGGGCTTGGGTCTGCAAATCACGGGAGGGGGGTGCTGCGTATCGCGGGAGGGAGGGGGTCGCGGGAGTGAGGGGGCCGCGGGGGTCCTACGAATCGCGGGAGAGGGGGAGTCGCCTGGGTCCCGCGAATGGGGGGAGGGGGGGCACGAATCGTGGGGGGGGTTGCGGGGGTCCCGCGAATCGCCGGAGGGGGGTCATGGGTGTCCCAGGGGGGGTTTACTGGCAGAGGGGAGGCGGGGTGCGGGAGTAATGGTGAATGGTGGATGGTGGGCGTGTACTGTAACCGTGGCTGGGCGGGGGAGGTGATGTCAAGTGGGTGGGATGTGTAGAACGTTATACACATAGAACACTTTTCTCTGGGGGGGGGGGGCGGGTTTGTGTATCCAGCTGGGCGGGAGAGTTAGCTACACAGGGGATGAGTGACAGATCTGGCTAAATATATAAGAGATTGTAGTCTGTCAGTTATGTGCAGTCCAGGTGGGAGCTTCACTTGTCACACTCCAGAGATTTGGGGCCGTGGTGCCGCTGTTGCTGCCTGGGATGCTGCTGTGTCCGGAGCTCCAGCAAAGGGGCCGCAGTTGCATCAGACGCCACGCTGTCTAGGCGAGTGTCTGAGCGGTTGCTAGGCAGCCAGCGTAGTTTGTCTCTCCCTGCTGCGGTGAGCTTCCTGCCGTCGCTAGGAGATGGAGGAAGCTCCAGGTGTTGCTCGCACAACAGGGACGCTGTGGGCTGTGGACGGCCGCTAATTATCACACCTTTCCAATCACTTTGATTACTGGCCCAGAAGGGCTTCCCTATTGGTTCGCCAGTTCTAGGTTTTCCCTGCATTCGGTCCTGTTACCTTGCTGGAGCCTGTTATTCTGTGTCTCTGGTGGTTGCCAGCCTTGCTATAGCGAAGTTAGAAATTAGTTCCTTATTCCTCGTTACTTATTATTACACCTTGTGCATTGTTGCATTCTGGTTATCATTACACCTTGGCCCTTATTCAGTACACAGTACAAATTTGTTCTCAAAATGGGCAAAACCATGTGTGCACTGCAGGTGGGGCAGATGTAACATGTGCAGAGAAAGTTAGATTTGTGTGAGTTATTTTGTTTCTGTGCAGGGTAAATACTGACTGCATTATCTTTACACTGCAATTTAGATTTCAGTTTCAACACACCCCACCCAAATGTAACTCTCTCTGCACGTTTCATCTGCCCCATCTGCAGTGCACATGGTTTTGCACATTTTGAGAACAAATTTGTACTGCGATCAGATCTGAATAAGGGCCCTTGTGCATAGTTGCATTCACCATTCTGGTTATCATTTCACCTTGTGCATTGTTGCATTTATTATTATTATTACATCCTGTCCATTGTTGCATTTACCATCCATTCTTGTCATTATTACACCTTGTGCATTGTTGCATTTATTATTATTATTACTACATCCTGTGCATTGTTGCATTTATTATTATTATTACTACATCCTGTGCATTGTTGCATTTATTATTAGTATTATTACATCCTGTGCATTGTTGCATTTATTAGTATTATTACATCCTGTGCATTTTTGCATTTATTAGTATTATTATTATTACATCCTGTGCATTGTTGCATTTATTAGTATTATTATTATTACATCCTGTGCATTGTTGCATTTATTAGTATTATTATTATTACATCCTGTGCATTGTTGCATTAATTGCCTTTTACCTGAGTTAACAGAGGTTTCCTTGTTTTCATGGTGAGGATCCGGTTCTGTCTCACCTTGTCTTGCCCAGCCTCCACCAGCAGCTTTGTCAATACTAAGACCTGAGGGCATCGGAGTACCGGGAGGACCTAATTCTCCTGGGAAAGGCGGCTGCTATAGGTAAAGGTTTTGAATGCAGGAGGCTTTAGGATTGCTGGGCAAGCGCAACTGTGTTTCCGGAGCCTCTAATCATAACAAAAGGTATTTATAAGTTAAAAATATCATATTTCTATTATTATAGTCAAAATTAACCAAATTTGTAGACTTCCACTGGAAACAATAAGACTGTCAGATGATAGAGGTGAGGCCGGCTGTGAGCTGGGGATACAGGGACTATCAGGGAGAGAGCAGAGGTGAGGCCGGCTGTGAGCTGGGGATACAGGGACTATCAGGGAGAGAGCACAGGTGTGGAGGCTCTATGGGGGCTACAGTACTTACCTGTATCATAATAATGCAGGCGTAGTGTATTATAAACATGTATGTACTGTATGGGAGCTCCATACCTGTACTGTAATAATGCAGGCGTAGTGTATTATATACATGTATGTGTTCTATGGGGACTACTTACCTGTACTGTAATAATGCAGGTGTAGTGTATTATATACATGCATGTGCTGTATGAGGACTACTTACCTGTACTGTAATAATGCAGGCGTAGTGTATTATATACATGGATGTGCTGTATGGGGACTACTTACCTGTACTGTAATAATGCAGGCGTAGTGTAATATATACATGTATGTGCTGTATGGGGACTACTTACCTGTACTGTAATAATGCAGGCGTAGTGTAATATATACATGTATGTGCTGTATGAGGACTACTTACCTGTACTGTAATAATGCAGGCGTAGTGTATTATATACATGGATGTGCTGTATGGGGACTACTTACCTGTACTGTAATAATGCAGGCGTAGTGTATTATATACATGTATGTGCTGTATGGGGACTACTTACCTGTACTGTAATAATGCAGGTGTAGTGTATTATATACATGTATGTGCTGTATGGGGACTACTTACCTGTACTGTAATAATGCAGGTGTAGTGTATTATATACATGTATGTGCTCTATGGGGACTACTTACCTGTACTGTAATAATGCAGGCGTAGTGTATTATATACATGGATGTGCTGTATGGGGACTACTTGCCTGTACTGTAATAATGCAGGCGTAGTGTAATATATACATGTATGTGCTGTATGGGGACTACTTACCTGTACTGTAATAATGCAGGCGTAGTGTAATATATACATGTATGTGCTGTATGAGGACTACTTACCTGTACTGTAATAATGCAGGCATAGTGTATTATATACATGGATGTGCTGTATGGGGGGGACTACTTACCTGTACTGTAATAATGCAGGCGTAGTGTATTATATACATGTATGTGCTGTATGGGGACTACTTGCCTGTACTGTAATAATGCAGGTGTAGTGTATTATATACATGTATGTGATGTATGGGGACTACTTACCTGTACTGTAATAATGCAGGCGTAGTGTATTATATACATGTATGTGCTGTATGGGGACTACTTACCTGTACTGTAATAATGCAGGTGTAGTGTATTATATACATGTATGTGCTGTATGGGGACTACTTACCTGTACTGTAATAATGCAGGCGTAGTGTATTATATACATGTATGTGCTGTATGGGGACTACTTACCTGTACTGTAATAATGCAGGCATAGTGTATTATATACATGTATGTGCTGTATGGGGACTACTTACCTGTACTGTAATAATGCACGCGTAGTGTAATATATACATGTATGTGCTGTATGGGGACTACTTACCTGTACTGTAATAATGCAGGCGTAGTGTATTATATAAATGGATGTGCTGTATGAGGACTACTTACCTGTACTGTAATAATGCAGGCGTAGTGTATTATATACATGTTTGTGCTGTATGGGGACTACTTACCTGTACTGTAATAATGCAGGCGTAGTGTATTATATACATGGATGTGCTGTATGGGGACTACTTGCCTGTACTGTAATAATGCAGGCGTAGTGTAATATATACATGTATGTGTTCTATGGGGACTACTTACCTGTTCTGTAATAATGCAGGCGTAGTGTATTATATACATGGATGTGCTGTATGGGGACTACTTACCTGTAGTGTATTATATACATGGATGTGCTGTATGGGGACTACTTGCCTGTACTGTAATAATGCAGGCGTAGTGTAATATATACATGGATGTGCTGTATGGGGACTACTTGCCTGTACTGTAATAATGCAGGCGTAGTGTAATATATACATGGATGTGCTCTATGGGGACTACTTACCTGTACTGTAATAATGCAGGTGTAGTGTATTATGTATATGTTCTATGGGGACTACTTACCTGTACTGTAATAATGCAGGCGTAGTGTAATATATACATGTATGTGCTGTATGGGGACTACTTACCTGTACTGTAATAATGCAGGCGTAGTGTAATATATACATGTATGTGTTCTATGGGGACTACTTACCTGTACTGTAATAATGCAGGCGTAGTGTAATATATACATGTATGTGCTCTATGGGGACTACTTGCCTGTACTGTAATAATGCAGGCGTAGTGTATTATATACATGTATGTGCTGTATGGGGACTACTTACCTTTTACTATAATAATGCAGGCGTAGTGTATTATATACATGGATGTGCTCTATGGGGACTACTTGCCTGTACTGTAATAATGCAGGCGTAGTGTATTATATACATGTATGTGCTGTATGGGGACTACTTGCCTGTACTGTAATAATGCAGGCGTAGTGTAATATATACATGTATGTGCTGTATGAGGACTACTTACCTGTACTGTAATAATGCAGGCGTAGTGTATTATATACATGGATGTGCTGTATGGGGACTACTTACCTGTACTGTAATAATGCAGGCGTAGTGTATTATATACATGTATGTGCTGTATGGGGACTACTTACCTGTACTGTAATAATGCAGGCGTAGTGTATTATATACATGTATGTGCTGTATGGGGACTACTTACCTGTACTGTAATAATGCAGGCGTAGTGTATTATATACATGGATGTGCTGTATGAGGACTACTTACCTGTACTATAATAATGCAGGCGTAGTGTATTATATACATGGATGTGCTGTATGGGGACTACTTGCCTGTACTGTAATAATGCAGGTGTAGTGTATTATATACATGGATGTGCTGTATGAGGACTACTTACCTGTACTATAATAATGCAGGCGTAGTGTATTATATACATGGATGTGCTGTATGGGGACTACTTGCCTGTACTGTAATAATGCAGGTGTAGTGTATTATATACATGTATGTGCTGTATGGGGACTACTTACCTGTACTGTAATAATGCACGCGTAGTGTATTATATACATGTATGTGCTGTATGGGGACTACTTACCTTTTACTATAATAATGCAGGCGTAGTGTATTATATACATGTATGTGCTGTATGGGGACTACTTACCTGTACTGTAATAATGCAGGCGTAGTGTATTATATACATGTATGTGCTGTATGGGGACTACTTACCTGTACTGTAATAATGCAGGCGTAGTGTATTATATACATGGATGTGCTGTATGGGGACTACTTACCTGTACTGTAATAATGCAGGCGTAGTGTATTATATACATGGATGTGCTCTATGGGGACTACTTGCCTGTACTGTAATAATGCAGGCGTAGTGTATTATATACATGTATGTGCTGTATGGGGACTACTTGCCTGTACTGTAATAATGCAGGCGTAGTGTATTATATACATGTATGTGCTGTATGGGGACTACTTACCTGTACTGTAATAATGCAGGCGTAGTGTATTATATACATGTATGTGCTGTATGGGGACTACTTACCTGTACTGTAATAATGCAGGCGTAGTGTATTATATACATGGATGTGCTGTATGGGGACTACTTACCTGTACTGTAATAATGCAGGCGTAGTGTAATATATACATGTATGTGTTCTATGGGGACTACTTACCTGTACTGTAATAATGCAGGCGTAGTGTAATATATACATGTATGTGCTGTATGGGGACTACTTACCTGTACTGTAATAATGCAGGCGTAGTGTAATATATACATGTATGTGCTGTATGGGGACTACTTACCTGTACTGTAATAATGCAAGCATAGTGTATTATATACATGGATGTGCTGTATGAGGACTACTTACCTGTACTGTAATAATGCAGGCGTAGTGTTTTATATACATGTATGTGCTGTATGGGGACTACTTACCTGTACTGTAATAATGCAGGCGTAGTGTATTATATACATGGATGTGCTGTATGGGGACTACTTGCCTGTACTGTAATAATGCAGGCGTAGTGTAATATATACATGTATGTGTTCTATGGGGACTACTTACCTGTTCTGTAATAATGCAGGCGTAGTGTATTATATACATGGATGTGCTGTATGGGGACTACTTACCTGTACTGTAATAATGCAGGCGTAGTGTAATATATACATGGATGTGCTGTATGGGGACTACTTGCCTGTACTGTAATAATGCAGGTGTAGTGTATTATATACATGTATATGTTCTATGGGGACTACTTACCTGTACTGTAATAATGCAGGCGTAGTGTAATATATACATTTATGTGCTGTATGGGGACTACTTACCTGTACTGTAATAATGCAGGCGTAGTGTAATATATACATGTATGTGTTCTATGGGGACTACTTACCTGTACTGTAATAATGCAGGCGTAGTGTAATATATACATGTATGTGCTGTATGGGGACTACTTGCCTGTACTGTAATAATGCAGGCATAGTGTATTATATACATGGATGTGCTCTATGGGGACTACTTACCTGTACTGTAATAATGCAGGCGTAGTGTATTATATACATGTATGTGCTGTATGAGGACTACTTACCTGTACTGTAATAATGCAGGCGTAGTGTATTATATACATGGATGTGCTGTATGGGGACTACTTACCTGTACTGTAATAATGCAGGCGTAGTGTATTATATACATGTATGTGCTGTATGTGGACTACTTACCTGTACTGTAATAATGCAGGCGTAGTGTATTATATACATGTATGTGTTCTATGGGGACTACTTACCTGTACTGTAATAATGCCGGCGTAGTGTATTCTATACATGGATGTGCTCTATGGGGACTACTTACCTGTACTGTAATAATGCAGGCGTAGTGTAATATATACATGTATGTGCTGTATGGGGACTACTTGCCTGTACTGTAATAATGCAGGCATAGTGTATTATATACATGGATGTGCTCTATGGGGACTACTTACCTGTACTGTAATAATGCAGGCGTAGTGTATTATATACATGTATGTGTTCTATGGGGACTACTTACCTGTACTGTAATAATGCACGCGTAGTGTATTATATAAATGGATGTGCTGTATGGGGACTACTTACCTTTTACTATAATAATGCAGGCGTAGTGTATTATATACATGGATGTGCTGTATGGGGACTACTTACCTGTACTGTAATAATGCAGTCGTAGTGTATTATATACAGTACATGGATGTGCTGTATGGGGACTACTTACCTGTACTGTAATAATGCAGGCGTAGTGTATTATATACATGGATGTGCTGTATGGGGACTACTTACCTGTACTGTAATAATGCAGGCGTAGTGTATTATATACATGTATATGTTCTATGGGGACTACTTACCTGTACTGTAATAATGCAGGCGTAGTGTATTATATACATGGATGTGCTGTATGGGGACTACATACCTGTACTGTAATAATGCAGGTGTAGTGTATTCTATACATGTATGTGCTGTATGAGGACTACTTACCTGTACTGTAATAATGCAGGCATAGTGTATTATATACATGGATGTGCTCTATGGGGACTACTTACCTGTACTGTAATAATGCAGGCATAGTGTATTATATACATGTTTGTGCTGTATGGGGACTACTTACCTGTACTGTAATAATGCAGGTGTAGTGTATTCTATACATGTATGTGCTGTATGAGGACTACTTACCTGTACTGTAATAATGCAGGCATAGTGTATTATATACATGTTTGTGCTGTATGGGGACTACTTACCTGTACTGTAATAATGCAGGCATAGTGTATTATATACATGTTTGTGCTGTATGGGGACTACTTGCCAGTACTGTAATAATGCAGGCGTAGTGTATTATATACATGCATGTGCTGTATGGGGACTACTTGCCTGTACTGTAATAATGCAGGCGTAGTGTAATATATACATGTATGTGCTGTATGTGGACTACTTACCTGTACTGTAATAATGCAGGCGTAGTGTATTATATAAATGGATGTGCTGTATGGGGACTACTTACCTGTACTGTAATAATGCAGGCATAGTGTATTATATACATGGATGTGCTCTATGGGGACTACTTGCCTGTACTGTAATAATGCACCCCTGCAGCAGGAGTCCAGAGCTGGGCAAAATGGGTTAAATAAAGATATTTTAAATGTATTAATATATATGTGAAGCACTGAGCTGGGACTGAGGGTCCACAGCTGCAGTGTCATGTGGTGTCTGAAGCACAGGCTCCCCAGGGTTCGCAAATACGCGCTATAGCGCGTATTTTACCCTGAAACGGCCACCGGGGACTCAGTTTGTAAAACTGAAGGGGTCCCCGAGGACGCGCTGAGCTGCGCCTGTGAGCCGCCGTTAGCCAATCACAGCAGCGGCAGCGCCGGGACCCAATCATTACACAGTGGCCGCCCGGCAGCCAATCATTGCAGGTGCGCGCCCTGCAGTTACTAAAGCCGCGCGCCCTGCCATATTTTGTGAGAGCAAGTTCACCGCGGCGCGGTCAGTGTCTGTGTATCCTTCTGCCGCCCCCCGTTCATTCTGCTGCTGAGAGCGGGGGACGGGATGGCTGTAACAACTGACAGCCACTCTCGGCATAAGGAGGTGAGCGGGCTGTCAGCCCAGTGGGGGACTGGATGTGGCTGGAAGAGCTGACACGCTGCTCAACTCAAAGCAGCGTTTCAGCTCTTCCAGCCACATCCAGTCCCCCTGCCTCGCAGACAGCCCGCTCACCTACTCTTTCATCAGCTTTACCAGCCCCCCGGGCAGCGTGCAACAAATGCGCCCCCACCCTTGTGGCAACCAGAATAACCCCCACCCCCCTGGCAACCAGAATAACACCCCCCTGGCAACCAGAATAACACCCCCCCCCCCCCCTGCGCCAACCAGAATGTAACCCCTGCAAGCAGCATGTAACCCCTGCAAGGAGCATGTAACCCCTGGCAACAAGCATGTAGGTAAGCAGCACTTATTTGCTATAATACATACTGGGCATATCGGTGTGTGCTATAATGTGTACTGGGCATAACTGTGTGCTGTAATGTGTACTGGGCATAACTGTGTGTGCTATAATGTGTACTGGGCATTACGGTGTGTGCTATAATGTGTACTGGGCATTACGGTGTGTGCTATAATGTGTACTGGGCATTACGGTGTGTGCGCTATAATGTGTACTGGGCATTACGGTGTGTGCTATAATGTGTACTGGGCATTACGGTGTGTGCTATAATGTGTACTGGGCATAACTGTGTGTGCTATAATGTGTACTACTATGTGACCACACCACTTCCCCCCAAAAAAATGCCCATAATTTTTAGAGCGCGCCTCCGGCGCGCACTGTCCCTGTTTTCGGGTTTATATAGTTTCTAGTATACTTGTATCTTTATGCGAGTGGGCCAACGGTGTGTGCTATAATGTGTACTGGGCATTACGGTGTGTGCTATAATGTGTACTGGGCATTACGGTGTGTGCTATAATGTGTACTGGGCATTACAGTGTGTGCTATAATGTGTACTACTATGTGACCACACCACTTCCCCAAAAAAAAACATGCCCTAAATTTTTAGCGCGCGCCTTCGGCGCGCACTGTCCCTGTTTTCAGGTTTATATAGTTTCTAGTATACATGTACCTTTATGCGAGTGGGCCAACGGTGTGTGCTATAATGTGTACTGTGCATTACAGTGTGTGCTATAATGTGTACTACTATGTGACCACACCACTTCCCCCAAAAAAACATGCCCTAAATTTTTAGCGCACTGACCCCGTTTTCAGGTTGATATAGTTTCTAGTATACATGTACATTTATGCAAGTGGGCCAATTGATACTTACCCCCCCAACCAACCCACATGTGCCATGCTGGGGAGAAGGGGAGAGGAGGCTTTATTCCGTTAGGACCCAGAAAAGGTCCGGTAGGACCCCAATTTTTAGAAGTGAAGGGTCCCCGGGACCCACTTTTTGGGTGGTTTTCGCGAACACTGCTCCCTATGATGTTTAAAGTGTCAGTTAAATGTATTTTAAATGTGAAAATGCACTTTAAAAATTACTTAAGGAAGAAATCCCTGTGATAAGGGAGGGGTTTATTCTAGTTCATTCTTTTTGACAAAATCCTTCTTAGATGGACAAAACCATGTGCACTGCAGGGGGGCAGATGTAAAATGTGCAGATAGAATTAGATTTGGGTGAGTTATATTGTTTCTGTGCAGAGATAATACTGACTGCATGATTTTACACTGCAATATAGATCTCACTTTGAAAAAAAACCCCACCCAAATCTAACTCTCTCTGCACAAGTAACATCTGCCCCACCTGCAGTGCACATGGTTTTGTCCATCTAAGAAGGATTTTGTCAGAAAGAATGAACTAGAATAACCCCCGGAATTAGGTGCTAAACAGCCCTTTTGCTAACAGAATGTCTGTGAGTGGCCACTGCCCAGCAGGTTAGCAGGATTTGTGTCTGTAGTTCCCGTGTAAAGGTGTTAGTATGGAAACTTGTGTATGTGATGTGTGAAGGATCCATGCACAGACATTTGTGTTTCTTTATGTAAACATGTCCAGGAGATAATCCAATGATCTCCATCCTTGCTGGAAGTTATATATTCTAAGGAAATTGAACTCATCCTTTTGGTACATCATCTTGATTCGTTATGCACTGGAAGAAAGGTGTCTGGGATAAAGGTATAGGGCAGGGTTTGTACCTGGAAGCAGGGCTGGTAACAGAAAGCTTAGGGTCCAATACCTTGATAGCTATCTCTGGGACCCTCCATCCCGTCAATCGCTATAATCCCCCAACCCACTATGCTGGAACTTAAATTGGAAGTGCCCCCTGTCACACATAGACATGTGTACAGTATATCTGGCCTGGGCATAGGTTGGCTGAGGCTCACCTTGCAGACAGAGATTTCAGAGGGTAGAAGGACAAGCTGGGCCGGAGGCACAGTCACACGTGAAAAACACGGAGCCGGGGTCAGCCAGATCCAGGCGCACCACCTGCCTGTCAGTGCAGGGGGGGGGTGTGAATGAAGGAGCTTACAAGCTGCTCTGAGAATTTAGCAGCGTGCCAGCCAGTGGTACTAGCCGCATATCGCCGCGCTGGGGGGTGGTGGATGCGGGAGTTTACACGCTGCTCTGTTTGGCAGCGTGTCACTCTGGACTACCTGCCGTGTCCCGCCCCTGCCGCGCTGACCTGTAATGAGAGCGGCTGTCAGCACAGCTCTGACAGCCGCATCCCGCCCCTCTGTCGCTTAGCCTGTCAGCGACAGGGCAGGGCCGCACCAATGAAAACGGCGCCCCGCAAATCAACCTAACAGGAACGCTACACTCAGCGTGGCCAGCGCTGCTGTTAGTCTGCCCACGACTAGATTCTGCTTCCTCCATTTAAAAAAATCTGCTCGCCAGGAAGCAGAATCTGGTCGCCATGGCGACCTGGCCCTCGGCATTTGGCGAGCCCTGCTGTAAGCTCTGTATGCTGTGCCTCCTAGTGATCGGAGAAGAGATCTTTCAAGATATATGAGCAAATTAACCATCTATTGCTCAAGACGTCCGTCTCCATCTTGCGACCAATAGAATTACTGCAATAATTCCGTTCTCTGGCTGTTCTGGGTACCAGTATCCAGCGTCCTCCCAGTTCTGCTCTGCCAGCTACCGAAGCAGAGGCCTGGTCCGTGACCAGTGGGGATCAAACCGACGTCAGCAGCGGGTCGACGCACACACTCCAGCAGGTAGTACTCCGGTGCCAGCGTTTGGGCCTGAGGAGGTATCGGTGGTCCCAGGCACCACGTAGTAGGAGTCTGGTGGTGGCAGCGATATCCCCGCCCATTGTGTTGTGGACTGAGTCAGTAACAGGTGGTAACAGGGAATCCCCTATTGGCCAGGTCCCGTGAGACCAGATACCGCCATCTGTGGACCCATAGGGCGTAACGAGAGCGTAAGGGCAGGCGTCCGGTCACAGGGCTACTTGCCTCTACTGTAATAATACAGGCGTAGTGTGTTATATACATGTATGGGGACTACTTACCTGTACGCTAATAATGCAGGTGTAGTGGATTATATACATGTATGTGCTGTATGGAGGCTACTTACATGTTTATAATACACTATGGGGGGTATTCAATGCTGTGGGCGAGCGGCAACAGCGAGCAGAGCTTCCTGTTCGCTGTCACCTCTCACCCTGTCAGTATTCAACGCAGCCACCCTCATACGCCAATTCCCCCTCGCTCCATTTTTTGAGCGAGAGGGAATTGGCGTATGCGGCTCCTGAACCAGCGAGACTCGCGGCTAAATAAGCAGTTTTCTGCATTAGCTGCGGGTCTCGCTGTTTTGGGGAATTCTCGCCGTCCTGTGACAGCGAGGATTTCCCCAGAACATTGAATAGAGCGAGCGGCCGACACGGGGGTTAAACAGCGAGGATCGCTGGTTTTCTGCAATCCTCGCTGTTTAACCCCCTCGCCGGCCGCACTGAATATCTACCTATGTCTGCATTATTACAGTATAGGTATGTGCTGTATGGGGGTTTACTTACCTGTACTGTAATAATGCAGGCGTAGTGGATTATATACATGTACAGATGGAGCACCTCTCTTCTTTGGCCGGGAATCACGAGCATGTCTCCGCTGGCGATCGCCGGCGCAGAGGTGCTCCATCTGACTGGAACGTGCGTCCCAGTTTTAGGATGGTGCCACTGCGAGTCCCTGCCCATCTCCAATTCAGGGAAATGGGCAGGGATAGGGGGGGCAGCGAGGGGCACCGGGGAAGGCGGCGGTGAAAGCTCTGTAGCCATGGGGCATGTGCCCCTGGCGAGAGCCGGCCACTGTCGCCAGCCCCTGCAAGGAAGAAGCCGGCTCCATCATGTGCTGTATTAGGACTTATCTGTAGTATTAAGACACACCAATTGTGCAAGTTGACCCACTTAAAAAGATAAAAGACATAATGTGGGGGGGGACAGGAAATCACATTGTATGATTTTTAAATAATTTATTTGTGTATTCTTGCGGCGACATTTTATACAGATGCAAATGATATGCAGCTTCTTATACTGTGTGTGGCTGAGGCTGTATGTATGAGGTATATCACGCTGCACGGTGTACTGAGGCTGGGTGTATGAGGTATATCACGCTGCACGGTGTACTGAGGCTGGATGTATGAGGTATATCACGCTGCACGGTGTACTGAGGCTGGATGTATGAGGTATATCACGCTGCACGGTGTACTGAGGCTGGATGTATGAGGTATATCACGCTGCATGGTGTACTGAGGCTGGATGTATGAGGTATATCACGCTGCACGGTGTACTGAGGCTGTATGTATGAGGTATATCACGCTGCACGGTGTACTGAGGCTGTATGTATGAGGTATATCACGCTGCACGGTGTACTGAGGCTGGATGTATGAGGTATATCACGCTGCATGGTGTACAGAGGCTGGATGTATGAGGTATCTCACGCTGCACGGTGTACTGAGGCTGGATGTATGAGGTATCTCACGCTGCATGGTGTACTGAGGCTGTATGTATGAGGTATCTCGCGCTGCATGGTGTACTGAGGCTGTATGTATGAGGTATCTCGCGCTGCATGGTGTACTGAGGCTGTATGTATGAGGTATCTCACGCTGCATGGTGTACTGAGGCTGTATGTATGAGGTATCTCACGCTGCACGGTGTACTGAGGCTGGATGTATGAGGTATATCACGCTGCACGGTGTACTGAGGCTGGATGTATGAGGTATATCACGCTGCACGGTGTACTGAGGCTGGATGTATGAGGTATATCACGCTGCATGGTGTACTGAGGCAGGATGTATGAGGTATATCATGCTGCACGGTGTACTGAGGCTGGAGGTATGAGGTATATCACGCTGCATGGTGTACTGAGGCTGGATGTATGAGGTAGATAACGCTGCATGGTGTACTGAGGCTGGATGTATGAGGCATCTCACGCTGCGTGGTGTACTGGGACTGAATGTATGAGGCATCTCACGCTGCATGGTGTACTGAGGCTGGGTGTATGAGGTAATGCTTCTTTTATTGAAAATTACATCCATTTTATACAAAAATATATACATATATACATCCTTTTTACATATATAGAATCAAACCAGAAAACCCTCCCCCCACCCCGCCCCCCTCCCCACCAACCTTCACCATCCCTCTTCAATAACATTCCTGTAACTATGGTTTAGACCTACCATCTACTACCTCCCGATCTGGGAAATGAGAACTGTATCCTTACTCCATCCAAAACCATTCACACCCTTCCATACCCTTACTCCCCTATTCATTCCACCTGCCACACCACACTATACCAACCATCATTCTCACTTATCCTTACACTCTTCCCAATCACTCACTCTCCCATCATTCATACCTATCACTCATCCCCATCACCCTCACCCTAACCCATCACCTTTAACACATAAAACACATTCTTTACCCATACTCACAAAACCTCATATATCATTTCTACCACTCCCCCCTTACTTCCATTCCAACCGACATTAATTAAGGAAAAAATCAGATATTGACAAAGCATGCATGTAAACCTTTCTTTTAGCATTCCTCAACTTTCCCCTCTATGAGTGTCAGAAAATAGCAAAGAATCCAGCATGTTCCAGGATCCACATTCCGCCACCTACTAAGGAGGTTTCAGCTGACCCCACAAGCGGGACCAGCTGATGGCATCCAGCTTCTCCTTTTCCACCTCCATCATCACTTTCACCTCGTGTAAGACAAGACCCACCACCGTCCTAACAGGGAGGATTTTTTGTCTTAATGTAACCTGACACCGTGCATTCCACGTGTGGTACCTAACCGCTAAACTAACTATGAAAATCGTGCATAAATCAAAATTCCCATAACCTTTGAATGCCCCGTAGGCCCATTCCGGGTAACTCAGCCCCGAAAGACAAGGGATCCCCAGAGTCACTGAAACGTCTTTATAAACTGCTACATTAAAGGGACATTCAAGAAAGAAGTGGTCCATTGTCTCCACCTCCCCAGGACATTCCTCACGTGGGCAAACACGATCATTGGCACTTCTCATCCCGACATTCCCTCTAACGTAAAGTCTTCCTTGGAAAGAGAGCCAGGCAATATCTCTAAACTTCAGCGGGATCCTCTGATTATTAAGCAGTTTCAGCCCATCTGAACAGACAGTCCCTGGACAGTCCCTTAGAGCCAATGGAGCATAAAAATAGGTCTGCAAGATCACCTTCCCCAACTCCTTCCTTGAAAGTTCTCTCACATCACCCACCTTCAGGCCCCACTTGGAAATCATCTTTATGGACTGAATCACGTAGATCGGGAGGTAACCTCGCCTGGTCCAGGGCTTTTTCATCTGACCTCCATCTATCCATGCTCTAATATAGGGAGACAACCACTCCATGAAACCATGTACCCATCGAAGGGGGTCGTCCAAAAACAGACTACCCATATTCAACTTCAAAAAAGTTGTTACAAAGAAAACTATAGGGTTGACCATCTCCTGGCCCCCTTCCTCCCTCGATCTGTACGTGATTCCTCTCTTGACTATGTTCATCTTGTTCCCCCAGAACATCTGGAAGAACAAGGAACACAATTTAGACCACAACGATTGAGGCAAAAAACAGACATAGCTGACGTACAAAAATATTGGTACCAAGTAGGTTTTGCATATGTCAACCCTTTCTCTTAGGGAGAACTTACACCCTTTCCAGGAGTTTACTTTCCTGGTGGCATCCTCCAGCTTCCTGTCCCAATTTAGTAAGGAGTAATCTCCGTGATCAAATTGGATGCCCAAAATTTTAATACTATTTTTAGGCGGGGGGAGAGTGTCCGGGAGGGGAAATTCTTTCCCTCCCTCCCCCATCCAGAAAACTTCACACTTGTCCTGATTTATCTTGGAACTTGAAGCCCCTGAAAAATCAGTTACTAGTTGGTTAATGTCTTCTGCCTCCTCCTCCGCTGACAATACCACTGTGACATCATCTGCATAGGCTACCACCTTTAAGGCAAACTCCGGCGCCAGCTGAACCCCCTTCAACCTGCCACTCTCAATCCTCCTTATGAAGGGATCAATTGCGAACACGTATAGAAGAGGGCTCAGAGGACATCCCTGTCGCACACCCGAGTCCACCTCAAACATGGGCCCAACCCAACCATTAACAAGTGGAAAGCTTTCGGCCTTTTTATAAAGAATCTTTAGCCAATTGATTATCTTTGGCGGGAAGCCATACCTTTCAAGCAATCTCCACAGATACTCCTGATTGACACGGTCAAAAGCCTTAGACTGGTCCAAAGCCAGCAGGAATTTTCCATCCTTCCCAGCCCTGCACCGCTCCACGGCTTCCCGGACACCAAGGACCGCACTAAAGGTGCTGCGCCCTTTCACTGTACAGTGCTGGGAGGGGGAAAGAAGCCTCTTAGAGAACTCCACAATTCTGTTGAAAAACACTTTTGCCAAAATCTTTCTATCCGTGTTGAGAAGAGCTATGGGGCGCCAATTCTCAACATGGGTTGGGTCTTTCCCTTTGGACAGTAGGATGAGAGCCGACCGTCTCATGGAGGGGGGCAGTTCCCCCTCTTCCAGGCTTGAGTTAAAAACCTCCGTGAGACGGGGAGCTAAGACATCAGAGAACTCTTTATAAAACTCCGATGTTAGGCCATCAGGCCCGGGTGACTTTTTTGACGTTAAACCGTCAATTGCTTCCCTAACTTCATCTACTCCGATCCTGTTGTCCAAACAATCAAGAGAGCCATCTGGTTCCATCAGATCTGGTGTCCCCCTCAGAAACGTTTCCATCTTCTCTCTGATAGGTGCCTTCTCTGACAAGAGATCAGAATAATAAGCCCTAATGACTTCCAGGATGCCTTCCCTCTTCTCCTGAAGCACACCCCTTTCGTCATATAGGCCAGTAACTTCTCTTACCTCGATTGCTTTTCTACAACTCTGATAGGGATCTGGCGAGTGGTATGTACCATAATCCCTCTCCAGAATCAAAGATGCCAATCGGTCATACTGCAGATCCTTCATCTGAGACTTCACCCTGGAGATTTCCCCACCATCTCCACTCTCAGAGATCAAGAAATCCAGTTTCCTTTTAAGAACATGGTAGGCACTTTTCTTTTTCAAGCCTCTGTTTTTAACCAGTCTTTTGAAAAAACCCCGGACCTTCTTTTTCATCACCTCCCACCACTCAGATCTACTCCAACCTGCCTCCAACAGTGATTCATGGTCCTCAAAGAGATCCCTAAGAGACTGTTTCACACCCTCTTCCTTGAGAAGCTCAGAGTTCAGCCTCCACAGACCCCTCCCTTTCTGGATGGACTGCGAGGCATTCAATGAAAAACTAAAGAAGCAGTGATCAGAAAATTCTACCGGCTCCACCTTGGGAGGCAGAGTTTTTGAATTTTCTTTAACAAAAAATCTGTCTATCCTACTCTTCCTCTGACCATTATGATAGGTGAAACCCGTGAGGTCCGGATTATGTCTAATATGGACATCTACCAAACCAGCCTGTCTAGCCATTCTAACTAAAAATTTAGCATCATGGCCCAGGGTCCTACCGTTTCTGGCACCTCCTCTGTCTTTTGGTCTTACCACGGTGTTAAAGTCACCACCAAAAACGACCTGCTGGGCTGTGAATAAGAAAGGTTTTATCACCTCGAAGAGACATTTCCTATCCCAAGCTTTTTGGGGGCCATAGATATTAATCAGCCTTAGGTCCTGTCCCCTAAAGGTGATATCCAAAACCATACATCTTCCTACTTCAAGTTCTATGACTCTGTGCACAGTTACCATGTCGGAAAAAAGCACCGCCACCCCACTATACGGCTCGGCCGCAAGAGACCAGAATGAAGGGCCTCTCCTCCATTCCCTTTTGGCCCTATGCAGGGCCTCAAGGGTCCCCACTCTGGTCTCTTGGAGAAAAAAGATGTCAACCTCAACCGTGTTGAAAAAATCAAAGGCCATAAAACGAGCTCGTTCAGATAACACGGAAGCCACATTAATCGTGGCACATCGTATGGTTTGGGGATCCATGGAAAAAATCATATCTCACTTTTCCCTTATTTCACCTGACCCACCACCATCCTTGCATTCCCCTCCACCCAACACATCCTTACCATCAACCGACCTCTCAGACAAACCTACATCCCCTTTCCCAGGATCAGGAGGCCTAGCTGAAAAGCCTATCAACGTTTCCCTATTATCCTCAGGCTTTGCCTTGTCTATTCCTCCCCGTTCCTCTGCTTCCTCCCGTTCTACCTCCTTTCCCTCTCCCTCCCCTTTTCCTTTCTGACTGCTAATCTGCACTACTTTCCCTGTTTCCAAGGACAGTCTTTCCACTTTCTCTACCACCTCCTCCTCCCTTCTACTCTTTTTCCTGAGCTTTTTCCTTTTCCCTTCCTTGCTTGCGTTTCCTTTCTTCCTCCTCCCTCCATCAGCTATATTTTTTCTCAGGACTAAACTCTCCCCCTCCTTATAAATCTCCTCCTCTCCCTCCTCTTCACTTTCACTATCCTCCTCTTCTCCTGAAAAGGCTAAAAATCTATTGGCTAGACTTATCACCTCCTCCTCCCCTTTCCTCTTTGTGGCACTTTTGTTTCTCCTTACTTCCTGAAACTGTTCCTCCTTCCTCTGTTCCTGATCCTTCACCCATGTTACCACTGTCTGCCCCTCCAATACTACTTTCTTGAACTTACCCCCTGCTCCACCTTCAGGTGCTCTATCCGGATGGCGCATTGACTCTGGACACCTACTATAGGGATGCCCCTCGAGGCCACACAAATTACATTTCACTGTATTGCATGACCCCGAGAGGTGACCTGCCTCGTTGCAGAGAGAACACTTCACCACTCCACATTCACTGCTGGTATGTCCCTCCTCCCCGCAACGAAAGCAGGTCCTTGGTTGGCCCGGATAGAACACCTGAATGCGGTCCCTACCTATGTACGCAGCTGAAGGGAGATGCACTTTCCTCCCCCCAACCTGGTGCAGCCTAACCTGAATGGTCCATGCACCTCCCCATACCCCCAACGTGTGATCTACTTTCTGCATGTCCCCTTGCAAGCTGCACTGCCTACTCAACCAGTATTTGATATCGTTGGCTGGGATAGTTTCGTCCCGCACTAGAATTCGGACTCTAACATTTTCCACTCTGGACTTTGATGAAATGAGGTACCCTTTGTATGCTACCTCGTGCCTCTTTACTCCCCATTGCTCCACCACTTCATTCATTTTATCCTCCCGCAAGAAACTCAAATCAAAGATTGGGGATCTTTCCGGATGGATACAGGCTGTCAAGTCACGGGCACAACAATTTAATGCAAATATCATATTTAAAAACTTTTCCTTTGGGGGTACCGGATCTGTATCCACCCATTTAAACTGAACAACATGCCTCCGTCTCCCATTTACCTCCTGGCCCGTGACCTGACTCTGCCTGTCCATATTGTTGCTACCTGTCTGTTTCAGCACATTTGCATATGATACAGGTGATACATTGCAGACAGGGTCAGACACATTACCCCCAGCAGCAGCAGGTAACGGCACCTTTTTGCTCTGGATACTCTGAGCAATGATTTTAAGTGCTGCCCCTGCCCTTTCTGGGACCATCATATCCCCAAACACTGTCTCCATGACCTGCCTTTCCCCAGGCAACAACTTATCAGTGTCCAGGCACTTCTGGCCCTGAGTCATTTTACTCTCCAATGCAATATTAGCAGTTCCTCCAGCCTTCTCCACAAGGCTCTGACCAGGCTTGTGGCCACCATCCACCACCACACTGACCTCTGAGCAGTCCATATTGTGTGCAATGTCATTGTTATTAGCAGTTCCTCCAGCCTTCTTCACAAGGCTCTGTCCAGGCTTCTGGCCACCATCCTCCACCACACTGACCTCTGAGCAGTCCATACTGTGTGCAATGTCTTCTGGCTGGCCTGGACTCAGCTTCTCATCAGCCAGTGTCATCTGCCCATCCCCCGCCTCTGGATTCTCCCTCTCAGCTGGAGTCTGGTCTGACCTCTCTCTGACCTCTCTGCAGCCAGCCACTCCCTGTTCTGGATCTGCAGGCTCCTGCACCTGGCTCTCAGCAACAGGGAAATCCTGCAGTGACTGGGTTGCAATTAACCCCTGCTCTGCTGGTTTCACGTTTACACAGTCTTTTTGTTTCCTTTTCTTAGAAATGTGACTTTTCAGCTTACTTATAGTATTAGTGCATAATGTCATGCGGTCTCTCCACATCTGGCGCTCCCAGCTGCGGCAGGAGTTTCTTTGCTTCTTTGCATTATACATTCTGCAACACACTTTCTTAACTTCTGCACTTAGCTCCTGCAGGGTCATCTTAGCAAAAGCTTCATTTTCACTTTCTTCTTCACTGGATTCATCTTCTTCCAGTTCCATATCATCATCATCCTCATTCTCAGACAGCGAATCTGGTCCCCCCACGGTAGCTGTTATGCCGCCGCCGGCGTTGGCCTCTCCGCCGGGTTCCTCCATCACTTCCCCCCGTAGCTGGCTTGCTACAGGGGTACCTCCGGATTCATCCGGGGGGACTTTCCTTCTGCCATCTTTGGGATCTTTATCAGAGGCTCCTGCTGCAGATGTTGAGGCAGCAGCAGGGATTTTCTTCCTCTGGGGCTTGTTCCCGATAGCCCGTCCTTTGCCTTTCACCATTGCTGGTTGTAGCAGGCCCAAAGCACCAGGGCTTGCCCGAATGCTTCCCCCACCTGGGTCCCCTGGCTTGGGGATACCTGGAGGAGGAGCCACTGCTAGAGTACAGATTCTCTACCTTCTCAGGAGCTACAGCACACACACCCTCCTCCTGCACTGAGGCTGGATGTATGAGGTATATCACGCTGCATGGTGTACTGAGGCAGGATGTATGAGGTATATCATGCTGCACGGTGTACTGAGGCTGGAGGTATGAGGTATATCACGCTGCATGGTGTACTGAGGCTGGATGTATGAGGTAGATAACGCTGCATGGTGTACTGAGGCTGGATGTATGAGGCATCTCACGCTGCGTGGTGTACTGGGACTGAATGTATGAGGCATCTCACGCTGCATGGTGTACTGAGGCTGGATGTATGAGGTATATCACACTGCACGGTGTACTGAGGCTGGATGTATGAGGTATATCACGCTGCACGGTGTACTGAGGCTGGGTGTATGAGGTATATCACGCTGCATGGTGTACTGAGGCTGGGTGTATGAGGTATATCACGCTGCACGATGTACTGAGGCTGGATGTATGAGGTATATCACACTGCATGGTGTACTGAGGCTGGGTGTATGAGGTATATCACGCTGCATGGTGTACTGAGGCTGGGTGTATGAGGTATATCACGCTGCACGGTGTACTGAGGCTGGATGTATGAGGCATCTCACGCTGCGTGGTGTACTGGGACTGAATGTATGAGGCATCTCACGCTGCATGGTGTACTGAGGCTGGGTGTATGAGGTATATCACGCTGCATGGTGTACTGAGGCTGGGTGTATGAGGTATATCACGCTGCACAATGTACTGAGGCTGGATGTATGAGGTATATCACACTGCATGGTGTACTGAGGCTGGGTGTATGAGGTATATCACGCTGCATGGTGTACTGAGGCTGGGTGTATGAGGTATATCACGCTGCACGGTGTACTGAGGCTGGATGTATGAGGTATATCACGCTGCACTGTGTACTGAGGCTGGATGTATGAGGTATATCACACTGCATGATGTACTGAGGCTGGATGTATGAGGTATATCACGCTGTATGGTGTACTGAGGCTGGATGTATGAGGTATATCACGCTGCACGATGTACTGAGGCTGGATGTATGAGGTATATCACGCTGCATGGTGTACTGAGGCTGGATGTATGAGGTATATCACGCTGCACGGTGTACTGAGGCTGGGTGTATGAGGTATATCACGCTGCACGGTGTACTGAGGCTGGATGTATGAGGTATATCACGCTGCACGGTGTACTGAGGCTGGATGTATGAGGTATATCACGCTGCAGGATGTACTGAGGCTGGATGTATGAGGTATATCACGCTGCATGGTGTACTGAGGCTGGGTGTATGAGGTATATCACGCTGCATGGTGTACTGAGGCTGGATGTATGAGGTATATCACGCTGCGTGGTGTACTGGGACTGAATGTATGAGGCATCTCACGCTGCATGGTGTACTGAGGCTGGATGTATGAGGTATCTCACGCTGCAAGGTGTACTGAGGCTGGATGTATGAGGTATCTCACGCTGCACGGTGTACTGAGGCTGGATGTATGAGGTATATCATGCTGCATGGTGTACTGAGGCTGGATGTATGAGGTATCTCACGCTGCATGGTGTACTGAGGCTGGATGTATGAGGTATCTCACGCTGCATGGTGTACTGAGGCTGGATGTATGAGGTATCTCACGCTGCATGGTGTACTGAGGCTGGATGTATGAGGTATCTCACGCTGCATGGTGTACTGAGGCTGTATGTTTGAGGTATCTCACGCTGCATGGTGTACTGAGGCTGTATGAGGTATCTCACGCTGCATGGTGTACTGAGGCTGTATGTATGAGGTATCTCGCGCTGCATGGTGTACTGAGGCTGGATGTATGAGGTATATCACGCTGCATGGTGTACTGAGGCTGTATGTATGAGGTATCTTGCGCTGCATGGTAACTGAGGCTGTATGTATGAGGTATATCACGCTGCATGGTGTACTGAGGCTGTATGTATGAGGTATCTCACGCTGCATGGTGTACTGAGGCTGGATGTATGAGGTATATCACGCTGCACGGTGTACTGAGGCTAGATGTATGAGGTATCTCATGCTGCATGGTGTACTGAGGCTGTATGTATGAGGTATCTCGCGCTGCATGGTGTACTGAGGCTGTATGTATGAGGTATCTCGCGCTGCATGGTGTACTGAGGCTGAATGTATGAGGTATATCATGCTGCATGGTGTACTGAGGCTGGATGTATGAGGTATCTCGCGCTGCATGGTGTACTGAGGCTGTATGTATGCGGTATCTTGCGCTTCATGGTGTACTGAGGCTGTATGTATGAGGTATCTCACGCTGCATGGTGTACTGAGGCTGTATGTATGAGGTATCTCGCGCTGCATGGTGTACTGAGGCTGTATGTATGAGGTATCTCGCGCTGCATGGTGTACTGAGGCTGGATGTATGAGGTATATCGTGCTGCATGGTAACTGAGGCTGTATGTATGAGGTATATCACGCTGCAAGGTGTACTGAGTCTGGATGTATGAGGTATATCATGCTGCATGGTGTACTGAGGCTGGATGTATGAGGTATATCACGCTGCACGGTGTACTGAGGCTGGATGTATGAGGTATATCACGCTGCAAGGTGTACTGAGGCTGGATGTATGAGGTATATCACGCTGCACGGTGTACTGAGGCTGGATGTATGAGGTATTTCACGCTGCACGGTGTACTGAGGCTGGATGTATGAGGTATATCACGCTGCACGATGTACTGAGGCTGGATGTATGAGGTATATCACGCTGCACGATGTACTGAGGCTGGATGTATGAGGTATATCATGCTGCACGGTGTACTGAGGATGGATGTATGAGGTATATCATGCTGCATGGTGTACTGAGGATGGATGTATGAGGTATATCACGCTGCATGGTGTACTGAGGCTGGATGTATGAGGTATATCACGCTGCACTGTGTACTGAGGCTGGATGTATGAGGTATATCACGCTGCACGGTGTACTGAGGCTGGATGTATGAGGTATATCACGCTGCACGGTGTACTGAGGCTGGGTGTATGAGGTGTCTCGCGCTGCATTGATACTGAGGCCGGATTTATGCGGCGTGTTAGCTGCGTAGCATGTTAATGCTACATGTACGGAGGCTACATGTATGAGGACACATCTGTATAACATAGATAGTTAAATAGTAGGTAAGGCTGAATAAAGACTTGCGTCCATCTAGTTCAACCTATGTTTATAATAGTTTATCCCTTGTTGTATAGTATGTTCTGATATTTTAAAGACAGATTTTCTCCTTCGGGAGACATCAGGGGCCACAGCTTTACAGTGGGTAATAGGAGTGGGAGAGAGCTCTAGCACCCTAGAGGTTAACTTTAACTGCCTCCCAGGCAGCCAGGCTCCTCCCCTCCTATACCCCACCTCCAGGCCAAGGACCTCAGTTTTTCTAGGGTGCTGGCAGGAGCCAGATGCACCCAAAGGAGGGGCTGCTATATTAGCAGCCATAACTTTAATATATATATTTTTTTTCACTGTAAGTGTCAGAGCAGCAGCGCTGGGGGTCTGTGCAGACCCCTGCACTGCTGGCTCCATCACCCGGGTCCGATGCTGCATCGCCACCTGCGGGTGGGGACCTGCAGCGGCCCCCGGGCACTGGGGAGCCTGCAGCCACAGCCGGACGCCGGGGACCACAGGCGCCCCTTCAGAACAGCCGGACGCACTGTGAGTATTCACGCTCCCCGCTGGAAGCGTGTGCGATAGCGCAGCGAGGCGCACAGATGTGGCTGTCACAGCCGGCGAGGGGTGACCGCCGGCTGTGCTAGCAAATGGTCAGCCAGCTCGCCGCCCGTCCCGCTGGACCACCAGGGATCTTAGTTTGTGGGCAGCAGCGCTGGTATGCGGGGCTGCCCGGCGTGCGCCGGATCCCCGCCATTTTACCAGCGCTGCAGGAGGACACCTTCCCTGGGGGTCATTTGCTAGCAGGGGGAGGTGGCTCCCCCCACATCAGCCATTGTCATTCACAAACGTTTCTCCTCCCTCTATCCTCTCCCCCAGGAGGACAGGACCCCCTGGGAGACAGCCCCTAGGGTAGACGCTCCTGTGGCAAAACTGGTAAAAGCCTCTCTGTTGCCAATCCCTTCAGCGTCTCTTAAGGACCAGGCGGATAGGAAGGCGAGGCAGCTCTTGATTCCGCTACTCTCTCCTCCAGGGTGTCCGTTTCAGCAGTGGCCGCCCGCAGATCACTTTGGCTGCGTTCCTGGAAGGCTGACACTGACTCTAAGAAGGCTTTGGAAGCTCTTCCATTCGACGGTTCCCTCTTATTCGGTCCCGAGCTGGATAAGATGGTCGCTACGGTGGCAGCTTCAAAAACTGCCTTTCTACCATCCACCCCGACTACACGGCCCCGGCCGGCTTTTCAGTCCTTTCGGTTCCAGGGTCGTGGTAGGGGACAGGCCTTCTCCTCCAGATCCTCCCAGGGGGGTAGATCCTCCCGTCCTAGAGGCAAGCATCCCTGGGCCACCAGGCGCCCTGACCCTAAAGCCTGTGGACAAGCCCGCCGCATGACGGGGTGGGCCCCCACCTGGGAGATCACAAGGTGGGCGGTCGTCTGTTGGGGTTTTCTCCCATCTGGCTGGAATCCACCACAGTAGCTTGGGTTCAGGAGGTGGTCTCTCGGGGCTACTCCTTAACTTTTTGGCATCGCCCACCGACATCGTTCTTTTCCACGAGTCTACCATCAGACCTGGAAAAGCGCAAAGCGCTAGAACAAGCAGTTCAACGTTTGCTTCAAACAGGAGTCATCATACCTGTTCCCTTGGCCCAAAGGGGTTCGGGGTTTTACGCCAACCTCTTCCTGGTCAGGAAACCAAACGGTTCCTACAGGCCCATCCTCAACTTAAAGAAGCTGAACAAGTTTGTACGTGTTCCAAAGTTCAGGATGGAGACCCTACGCTCCATTGTCCTGGCCCTTCAGCCAGGGGACTTCATGGCATCCTTGGACATACAGGATGCGTACTTACACATCCCCATCCGTCCGGTACATCAGCGGTTCCTGCACTTTGCCATCCTGGACCGGCATTTCCAATTCAGGGCCCTACCATTTGGTCTATCCACTGCGCCCCGTGTGTTCACAAAGGTGATGGCAGTAATGGGCAGCAGTCTGCGCAACCAGGGTATCCGGATACTCCCATATCTGGACGACCTGTTGATTCTCGTGCACTCTGCAGACCTTCTCCGGGACCACCTGACTGTGGTGATACAGCTCCTGGAACGACACGGCTGGATCATCAATTGGGACAAGTCCTCACTGATTCCAGCGCAGTCGATGGTTCACCTGGGGGCCAGGTTGGACACCATCCATCAGAGAATCTACCTGCCGGAGGACCGTCGTCGGACTCTGCAGTCCCGAATTCGTCGGTTTCTCTTTCCCCGACGGGTGTCCATGCATGCTTGCATGAAGGTACTGGGTTCCATGGCGGAATATGCCCAGTTCCACTCCCGCCCCTTTCAGAAGGAGATCCTCTCCAAGTGGTCAGGATCCTATCTTTCTCTCCGATCTCAGGTGATAACTTTATCGCCGACAGTCCGTCTCTCTTTCTCGTGGTGGCTGCTAGACCAGAACCTCACGGTGGGACGGCCATTCTGGATACACCAATGAACCCTCCTCACGACTGATGCCGGTCTCTGTGGTTGGGGAGCGATCACTTGCCAGAGGTCATTCCAAGGCCTTTGGTCTACATCGGAGGCCAAGCTTCAAATCAATGTCCTCGAACTGAGGGCGGTCTTCCGAGCTCTTTGCCTGGCAGAACCCTGTTTGAGGGGTCGTCCGGTGCAGGTCCAGTCGGACAATGCGACCACGGTGGCTTATATCAACCACCAGGGTGGCACCCGCAGTTGGGCAGCAATTGGCGGAGAAGAAGATTCCGGCTCTATCAGCAGTCTTTATCCCAGTAGTCCAGAATTGGGAAGTGGACTTCCTAAGCCATCAAACACTGAATGCCGGCGAATGGTCCCTCCATCAGGAGGTGTTCCAGACGCTGGTACGACGATGGGGTTTACCCGAGGTGGACTTAATGGCCTCTCAACACAACCACAAGGTCCCCCTTTACGGATCCAGGGCTCGCGACCCGGCCGCCATCTTGGTGGACGCCCTGTCCGCTCCGTGGCCATTCAGGCTGATGTATGCCTTCCCACCATTCTCCCTCCTCTTGCGACTGATTTGCAAGCTGAAGGCGGAGGGGGGAACATTGATCCTGGTGGCCCCGCATTGGCCCAGACGAGTCTGGTTCTCAGATCTTCAGGCTCTGTCGGTGGCCCCCCCGATTCGTCTTCCACTGCGCCCGGACCTTCTCTCTCAGGGTCCGTGTCTGCATCCAGATCTGAGGCGCCTGGCTTTGACGGGGTGGCTATTGAGACCTCCCTCTTGAGGGCCAGGTGGTTTAATGCGCGAGTAATCTCCACCATGAATAGAGCGAGGAAGGCTTCCTTGGCAAGAGCTTATCATCGTGTTTGGAGGGCCTACTTTATTTGGTGTAGAACTCGCCACTTCAATCCTAAGACTTACCGCCTGACTCGGATTCTATCTTTCTTACAGAAGGGCCTGGAGGCTGGATTGCGCTGATCTACCTTGAAGGTTCAAGTCTCAGCTTTGTCCATCTTGTTTCCCCGAAGATTAGCACTTTTGCAGGATGTCCGCACATTCCTGCAGGGTGTTTTGCATATCCAGCATCCCTTTGTTCCCCCGGTTGCTCCTTGGGACCTTTCACTTGTGCTATCTGCGCTTCAGAAACCACCATTTGAACCTTTGCGGTCCGTGGACCTGTGTTGGCTCACCTGGAAAACGGTTTTCTTATTGGCGATAGCATCAGCCCGGAGGGTGTCCGATCTGTCTGCCCTGTCTTGTAAGTCCCCTTTCCTGGTCTTACATGAGGACCGGGCGGTTCTTCGTACCGTCCCTTCTCACTAACCAAAGGTGGTGTCCAGTTTCCACCTTAACCAGGAAATCGTGGTTCCGGCCTTTCAGGGGTCAGATGCGTCTCCGGATCAGTCCTCCTTGGATGTTGTTCGGGCGTTGCGTATCTATGTGCGCCGCTCTTGGGCTTTTCGCAAATCGGACTCTCTCTTTGTGCTGTATGGCTTTCAAAAGAGAGGATGGCCGGCCACTAAACAGACTATTGCCCACTGGATTCGTTCTGTCATCAGGCAGGCATACCTGGGCGCCTCCCTTCCGGTTCCGGCTGGTATCCGGGCACATTCCACTAGGTCTGTGGGGGCGTCTTGGGCTGTTAGGGGCGGTGCAACAGCTGAGCAAATTTGCAGAGCTGCGACATGGTTGTCAGCTGCTACTTTCTTGCGTTTTTACGCTTTTGATACGTTTGCCTCCCAGGACTCTGCCTTCGGGCAGAGTGTTGGCTGCGGCACAGGCGCGTCCCCACCCATAGGTGGCTGCTTTAGGACGTCCCACTGTAAAGCTGTGGCCCCTGATGTCTCCTGAAGGAGAAAATTAGATTTATGTCTTACCTGGTAAATCTCTCTCTACGAGGACATCAGGGGCCACAGGGATCCCTCCCTGCCGCGCCTGCTTCAGTTAGGTTAAAGTTACATTTCACTGGTTATATTATTCCTCTGTTGAGGGTACTAACATGTTCCAGAATGTGTCTCTGTCCGGTGCTTCTCTTCCTTCTCTCTTGTCTCCTGCCATGGCTTGTTAAAAAGACTGAGGTCCTTGGCCTGGAGGCGGGGTATAGGAGGGGAGGAGCCTGTCTGTCTGGGAGGCAGTTAAAGTTAACCTCTAGGGTGCTGGAGCTCTCTCCTAATACCCACTGTAAAGCTGTGGTCCCTGATGTCCTCGAAGAGAGAGATTTACCAGGTAAGACATAAATCTCATTATCTTACTTATTTGCACCCATGGATGTTTTTAACCAATAAATGTTTATCCAACCTTTTAAATGTATTTATAGGGGGAAATTTACTAAGAATATGAATACAAAAAATCGTATTCGTATTCTTACTACGAATCAATACGACTGCATACGACTGTTTCAGCCGTATGCAAAGTCGTGTTCCGGAGGGGAATTTACAAAGCAGTCAAATACGCCTGCTTTGTAACCCTCCGTTGTCGTATTAATTCATATTAATGGCCGTATATATGGCCGTTTACACTGCAATCAGATCGATGCCCAGGGGCATCGAGGACAGCACCAGGCTTCAGCCTGGTCAGGTAAGCCCTGGAGGGGGGGACCCCTTTATTGGGGGGATCCCCAGGACCCCTGGCCAGGCTGACTGGTCAGTAGGGATGAATGTTTTGGCCGCAGGACCTTATATAATAAGTGTCCCCCGGCTGTGACATTACCCTGCTGGCTGGTTGGGCCTGGGACTGGTTCTTAAAATATGGGGGACCCCTATTCATTTTGTCCCCAGTATTTTGGGAACCAGCCCCGGACCTGGAGCCTGGGGCTGGTTTTAAAAAAATTGGGGAACCAGCCTGGTGCTGGTTACGGCCGTGGGGGGGACCCCACGCCGTTTAAAAAAAAAAAAAAAAACGACAGGAAAATAAAGTGTATTTTTCTGCCGTATTTGGCCGCCCATTCGCGGACGTTTTATGCTAATTTTCAATACGGCCGCTTAGTAAATCAGGAACCACCATTCTTTTGAATGGTGATTTCTGTCGTATTCTATCGATGGTGTATTCATTTGTATTTGTAAATACAAATACAAATGTCCCATCAATACAAATACGAAAATTCGAATGCCAAAAATACGTATACACCCCCTAAAAATCGTACTTTCGTATGAAAATACAATTTTTTCTTAGTAAATTTCCCCCATAGTTTCTGCCGACACCACTTCTCCAGGAAGAGAGTTCCACAGTTTGTCTGCTCTGACCGTAAAGAAATTTTTTTTGAACAAAATTTTTTTTTTCTTCTGAACTCGGGCCCTCGCGTCCTAGATTCCTGTCTAGCAGAAAGCTATCTGTATGTCTATATTAATATGGAAGTGCTGCCCGTTGATTTGTGACACCCAGTAACAGTCTTTTTCTTCTTTCTCAGTTCTACGCCCTCTCGCCCGCCTGCCCCGTCACCCTCTACACAGAGCATCGCTGAGCGGAGCTGCCTCTCCCGAGGATCCAATGTTCGTAGCACTTTCCACGGCGGCCATGTCAGAGATCGGAGGGGGCAGAACCCACCCCCCAGCTCGCCTACGCACCCTCATGAGGGGTTAAACCAGAGCCGGACGCGAGCCACCTCAAACCTGTTTAGCAAACTGACCTCCAAACTGACTCGCAGGTAATTGATACATAGGGAGGAGACAGGGTGACACTGACTGACTTCTGCTTGGAGCTGCACCACAACTCCCAGCAGGCAAGTTACTCACCTGTACTGGGGACTCAGGGGTAGATATATGAAGCCGTGATAAGGGAGGAGAAGTGATAAAGTACCTGGTACTTTATCACCGGCCAATCAAGTTACAGGCTGGGTTTAAAAAAGTGACAGTCCGGAGCTGATTGGCCGGTGATAAAGTACCACTTCTCCTCCCTTATCACAGCTTCATACATCTATGACTCATTTACTAACAATCCCCAAACTGTGACCTGTACATATATGTCTTGTACTCTGACACAGCTAGCAACATGGTATAATGACGCAGACAGGGAGCCAGCCGCCATCTTGCTGTCTTTCTCTCTGATGATTCTTCTCTTCCTTTCATCTGTCTACTCATGTGTTTATTTCTTCCCCCTGTCCGCCTCCCTCTTCTTCCTCTCTCTGCCTCCTCTCCAGGGTCGCTCTTGACCCCTCTAAGAGACAGGCGTCTCATCGCTGTGTGTCTGGAGTGTCTCTCCCTCAGGACAGCAAAATCAGTAAGTGGAACCCTGTAATATGTCTCTGCTGCTGTTATTACATCTATAGATGACACCAGGATGGATGGAAAGTCCCAGTGCTAGATCTGTATGATAATATATATAATGTATATCACACTGTAAGAGCAGCGGCCAGTGCCCCACATGTATTATAGAAGGAATCCTTAGCAGAGGCACATAGACTCCCCCATGTCCCAAGAGAAAGCTGCAGAACACCATGTGGTCTCCTAGTCATGACTGCGGAGGCTGGGACCACAGCAGCAGCACAGGAATCTAATCCAGAGAGAACGCCACCAGCATTTCCAATAGGAAGACAGTCATAAGTCAATTGGAGCTTGTGGATCAGCAGCCAATCAAGAGCTGTCTCTTCCACAGCAAAATTCGAAATATCGCCAATTCTGTCCCTCTATGGCTGCCTGCGGTTCTCTCCAACTATGGCTGCCTGCGGTATACAGTGACGTGGTGTGCTGTACAGTGATGTGATGGGGTACAGTGATGTGATGGGGTACAGTGATGTGATGGGGTACAGTGATGTGGTGGGGTACAGTGACGTGGTGTGCTGTACAGTGATGTGATGGGGTACAGTGATGTGGTGGGCTGTACAGTGATGTGCTGTACAGTGATGTGCTGGGGTACAGTGATGTCATGTGATGGGGTACAGTGAGGTGGTGTGCTGTACAGGGATGTGGTGGGGTACAGTGATGTGGTGTGCTGTACAGTGATGTGGTGGTATCCAGTGACGTGGTGTGCTGTACAGTGATGTGGTGTGCTGTACAGTGATGTGATGGGGTACAGTGATGTGATGGGGTACAGTGATGTGGTAGGGTACAGTGACGTGGTGTGCTGTACAGTGATGTGATGGGGTACAGTGATGTGGTGGGCTGTACAGTGATGTGGTGTGGTATACAGTGATGTGATGGGGTACAGTGAGGTGGTGGGCTGTACAGTGATGTGTGCTGTACAGTGACGTGCTGGTATACAGTGATGTGGTGTGCTGTACAGTGATGTGCTGGGGTACAGTGATGTCATGTGATGGGGTACAGTGAGGTGGTGTGCTGTACAGGGATGTGGTGGGGTACAGTGATGTGGTGTGCTGTACAGTGATGTGGTGGTATCCAGTGACGTGGTGTGCTGTACAGTGATGTGGTGTGCTGTACAGTGATGTGATGGGGTACAGTGAGGTGGTGGGCTGTACAGTGATGTGATGTGGTGGGGTACAGTGACGTGGTGTGGTATACAGTGACATGGTGTGGTATACAGTGATGTGATGGGGTACAGTGACGTGATGGGGTACAGTGACGCGGTGTGCTGTACAGTGATGTGATGGGGTACAGTGATGTGATGGGGTACAGTGACGTGGTGTGCTGTACAGTGACGTGGTGTGCTGTACAGTGATGTGATGTGGTGGTATACAGTGAGGTGGTGGGCTGTACAGTGATGTGGTGAGCTGTACAGTGATGTGGTGTGGTATACAGTGATGTGGTGTGATGTGATGTGGTAGTATACAGGGATGTGGTGTGCTGTACAGTGATGTGATGGGGTACAGTGAGGTGGTGTGACGAGGTGTGCTGTACAGTGATGTGGTGTGGTATACAGTGATGTAATGGGGTACAGTGATGTGGTGGGATACAGTGACATGGTGTGCTGTACAGTGATGTGATGTGGTGGTATACAGTGACGTGGTGCACTGTACAGTGAGGTGGTGTGATGTTATGTGGTGTGGTATACAGTGATGTGGTGTGCTGTACAGTGATGTAATGGGGTACAGTGATGTGGTGTGCTTTACAGTGACGTGGTGTGCTGTACAGTGATGTGATGTGGTGGTATACAGTGACGTGGTGCACTGTACAGTGAGGTGGTGTGATGTTATGTGGTGTGGTATACAGTGATGTGGTGTGCTGTACAGTGATGTGGTGTGCTGTACAGTGATGTGATGTGGTGGTATACAGTGACGTGGTGCACTGTACAGTGAGGTGGTGTGATGTGCGTTCCAATATAGGTAACGATTGGCACAGGCTAGAATAATTATCTAGGGAATGCTTAAAGGGTTAGTTATCTATAACCAACTAAAGTACTACAATTACCGACTATTGGCAGCGGTAACTGGTTGATGGTGCTCTCAAGGATGTTCTGCGCTACAACTGAAAAAGAAAGTCATGTGACAAAAAGAGTTTTTTGGGGACAATTTATGAAAAAAAGATAAAGTTGAAATACAATAAAATTTTACTTTTCAAATTCAAATGTTATATATGCATGTCAAACTAAATATAAACACATAACCAGAAAATGACATATACACATGTCGGAAAATAATGCAGTCATAGTTTTGTGATATCAAACGGATCACACTGATGATTACTACCTCCTTGGATTAAGTAATAATATGATGCTTATTCATAGAATATAGTGATAATAAATCCTTACAAAGGAGAATAGGTTAACAACGCATGACACCGTCACCCCGGGGTCCTTATACCATAAATAAATGACTAATCGTCTTTGAGATATAGGACGTCCTCCACATGGTGGTGAGTGATGTCCCCAATGGTGGGTATCTGATTCCCAAAAAGTGGTAAAGGGATAGGAGGAGCTCCTTGACCAGACAGAAATGCCTTTGGTGTCTCAGTTAGTTAGGAGACCGAGTTTTCCCTTTAGGCCCCCCAAACAGGTACTGACCCAGCCAATCACTGCTTAGCTAAGTTCCTTGTAGATGAGAGGGCACCAATGTCTTTTGCAGGGGCTGAGATTTGCTTCTGCTTTCTGTCGCGCATGCACTCAGTCTCCCTTTTACCTCATGGAATTGCAGGGTGGTCAAGTCCAGCATGGCAGATGAGAGAGCTTCGAAGCCTAAGTAGAATGAGGATAAAGTGGGTGGATACAATTGGACCCACCTTTTGCTGTCCACCATCGACAGCTAGTAACCAATGGTGGATGAGAGGGATGGGAGCCAAAGATCACCCACCGGAAGGATGGAAAAAATAATTCAAAGTGTGTTCCCACGTTTCAGATATGACATTTTGTGAATGGTGTCAGTACCTGGTGAAAACTAAACACCAGTGCGCAAGCAGGGGAAGATCTGCTCAGCAGGCAGGTTAAGTGATTAAAAAATAACAGACACTGCGCTAAAATAGCAAAGAAAAGTTTAATAATCAATTCAAACTCTTAATATAATATAATAATAATAAAAAAATATATATATAAAATATAACATAAGATAAAAAGAGAAGTCCTCCAGAGCAGATTATTAGTATTAATAGAGAATCCCTAGAGGTTATGTTCCCACTTAAGGTGCCCACAGACGCATCGATCCCGGCGTGCGTTCTGTGCTTATCTAGCACACATCGCATCGTATGCCTTGTGCATGCGATGTGCATGCGATGCGATAGAAAGCTAGTACAAAAAGTATGTGCAGTACTGTGCGATGAGGTGCTGCGGGAGTGCGCATCGCACCGCCGGGATCGGTGCGTGTATGGGCACCTTTGTGTGGGCAGCTTTAGGCCTTATTCAGATCTTATCGCAGTTCAAATTTGTTTGGGAAATGGGCAAAACCATGTGCACTGCAGGTGGGGCAGATGTAACATGTGCAGAGAGAGTTAGATTTGTGTGAGTTATTTTGTTTCTGTGCAGGGTAAATACTGGCTGCATTATTTTTACACTGCAATTTAGATTTCAGTTTCAACACACCCCACCCAAATTTGACTCTCTGCACATGTTACATCTGCCCCACCTGCAGTGCACATGGTTTTGCCCATTCTCCAAGCAAATTTGTACTGAGCTCAGATCTGAATAAGGGCCTAAGTGAAGCAGCTAAAGTCCCATTCTAGTAGTATAGATGGAATGATTAATAGCAAGAGGCCGTCCGTGCAGTAGCTCAGGTGTAAAGCTGTCGTTGGGCCCATTCGGCTGTGACCACTGCAGCAGCTGTACATTAGATATTCTAGTTACCACTCCTTTTGGTGTATGGTTTGCAGTCACCAACCAGGCAGAGTTGTGTCAGATAATATACAGGTAGGCACCTGATGATAGTGGGCTCCTGGCCATATCAGGGTCCGCCCGCTAAGGATGAGAACAACTGGTACCAGGAGGATAGAACAGTCCAAATGGTATAGTGATTGTGAGAGGCACACACCTAGGTAAATTGTGGCAGCCACGCAGGGGTTAATGGTACAGGCAGATACTGTAGATCAACAAAAGTAAAGGCTCAGAATTCAATACATCTATTATATACACAGTGTGTGTCCGTCCGTCCGTCCGTCCGTCCCCCCCCCCCCCCCCCAGTTTAGCACAGACACGTAAGGGTTAATAATGCATGCAGGTAAATGACCAGCCACAAGAGTTCATACCTATACATAGACTGTATATAGCATACACTTGTATAGCACCTTTTATATAATGCGTGCAGGGATGGAAGATATCACCAGCCTATGCTGGCAATAAGGGTACTGGATCGCGCACTCAGAGGGGTTGTGGCTGATGCGGGGATGGATGCAATGAGACTGGGGTATATGTGAAAGTAGTATGTTTTATTCAAATAAAATTCAAATGGGGGTGTATGGCTCCTCAGGTGAGGATGGGTGGGGGTTGGTCACTTGGACTCACAGGTAGGGCCCCTCTGCGTCTCACCATGTAGGTGTTGTGTGAGGAGGGGGTCCTGACCGCGTGGTCCTAGAGTCAATGGATGAAGTCTGGTTGGGTGTAGGACCTCTGCTGTGTGCAGGGGGAGCCCTTGGATGGGGATGGGGGTAGCTACAGATCCCCTTAGGTACCATTAGTCACGTGGGGTGGCTTATGCCTCCCCCCTGTGTGCAGCTAGGTCAGAGTCTATGCCAGTGGTAGCCAACTTCAGTCCCCGAGAGCTACCAACAGTTAATGTTTTCCGGATGTCCTCACAAGTGACGTAATTAGCTCCTCCTGTGGATCATTTAAAATGTGTCAGTGAGTAAATACTACAACTGTGCAGCAGCTAGGTGGTAGCTCTTGAGGACTGGAGTTGGCTACCCCTGGTCTATGCTGTGCTGCCCAGGCGATGTGCCTGTAGGTATGAGTAGTTGCTGTGTGGGGGTGTTAGTAAGGAAAGGAGCGGTGACCCTAACCCTTGCCTCTTACCCGTGCCCGGCTGGGGGGGGGGGAGAGAGTTTTGACCGGCGGCTGTGTCTGATGCTGCGGCGTGCCGGTCTGGTCACTGCGCTCGACTCCCTCCGGGAGGAGACTTAGTGAGGATGAATGTGGGGTCAGTAGGCCAACACGTTTCGGCCGTATGGCCTTTATCAAGGATTACTGAGTTGCTGCATAGTTGCTTTTTTAAGGTCTGGTTGGGCGGGGGCCAAAACACGCCCACCCATTCCCAACCAATGAAAACTACACAGGGACGATAGGCAGACCTTAAAAAAGCAACTATGTAGACACTCGGTAATCCTTGATAAAGGCCATACGTCCGAAACGCTGTCTTCTCCCGGAGGGAGTCGAGCGCAGTGACCCACCAGTGACGCGCTCGGAGCGCTGGATCACCTAGGCGGATGCAGCCGCCGGGCGAAACTCTCTACCCCCCCCCCCCCCCCCCCCAGCTGGGCATGTGACCGATCAGGGTAAGAGGCAAGGAGTGGGATGCAGTTCCTTGCCCACTAACACCCTCACACAGCACCTACTCATACCTACAGGCACCCGACACCGGGACATCGCCTGGGCAGCACAGCATAGACTCTGACCTAGCTGCACACAGGGGGAGGCATAAGCCACCCCACATGACTTATGGTACCTAAGGGGATCTGTAGATAACCCCGTCCAAGGGCTCCCCCTGCACACAGCAGAGGTCCTACACCCAACCAGACTTTTCATCCATTGACTCTAGGACCACGTGGTCAGGACCCCCTCCTCACACAACACCCATAGGGTGAGATGCAGAGGGACCCTACCCGTGAGTCCAAGTGACAATCCCCATCCCCCACCCATCCTCACCTGAGGAGCCATACACCCCCATTTGAATTTTATTTGAATAAAACATACTACTTTCACATATACCCCAGTCTCTTATCTCCACTCATTGCATCCATCCCCGAATCAGCCACAACCCCTCTGAGTGCGCGATCCAGTACCCTCCAACAGCCACTTACCAGGGTCTAGGACAGACCCAGGATCTGCAGCACCGAACCACCCATCATTTCCCAAGGTAGAGCGCGATACATCCCCTCTTTTCAATAAACTAGTTGTGCTGTTGGTCTGTATATGGCTTTGAACCTGGGCTGCGCACAGTAGCATATCTAATGGTGATGTGAATGGTAGATGAGGCAGCGGAGGTGCCACTGCTGTGCATGCGGTTAAGGAGTCACCCGATTAGCAGGGGCACTGTTACCTGACTAGGACAGTGGTGTGTGTGTGTGTGTGCCCGTGGGAGGCTGGGGTGCGCAGCACCCGAGACCAGAAAAGCAGGAGCCGCCGCCAAAAATCTTCAGCGGGGACCATGTGCCAGTGACTGCCTGTAGAGTGTGTTATCCGTGACCAGATATGTGTGAGCCACCTCTGGGGGACCCACGACCCGAAGTATGGGTGCCGCTGCTGGAGGACTAGCATCAGTGATGTGGTGTGGTGGGATACAGTGATGTGGTGTAATGTACACAGATGTGGTGGGGTACAGGGATGTGGTGTAATGTACACAGATGTGGTGGGGTACAGTGATGTGGTGTAATGTACACAGGTGTGGTAGGGTACAGTGATGTGGTGGTGGGATACAGTGATGTGGTGTAATGTACACAGGTGTGGTGGGGTACAGTGATGTGGTGTAATGTACACAGGTGTGGTGGGGTACAGTGATGTGGTGGTGGGGTACAGGGATGTAGTGTAATGTACACAGATGTGGTGGGGTACAGTGATGTGGTGTAATGTACACAGGTGTGGTGGGGTACAGTGATGTGGTGTAATGTACACAGGTGTGGTGGGGTACAGTGATGTGGTGTAATGTACACAGGTGTGGTGGGGTACAGTGATGTGGTGTAATGTACACAGATGTGGTGGGGTACAGGGATGTAGTGTAATGTACACAGGTGTGGTGGGGTACAGTGATGTGGTGTAATGTACACAGGTGTGGTGGTGGGATACAGTGATGTGGTGTAATGTACACAGGTGTGGTGGGGTACAGTGATGTGGTGTAATGTACACAGGTGTGGTGGGTACAGTGATGTGGTGGTGGGATACAGTGATGTGGTGTAATGTACACAGGTGTGGTGGGGTACAGTGATGTGGTGTAATGTACACAGGTGTGGTGGGGTACAGGGATGTAGTGTAATGTACACAGATGTGGTGGGGTACAGTGATGTGGTGTAATGTACACAGGTGTGGTGGGGTACAGTGATGTGGTGGTGGGGTACAGGGATGTGGTGTAATGTACACAGATGTCGTGGGGTACAGTGATGTGGTGTAATGTACACAGGTGTGGTGGGTACAGTGATGTGGTGTGATGTACAGTGATGTGGTGGGATACAGTGATGTACACAGGTGTGGTGGGGTACAGTGATGTGGTGGTGGGGTACAGTGATGTGGTGTAATGTACACAGGTGTGGTGGGGTACAGTGATGTGGTGTGATTTACACAGATGTGGTGGGGTACAGGGATGTAGTGTAATGTACACAGATGTCGTGGGGTACAGTGATGTGGTGTAATGTACACAGGTGTGGTGGGTACAGTGATGTGGTGTGATGTACACAGATGTGGTGGGGTACAGTGATGTGGTGTAATGTACACAGGTGTGGTGGGGTACAGTGATGTGGTGGTGGGGTACAGTGATGTGGTGGTGGGGTACAGGGATGTGGTGTAATGTACACAGATGTCGTGGGGTACAGTGATGTGGTGTAATGTACACAGGTGTGGTGGGTACAGTGATGTGGTGTGATGTACAGTGATGTGGTGGGATACAGTGATGTACACAGGTGTGGTGGGGTACAGTAATGTGGTGGTGGGGTACAGTGATGTGGTGTAATGTACACAGGTGTGGTGGGGTACAGTGATGTGGTGTGATTTACACAGATGTGGTGGGGTACAGGGATGTAGTGTAATGTACACAGATGTCGTGGGGTACAGTGATGTGGTGTAATGTACACAGGTGTGGTGGGTACAGTGATGTGGTGTGATGTACACAGATGTGGTGGGGTACAGTGATGTGGTGTAATGTACACAGGTGTGGTGGGGTACAGTGATGTGGTGGGATACAGTGATGTGGTGTGATGTACAGTGATGTGGTGTAATGTACACAGATGTGGTGGGGTACAGTGATGTGGTGTAATGTACACAGGTGTGGTGGGTACAGTGATGTGGTGTGATGTACAGTGATGTGGAGGGATACAGTGATGTGGTGTGATGTACAGTGATGTGGTGTAATGTACACAGATGTGGTGTGATGTGGTGGCATACAGTAATGTGGTGTGATATATAGTGATGTGAGATACAGTGACGTGGTGTGATGTACAGCACACTTGCCTACTTTTGAAAACTAGTTTAATCTTTCAGGGAGATTATAGTTGGTAATAGAATTTTTTACAGCGCCCCATTGAGGGGGCGTGTCATGCTCCACCCAAAGCGTGTGTCTAGTTCCATATATGGAGAGATTGTGAAAAGAGATTGTGAATGTGGCACCTAGAAGCGTGGGGGTGTACGGCTACATCTGACAGGAATCTTTTATAATGACTTATATCCAAATGTAAATGAGCCCAAAGCAGTTAGTAAGAGATAATATACTTGGTAAAGTGCTGGGAAATGGTGCCGATGGTTCAATGTAACAGTGTAATGTGGGCTAGGTGACATGAGGGAGATTGCTAGACTAATGAGGGAGATTGCTAGACTAATGAGGGAGAGAGGGAGATTGCTGCTATGTCAGGGAGTCTCCTGCCGAATGCAGGAGGGTAGGTAACTATGATGTAACAGTTTAATGTGGGCTAGGTGACATGAGGGAGATGGCTAGACTAATGAGGGAGAGAGGGAGATTGCTGCTATGTCAGGGAGTCTCCTGCCGAATGCAGGAGGGTAGGTAACTATGATGTAACAGTGTAATGTGGGCTAGGTGACATGAGGGAGATTGCTAGACTAATGAGGGAGAGAGGGAGATTGCTGCTATGTCAGGGACTCTCCTGGAGAATGCAGGAGGGGAGGTAACTATGATGTAACAGTGTAATGTGGGCTAGGTGACATGAGGGAGATTGCTAGACTAATGAGGAAGAGGGAGATTGCTAGACTAAGGAGGAAGAGAGGGAGATTGCTAGACTAATGAGGAAGAGAGGGAGATTGCTGCTATGTCAGGGAGTCTCCTGCAGAATGCAGGAGGGGAGGTAACTATGATGTAACAGTGTAATGTGGGCCAGGTGACATGAGGGAGATTACTAGACTAATGAGGGAGAGAGGGAAATTGCTGCTATGTCAGGGAGTCTCCTGCAGAATGCAGGAGGGGAGGTAACTGACAATGGTGTGGTGGGAAGTACAGTGATGTGGTGTGATCTACAATTATGTGGTTGGGTACAGTGATGTACAGTGACACGGTGTGATGTACATTCATGTGGTGGGGTACAGTGACGAATTGGGGTACACAGTGATGTACAGTGATGTGGTGTGTTGTACAGTGATGTAGTGGGGTACATTGATGTGGTGTGATCTACAATGACGTGTTGGCGTACAGTGACATTGGGTGAATACAGTGATGTGGTGGTTTCAATGATGTGTGGTACAGTGTGGTGGGGTACACCTGGTCCACATAATTGGCAGCTACCACCGCTGGTGTAGCCTATCACTTTGGCCATAAATAACTGAATTTGGTCCTGGACCACCAACTTGAGGCCCCGTTGCAAGTGCCTCGTCTCTCCCCAGGTTCACAGTATGGGAACCACTGGTTCCTAGTGTATAGAGGAAATGAAGCCTCACTGGCAGCACAAATATACAGATCCACCTACTGTATTCCTGGCACTAACCCCTTTCACACAGAAAATGAAATTCCCGGGTGAAGCAGTTCCACCCGGGTACACAGGTCCTTTTTCTGTGTGAAAGGGTCAATCCGGATATGAAACTCTGGGTCTCCAACCCTGGGCATTTGCAGGAGTTTAGGATCCGGGTTGACCCTTTCACACAGCCTGTAATTGATCACATTACCAGGTGTAAATTTGACACCTGGAGATTTGCTCTTCTGTGTGAAGAGAGTCTGACAGCATGCGGTCAAATAACCCGGCTCTTCAAATGCCCGGTAATTGCCGGGTGTTTCAGCCGCGCCTTTCTGAAAGCGGTATAAAAAAGCAGCCAGTCTGCCGACATCGGCCCTCCTCTCAGTCCCAGGTATAGGTGGTCTTTCCTGGCTTCTCACATACACAGGCTCAGTCCTACCCCCTGCAGGGTGTCTCCCATAGACTAAACCCCAGCTATCCGGCCTGTATCACAGATTCACAAATGTGCCTTGTGTGAGTCACTTCTTCATACAGCGGGGCATTATCCCATACATTAGGAAGCATTTCTCCCGTAATTATTCAGGATTCGGGACCTGTGAGTTATAATCAGACTTTGTCCACTTCTTTGTTCCAGGGTCACAGACGAATCTGAGAGAGTCTGGAGACCTGAGGTCACAGGGTTAGTACTGTTATTTATCTGCCATCTTGTCACTGTATGTCTACCATTGGTGTCACTCCTCCTGCCGGCATCGTGTTGTTACTACTCCTATCTGCACCTCACATTGTTCCTGCCTGCGGTACACTGTCGCTGTTCCTGCCTGCGGTACACTGTCGCTGTTCCTGCCTGCGGTACACTGTCGCTGTTCCTGCCTGCGGTACACTGTCGCTGTTCCTGCCTGCGTAACACTGTCGCTGTTCCTGCCTGCGTAACACTGTCGCTGTTTCTGCCTGCGTTACACTGTCGCTGCTCCTGCCTGCGGTACACTGTCGCTGCTCCTGCCTGCGGTACACTGTCGCTGCTCCTGCCTGCGGTACACTGTCGCTGCTCCTGCCTGCGGTACACTGTCGCTGTTCCTGCCTGCGTTACACTGTCGCTGTTCCTGCCTGCGGTACACTGTCGCTGCTCCTGCCTGCGGTACACTGTCGCTGCTCCTGCCTGGGGTACACTGTCGCTGCTCCTGCCTGGGGTACACTGTCGCTGCTCCTGCCTGCGGTACACTGTCGCTGTTCCTGCCTGCGGTACACTGTCGCTGTTCCTGCCTGCGGTACACTGTCGCTGTTCCTGCCTGCGGTACACTGTCGCTGTTCCTGCCTGCGGTACACTGTCGCTGTTCCTGCCTGCGTAACACTGTCGCTGTTTCTGCCTGCGTTACACTGTCGCTGCTCCTGCCTGCGGTACACTGTCGCTGCTCCTGCCTGCGGTACACTGTCGCTGCTCCTGCCTGCGGTACACTGTCGCTGCTCCTGCCTGCGGTACACTGTCGCTGCTCCTGCCTGCGTTACACTGTCGCTGTTCCTGCCTGCGTTACACTGTCGCTGTTCCTGCCTGCGGTACACTGTCGCTGCTCCTGCCTGCGGTACACTGTCGCTGCTCCTGCCTGGGGTACACTGTCGCTGCTCCTGCCTGCGTTACACTGTCGCTGCTCCTGCCTGCGGTACACTGTCGCTGCTCCTGCCTGCGGTACACTGTCGCTGTTCCTGCCTGCGGTACACTGTCGCTGTTCCTGCCTGCGGTACACTGTCGCTGTTCCTGCCTGCGGTACTCTGTCGCTGCTCCTGCCTGCGGTACACTGTCGCTGCTCCTGCCTGCGGTACACTGTCGCTGCTCCTGCCTGCGTTACACTGTCTCTGCTCCTGCCTGCGGTACACTGTCGCTGCTCCTGCCTGCGGTACACTGTCGCTGCTCCTGCCTGCGGTACACTGTCGCTGCTCCTGCGTGCGGTACACTGCCGCTGCTCCTGCCTGCGGTACACTGCCTCTGCTCCTGCCTGCGGTACACTGTCGCTGCTCCTGCCTGGGGTACACTGTCGCTGCTCCTGCCTGCGGTACACTGTCGCTGCTCCTGCCTGCGGTACACTGTCGCTGCTCCTGCCTGCGGTACACTGTCGCTGCTCCTGCCTGCGGTACACTGTCGCTGCTCCTGCCTGCGGTACACTGTCGCTGTTCCTGCCTGCGGTACACTGTCGCTGTTCCTGCCTGCGGTACACTGCCGCTGCTCCTGCGTGCGGTACACTGCCGCTGCTCCTGCCTGCGGTACACTGCCGCTGCTCCTGCCTGCGGTACACTGCCGCTGCTCCTGCCTGGGGTACACTGTCGCTGCTCCTGCCTGGGGTACACTGTCGCTGCTCCTGCCTGGGGTACACTGTCGCTGCTCCTGCCTGCGGTACACTGTCGCTGCTCCTGCCTGCGGTACACTGTCGCTGCTCCTGCCTGCGGTACACTGTCGCTGCTCCTGCCTGCGGTACACTGTCGCTGTTCCTGCCTGCGGTACTCTGTCGCTGCTCCTGCCTGCGGTACTCTGTCGCTGCTCCTGCCTGCGTTACACTGTCGCTGCTCCTGCCTGCGGTACACTGTCGCTGCTCCTGCCTGCGGTACACTGTCGCTGCTCCTGCCTGCGGTACACTGTCGCTGCTCCTGCCTGCGGTACACTGTCGCTGCTCCTGCCTGCGGTACACTGTCGCTGCTCCTGCCTGCGGTACACTGTCGCTGCTCCTGCCTGCGGTACACTGTCGCTGCTCCTGCCTGCGGTACACTGTCGCTGCTCCTGCCTGCGGTACACTGTCGCTGCTCCTGCCTGCGGTACACTGTCGCTGCTCCTGCCTGCGGTACACTGTCGCTGCTCCTGCCTGCGGTACACTGTCGCTGCTCCTGCCTGCGGTACACTGTCAGAATTCATGTCCGATACATTGTTGCTCATTTAGCCTGACCTACATAATGACTTTTCTCTTACAGTAGCTATATACCTTGGTATAAAGCGTCGGCCCACTCAAGCCTGCTCAGACCTTCCGGGGATGTGAGGAAATCCACCCGGCGCCCTCCCTTGAATTCGCCAGCCCCCTCCGCTGCTCCTAGTGAATCCTACCCAGTGGGCAGACCCCGGCCCCTACCGGGCAAGCTGCGCCCACTTGTCACCGTTGGGACGCTGGGACTATAAAGAAGGGGAGGTGTCATTTCTGTGAGAATCCCTTGGGATGCTGCTGGGACAAGTCCACTGAGGATCAGCCATGCCTAGACTGGGTGACGGCCATGCCCAGCTTGCCGTTGGGATGTTGTGCCTTTTGGACCCTCCTACCACACCCAGTAGATGTATTTGGAGGAGCTGTGTTATAAAGGGGGGTTTGATGTCTGCTATGGCCCAGAAGACACACCCCTTTTGGATGTGCCACACCCACATATGAAGACGATGATGTAAGAGAGGGAGCTATGACATCATAGGGGGAGGTGTCTTGATGGTGAGATTCTCCCTTTTACTTCCAGTGTCATATGAACTGGTTACAATGCTGGATCAGTGTTCTATAATAATAATAATAACAATAATAATATGATCCCACTCCCGTAATGTATGTTATTGTCTGTATTAATGCCTGGTAACTCTGCGATCACCATAGCTTGCTGGGCAGAAGAGTGCCCTCAATCAGTGCACACACAGAACATATTCACTGCACAGTGCACTGGATCTAACCTGCCTGTGCTCCCAACACTGTATACTGTACGTACATCAGCTGGCTGTGCTGTCCGCTCCCAGCACCTGCACAGTGCACTGGATCTAACCTGCCTGTGCTCCCAACACTGTATACTGTACGTACATCAGCTGGCTGTGCTGTCCGCTCCCAGCACCTGCACAGTGCACTGGATCTAACCTGCCTGTGCTCCCAACACTGTATACTGTACGTACATCAGCTGGCTGTGCTGTCCGCTCCCAGCACCTGCACAGTGCACTGGATCTAACCTGCCTGTGCTCCTAACACTGTATACTGTACGTACATCAGCTGGCTGTGCTGTCCGCTCCCAGCACCTGCACAGTGGAGGCTGGCACAAAACACCGGCTTCTATTGGCTGCAGCCCGAAAGGCAGGAAGTGACTTTCTACAATGGGATTGCCTGTAGTGTCTGTGACTGACAGGTAGCTCTTCTAATAGGAAGTCACAGTGTAGCCAGTGCTGTCACTGAGCGGGGTGTCAGGATGTACTTGGTGGGGCTGTGGATCTGCTTATACGCCACTGGTCTTGTCTGTTGGTGGCCGCCTGTCTGTGAGTTAATGCAGTGCTGCCGCAGTGGTGTGCACCTGGCGCCACTGTGTCCTGCATTGGTGTGCATCTGCTGCTACTATGACATGCAGTGGTGTGCACCTGGTGCCACTGTGTCCTGCATTGGTGTGCACCTGGCGCCACTGTGTCTTGCAGCGGTGTGCACCTGGCGCCACTGTGTCCTGCAGCGGTGTGCATCTGCCACTACTATGACATGCAAGTAAAAAGCCGACATGGAAAAGGTCGGCACATAAAAGGTTATGGGGTTTTTTTGTGTATTTTGGGTGCCATTGTCACACCTGAGCACGTAGACCCAGTTTGTGTAGCGCTTACACTCGCAGCGCTTCCCGACACTTATCCATTTTCATTTGGAGTCCACAATGATGGTAAAGCATGGTAACCTTTTCTATGTCGGCCTTTTTGCTTGTGTCGATCTATTGACAATGTAGATGTAGTGTATGTCTAACTATACATAGTCTGTGAGCCACCCAGATCCCTAAAAACAGCAGATAGTATGGGAGTGTCCAAATATAGGCACATAGAACAGGTGCTTATATAATCACCCCAATATGCTCATACCACACCCACTGGCACACCCAGGGTAAGCATACTGTGCCCACTGACACGCCCCAATATGGTATTTCCATGCCCTCTGGCACACCCTCAACACTGCTATACCACGCCCACTGACACCCCAATATGCTAATGCTACACCCTCAACATGGTTATACCACTCCCACTGAAACCACCCAGTGTAAGCATACTGTGGCTACTGACACGCCCCAATATGGTAATTCTATGTCCACTGGCACGCCCTTAACACTGCTAATACCAAGCCCACTGACACCACCCAGTGTAAGCATACTGTGCCCACTGACACGCCCCAATATGGTAATTCTATGTCCACTGGCACGCCCTTAACACTGCTAATACCAAGCCCACTGACACCACCCAGTGTAAGCATACTGTGCCCACTGACACGCCCCAACACTGCATACCACATTCACTGACACCAACATGGTCATCCCCTCACCCCAAATATGATCAGTCCACACCTACTGACTTGCCTCCAACACTGCCAATACTACACCCACTGACACACTCACAAAACTGTCTTGCCACATGCACTGTTTTAACCCCAGCACTACTCCCACCAAGTCTTGCCGCACTGTATGTGGCTTTGAATCAGGCCATCTGTGTATTATACTAATCGCTGTCCCTGAACACTGCACCATGCACTAATTACTATCTGTACACTGCACCTATCACTGTCCCCGTGCACTGCACCATGCACTAATTACTATCTGTACACTGCACCTATCACTGTCCCTGTACACTGCACCGTGCACTAATTACTATTTGTACACTGCACCCATCACTGTCCCTGTACACTGCACCCATCACTGTCCCTGTACACTGCACCATGCACTAATTACTATCTGTACACTGCACCGTGCACTAATTACTATCTGTACACTGCACCCATCACTGTCCCTGTACACTGCACCATGCACTAATTACTATCTGTATACTGCACCCATCACTGTCCCTGTACACTGCACCCGTCACTGTCCCTGTACACTGCACCCGTCACTGTCCCTGTACACTGCACCATGCACTAATTACTATCTGTACACTGCACCCATCACTGTCCCTGTACACTGCACCATGCACTAATTACTATCTGTATACTGCACCCATCACTGTCCCTGTACCATGCACTAATTACTATCTGTACACTGCACCCATCACTGTCCCTGTACACTGCACCCATCACTGTTCCTGTACACTGCACCCATCACTGTCCCTGTACACTGCACCATGCACTAATTACTATCTGTACACTGCACCCATCACTGTCCCTGTACACTGCACCCATCACTGTCCCTGTACACTGCACCCATCACTGTCCCTGTACACTGCACCCATCACTGTCCCTGTACACTGCACCATGCACTAATTACTATCTGTACACTGCACCCATCACTGTCCCTGTACACTGCACTAATTACTATCTGTACACTGCACCCATCACTGTCCCTGTACACTGCACCGTGCACTAATTACTATCTGTACACTGCACCCATCACTGTCCCTGTACACTGCACCCATCACTGTCCCTGTACACTGCACCCATCACTGTCCCTGTACACTGCACCCCTCACTGTCCCTGTACACTGCACCATGCACTAATTACTATCTGTACACTGCACCTATCACTGTCCCTGTACACTGCACCGTGCACTAATTACTATCTGTACACTGCACCCATCACTGTCCCTGTACACTGCACCCATCACTGTCCCTGTACACTGCACCCATCACTGTCCCTGTACACTGCACCCATCACTGTCCCTGTACACTGCACCATGCACTAATTACTATCTGTACACTGCACCTATCACTGTCCCTGTACACTGCACCGTGCACTAATTACTATCTGTACACTGCACCCATCACTGTCCCTGTACACTGCACCCATCACTGTCCCTGTACACTGCACCCATCACTGTGGTTGTACACTGCACCCATCACTGTCCCTGTACACTGCACCATGCACTAATTACTATCTGTACACTGCACCCATCACTGTCCCTGTACACTGCACCGTGCACTAATTACTATCTGTACACTGCACCCCTCACTGTCCCTGTACACTGCACCCCTCACTGTCCCTGTACACTGCACCCCTCACTGTCCCTGTACACTGCACCATGCACTAATTACTATCTGTACACTGCACCCCTCACTGTCCCTGTACACTGCACCCCTCACTGTCCCTGTACACTGCACCGTGCACTAATCACTATCTGTATATAAATTGCATTGTGTGAGCAACTGTTCATGAGCCTAAAGAGAGCAACTGATCTGAGGTGCCCGTCCTTCTGCACACAGTGTCCTGCACTAATCAGTAGGTAAATGTAAGCTCTGCTGGCTCTGATTGGTACAACAATCTCTGCTCTCAGGTCTGTCCTGTATCCTGGTACATTTAGGTCTCTGGCAGGGGATATATTCTCCAACATATTGGTTGCTGGTGTGTGTATTGTGAGCAGAGCTGCTCCCAGTGACCGTGGTGAGGCAGCGATAATGTGTTACCCTCCAGTTCCCATCTCTTCAGGCTATTCTCCCTGTATGGCATTACCCATAGAAAGCCATGAGATCCTAGCTCTGTTCAGTGTAGTGACAGATCACAATTCCGGTGCAATAAGTGTATACACAATCTGATCATCTATTTGTCACTGGTATACAGGTAAATATGGCCCTTTCTATTCCCCGGTTGTTTGCACACTACATGAGTATAAATCCCAACATACCGGGGTCCCATACAAACCTCTGCTCCCAGCACGTAGTGTAGATCACAGCAGTGGAATCCTCCCCCTATAATGTACCCAAAATCTATTTATTAAACTCACCCTCTTAAACTCCTGCATATTGTGTTGTGTGTTTATTATGTGGTATTGAGAATGACTCACACTTGTATCATTGTATAGTCATAGTGTAACAATGGGAATATGTGCTCCTAGCACATGTACCAGGTTGCTACTAGGGATATTTGGTCCCCTCCAATGAGCCGCTGTTTCTACAGACAGGACGGTCAGGATATTTCAGAATAGATGGGGCCCAGCAGGGCTGCAGATACCAAGAAGAGTCAACAATACAACATCAGAGGTCAAATTCTGTTTTTATTGTTTTCAGCTGGTGACAAGGGGTCACAGAAGAAATGGGTGGAGGGAAATCTTGGTGTTAGTATAATAAATATATAGAATATCTCTGTAAATTACTCTACAGTAACCGGGGAGACTGGAATGGAGGATACTACTGACCCTGCTTCTCTACGTCTCTCTCTCCCCATTTTATTAATTATCTTCCCCCATCTCTAAAATCACCCCGCTGAAGATGGCCTTTCCTCCAACCTCTTGATTTTAATGGGGTCTCCTCACCCTCCCCCTTTCCTGTTGTAACTTTGAGGGGGTGTTGTTAGGCTTTGTCTCCGGGGATCTCTACTTCTGTGCTGGGATCAGGTCATCGATGGGCTGCCCCTTCTCCAGTTTCTTTTCCATCTCAACCATCAGCTTTACACCATCCACCACCATTTGGACTTGTTCAACTTCAGAGAATCCCAATCTGTCAGCATTGGAAATGTCAAAAGTGCCTCCAACAGCAGCAGTGTCCACACCACCTGTGGGAAAGGAATGTAGAGCTAAGAACACTTAACAGAATGGGTTCTACCTTGTGCCAATCTCCCCTGCTATATATCTAACTGGAAGTCTTCTATTACATTATGTGACCACTGAAGGGCCTTCAGTATAGGTCCAGTGTGTTTGCTCTGGAAGCAGATATGCTCTGAAGATGGTCCCTTTCCATTCTTTCCTACCTGACCCGAATAGGTTTTATTTTGTAATGGTTGTAACATTCACCCTTTAGCCTGTGTGGTATCTGCAGTTCAAAAGCTGGCAGCGTCCGTGAATAGTGAAGACAATGCTTCAACGTAAAAACACTCACCGGTGCCTCTCTTTTGTAGACGGAGTCTGGTCAGAATCTCCTCAAATTTAGCGTGTTTGCTGAGGTTAGTAAGCTTGACATGGACACCACCTCTAAGACCTGTACCCAAGTTGGATGGGCAAGTCAGGATGTAACCAAGATGCTCACTCCAACTGAAGGGGTGACCTGCAGCCTTAAAGATCTCTTCAATCTGTATGGATTACATAGAAACAAGACATTGTAGAGGGGAATGTGGAGAGAGAAATTCAGGTGAATGCAGTGGTTGGTAAGGAAGATGCTGTATTATAAGTAAATGTTCATAAGCCAAACAGCACTAGTCCAAGACTAAAAACAAGGGGCTCAAAAAGTTCCTTGTTGTAGAAGAAAGGCTGTGAGGTACAGTAATGGTGAATCTTACCTTCTGCAGACCAACACAGAAACGCCTGAAGACCTCCTTCATGTTGCCACCCTTCTGCATGGAAATGACTCTCAAATGGTCTTCTTCATTTACCCAGACCAAGAAGGTCTTGTCATCATTATGCCTAGAGAATGGAAATGAAATGACCGTGTCACTAATGCCACTATCCCTGGTATAAGAGTTTTCAGACATGATCACATGAGTTGGGTGAACGCTGTGCAGTGGATGTCTAGTGACGTTCCATCTAACCAGAATGGGAGCAGTGAATCTCCTGGTGAGAATCATTTGCACAGTCTAAGCCTCTGGATGTTGGAACAGTGCCTCTAGTAGATGAGTCTGAGAGCCAAGCTACATACCAGATACCACGGGCGTCAGGCCAGTCACGGGCCATGCCAGCTGCAAGGAGCAGGGGAGACACTGGTTTGTCAAAGAGGAAGTGGTCATCAATCAGCTGCTGCTGCTCAGCATCGGTCATGTCCTTCAGGGGGTAGTACTTGCCCTTGAATTCTCCTGTCAGGCTGTTAAGAGCTGGAGGAAAAGATGTGGGTGAGAAAGTCTCAGTCATGTGACACACGGTACTGGAAGGTCAGGGGCCACCATGGGCTCCGTAGCAATTAATACAACATGGAAGCTGTAGAGCTCCTGAATGACTTGCTCTACTAATAAACAGAACTACAGCCCCCTATTCTGTGTGTTGGTGGGTTATTACTAATGTATTGTAGTATACAGTAGCACTGATAAAAACCAATGTGTAAGTGAACTATTAAAGAAGAGAAACCATAAATAAAGGAGGAAGCCTGTGCATTTATATATCACTCCCTTCTTTATGCGCTTTACATTACTGAGCACAATGGTAATAAATACATGAATTTCCCAGCATCAACCACTACTAGCCACTGTGCAACTCCGCTTGAGTCTGAGAATCCAGATGAATGCTGGGAGAGGAGATTTGCTGACAAGCAGTGTGATCTCCTGCCTCTAGTAACCAGTGATAAGTGTGGGGGCACATATCACTGGTCTCCGTATCCCACCCGCTGACTTATGGTATATTGGCTGAGTAATGGGGCGGGTGAGCACAGGTGACCGTTTCTAACCTTTGATGGACAGATTCTCAATGGCACGGCGCTCTCCACGGCTGCAGTGAGGGGGCAGAGTGTACCCCTTAATACTGCGTCCAGTCCTCACACGGCTGCTCAGGACGTAATTTGGATCCAGATCGTCACCTCCCTGCCAAAAGAGAATTTTCATTTTTCTGCTCTTGTTATTTCTGCAGTATGTTATAGAACTATGAAGCAATGATCGTTATTAGACATAAGATCTACTGTAAGTAACTCACAATATTTTATCCCTGTTGTGTCCGCATGGTAAAGGTTACAGCACTTCTGTACAAAAACACACACTGTGTGCATACATATATCGTACATACACGGATGGTCCAGTATGTCAGGTAACAAGACCTCATGTATGTAATGTCATTTACCACCAGGCCAGAGCATTAGACTGCCCCATATCAGCCATACTGTCCCAGCATCAGTGTAAGATGGCGGGGCTGGGGACACGTGGTCACACGTAGTGTGGTCAGGTATCTGCCCCATATCAGCCATACTGTGCCAGCATCAGGTGTAAGATGGCGGGCTGGGGACACGTGGTCACACACTGAGGTGTGTAGTGTGGTCAGGTATCTGCCCCATATCAGCCATACTGTCCCAGCATCAGTGTAAGATGGCGGGCTGGGGACACGTGGTCACACACTGAGGTGCGTAGTGTGGTCAGGTATCTGCCTCCTATCAGCCATACTGTCCCGGCATCAGGTGTAAGATGGCGGGCTGGGGACATGTGGTCACACACTGAGGTGTGTAGTGTGGTCAGGTATCTGCCTCCTATCAGCCATACTGTCCCGGCATCAGGTGTAAGATGGCGGGCTGGGGACATGTGGTCACACACTGAGGTGTGTAGTGTGGTCAGGTATCTGCCTCATATCAGCCATACTGTCCCAGCATCAGGTGTAAGATGGCGGGGCTGGGGACACGTGGTCACACACTGAGGTGCGTAGTGTGGTCAGGTATCTGCCTCATATCAGCCATACTGTCCCAGCATCAGGTGTAAGATGGCGGGGCTGGGGACACGTGGTCACACACTGAGGTGCGTAGTGTGGTCAGGTATCTGCCTCATATCAGCCATACTGTCCCGGCATCAGGTGTAAGATGGCGGGCTGGGGACACGTGGTCACACACTGAGGTGCGTAGTGTGGTCAGGTATCTGCCTCATATCAGCCATACTGTCCCAGCATCAGGTGTAAGATGGCGGGGTTGGGGACATGTAGTCACACACTGAGGTGCGTAGTGTGGTCAGGTATCTGCCTCATATCAGCCATACTGTCCCTGCATCAGGTGTAAGATGGCGGGCTGGGGACACGTGGTCACACACTGAGGTGTGTAGTGTGGTCAGGTATCTGCCTCCTATCAGCCATACTGTCCCGGCATCAGGTGTAAGATGGCGGGCTGGGGACATGTGGTCACACACTGAGGTGCGTAGTGTGGTCAGGTATCTGCCTCATATCAGCCATACTGTCCCAGCATCAAGTGTAAGATGGCGGGGCTGGGGACATATGGTCACACACTGAGGTGTGTAGTGTGGTCAGGTATCTGCCTCATATCAGACATACTGTCCCGGCATCAGGTGTAAGATGGCGGGCTGGGGACACGTGGTCACACACTGAGGTGCGTAGTGTGGTCAGGTATCTGCCTCCTATCAGCCATACTGTCCCGGCATCAGGTGTAAGATGGCGGGCTGGGGACACGTGGTCACACACTGAGGTGTGTAGTGTGGTCAGGTATCTGCCTCATATCAGACATACTGTCCCGGCATCAGGTGTAAGATGGCGGGCTGGGGACACGTGGTCACACACTGAGGTGTGTAGTGTGGTCAGGTATCTGCCTCCTATCAGCCATACTGTCCCAGCATCAGGTGTAAGATGGCGGGCTGGAGACACGTGGTCACACACTGAGGTGCGTAGTGTGGTCAGGTATCTGCCTCATATCAGCCATACTGTCCCGGCATCAGGTGTAAGATGGCAGAGCTGGGGACACGTGGTCACACACTGAGGTGTGTAGTGTGGTCAGGTATCTGCCTCCTATCAGCCATACTGTCCCGGCATCAGGTGTAAGATGGCGGGCTGGGGACATGTGGTCACACACTGAGGTGCGTAGTGTGGTCAGGTATCTGCCTCATATCAGCCATACTGTCCCAGCATCAGGTGTAAGATGGCGGGGCTGGGGACACGTGGTCACACACTGAGGTGTGTAGTGTGGTCAGGTATCTGCCTCATATCAGCCATACTGTCCCAGCATCAAGTGTAAGATGGCGGGCTGGGGACACATGGTCACACACTGATGTGTGTAGTGTGGTCAGGTATCTGCCTCATATCAGCCATACTGTCCCAGCATCAGTGTAAGATGGCGGGCTGGGGACACGTGGTCACACACTGAGGTGTGTATTGTGGTCAGGTATCTGCCTCATATCAGCCATACTGTCCCAGCATCAGGTGTAAGATGGCGGGCTGGGGACACGTGGTTACACACTGAGGTGCGTAGTGTGGTCAGGTATCTGCCTCATATCAGCCATACTGTCCCAGCATCAGGTGTAAGATGGCGGGGCTGGGGACACGTGGTCACACACTGAGGTGTGTAGTGTGGTCAGGTATCTGCCTCATATCAGCCATACTGTCCCAGCATCAGGTGTAAGATGGCGGGCTGGGGACACGTGGTCACACACTGAGGTGTGTAGTGTGGTCAGGTATCTGCCTCATATCAGCCATACTGTCCCAGCATCAGGTGTAAGATGGCGGGGATGGGGACACGTGGTCACACACTGATGTGCGTAGTGTGGTCAGGTATCTGCCTCATATCAGCCATACTGTCCCAGCATCAGGTGTAAGATGGCGGGCTGGGGACACGTGGTCACACACTGAGGTGCGTAGTGTGGTCAGGTATCTGCCTCATATCAGACATACTGTCCCGGCATCAGGTGTAAGATGGCGGGGCTGGGGACACGTGGTCACACACTGAGGTGTGTAGTGTGGTCAGGTATCTGCCTCATATCAGACATACTGTCCCGGCATCAGGTGTAAGATGGCAGAGCTGGGGACACGTGGTCACACACTGAGGTGTGTAGTGTGGTCAGGTATCTGCCTCCTATCAGCCATACTGTCCCGGCATCAGGTGTAAGATGGCGGGCTGGGGACATGTGGTCACACACTGAGGTGCGTAGTGTGGTCAGGTATCTGCCTCATATCAGCCATACTGTCCCAGCATCAGGTGTAAGATGGCGGGGCTGGGGACACGTGGTCACACACTGAGGTGTGTAGTGTGGTCAGGTATCTGCCTCATATCAGCCATACTGTCCCAGCATCAGGTGTAAGATGGCGGGCTGGGGACACATGGTCACACACTGATGTGTGTAGTGTGGTCAGGTATCTGCCTCATATCAGCCATACTGTCCCAGCATCAGTGTAAGATGGCGGGCTGGGGACACGTGGTCACACACTGAGGTGCGTAGTGTGGTCAGGTATCTGCCTCATATCAGCCATACTGTCCCAGCATCAAGTGTAAGATGGCGGGCTGGGGACACATGGTCACACACTGATGTGTGTAGTGTGGTCAGGTATCTGCCTCATATCAGCCATACTGTCCCAGCATCAGTGTAAGATGGCGGGCTGGGGACACGTGGTCACACACTGAGGTGTGTATTGTGGTCAGGTATCTGCCTCATATCAGCCATACTGTCCCAGCATCAGGTGTAAGATGGCGGGCTGGGGACACGTGGTTACACACTGAGGTGCGTAGTGCGGTCAGGTATCTGCCCCATATCAGCCATACTGTCCCAGCATCAGGTGTAAGATGGCGGGGCTGGGGACACGTGGTCACACACTGAGGTGCGTAGTGTGGTCAGGTATCTGCCTCATATCAGCCATACTGTCCCGGCATCAGGTGTAAGATGGCGGGCTGGGGACATATGGTCACACACTGAGGTGTGTAGTGTGGTCAGGTATCTGCCTCATATCAGACATACTGTCCCGGCATCAGGTGTAAGATGGCGGGGCTGGGGACACGTGGTCACACACTGAGGTGCGTAGTGTGGTCAGGTATCTGCCTCATATCAGACATACTGTCCCGGCATCAGGTGTAAGATGGCGGGCTGGGGACACGTGGTCACACACTGAGGTGTGTAGTGTGGTCAGGTATCTGCCTCATATCAGCCATACTGATGTTACATCTGCCCCACCTGCAGTGCACATGGTTTTGCCCATTTTCCAAACACATTTGTACTGAGCTCAGATCTGAATAAGGCCCTACAGTATGTGGGAAAATAATGTGTACCAATGGCATATAACTGATCTGAACATAAGGTACACAATGAGAGTTCTTGTACTCTTATATATTTATATATAAAATCTTATGCCAACAAGTACAGGTGTAATGCAGCCACTGCCCCTATTACCTTAAGGTTGCTGAAGTTGAGGTCAGTCTTGTGTTTGTCAGTGGGTTTGTAGCCATTGTGACGGTCCTCAATGACTGGGTCCAACAAATCCTTGAACACTTCGTAGGATTCCTCATCTCCAGCCACACAGCCCACAGTCATGATGAAGGGGTGACCTAGAAGGTGAAGAAGGCACCTCAATACTGACAGGTGGAACACTAGAGGAATGACCTGGCTTATTGTGGCAAATCCACACCAAGGGGCATTCTGGTTGACTCACAAAGCTGCAAACTTCACATCTTTGCGAGCCAACTAAACCCTGCCAACACGAACCCCCCTTCGCATGGTGAATGTCCCCACATGCTTTGCATAAACATCCATTTGCAGCCTTGCGTGCAGGGCCTAAATCATTTAATGCTCGCTGAACATCTAAGTCACTCTCTGGTGACTCAGATTTGTGGCGCCCTGCTACATGAACAGGGCGATCCCCTGGCATCCGGTGAAGTTAGCTACCCACTCCCGGCACCAGCATCACAGCGCCATTAGAATGGGAACGCCCATGCCTGGTGTCTCACATGCACTGCTCCGTGCGAATGGGCCGGTGACTATACAATTCACTGCGTCTGTTCGCAAATAGAGCCTGCATATAAATGCTTATGCGCAGTAGAGAAATATCGAGCAAATAGATCAGAATGACCTCCCTAGTGGACATAGATAGATATATATAGAGTTCATAGGGCTGGCACTCACAGCTGGTCTAAATAATAAATGCTGGGGTGACCATCCAGGGCCATAGGTTTTTGTTCCAAACCATACTGTATGGCTAGTATACAATCCAAAAGATGGGGTCACTCACCAGTCTTGTAGTCTCAATCAGACAGCATATATATATATATAGAGAGAGAGATTACAAGGCGAGAGCACATAATATATGATCAGAATAAGACCGTGTGTTACTGTGTATTTCTGTTTGTATTAAGTAAAATGATTGGTACTTGTGTATTATCACGGCTCCCACGATTTCCATCTTATGGCATCTTATACAATTTCAAATTGTATACCATTGTATATGGCATACGATGAGATGAGATGAGATTTTAAATTGTATAAGCACACTAATGGGTGCTTACAATGTTAAATGCACCCCCACGCCACCCCTACTATCAACGCCAACCCGAAGCGTGGCGAGCGCAGCGGTACGCGTCCTCCGACCTTTTCATACCCCCACTATCCATGTCGGCGTGGAGTTGAATATATATAGTGTGGCGAGCGCAGCGAGCCACCGAGCCCGAAGCGTGGCGAGCGCAGCGTGCCCCGCGAGGGGCCGCATTTTACTTTACATGTATTACGCGTCCACTCGCGGGCTCGCTGCGCTCGCCACGCTTCGGGCTTGGTGGCTCGCTGCGCTCGCCACACTATATAAAATCAACTCCACGCTGACATGGATAGTGGGGGTATGGAAAGGTCGGAGGACGCGTACCGCCGCCCCTCGCGGGCTCGCTGCGCTCGCCACGCTTCGGGTTGGCGTTGATAGTGGGGGTGGCGTGGGGGTGCATTTAACATTGTAAGCACCCATTAGGGTGCTTATACAATGAAAAATCTTATAGGGGGGCCAATTGACCTTGAAAGCACCCATTAGTGTGCTTATACAATTTAAAATCTCATCTCATCTCATCTCATTGTATGCCATATACAATGGTATACAATTTTAAATTGTATAAGATCGGGTCCCATCGCAGCACATCTCATCTCATTGCATACCATCTTAAGCCTTATGGTATGCAATGAGATGGGAGCCGTGATAATACACAAGTACCAAATGATTTGTTTTGGTATGGGACATTGGGTCGACAGCAAGTAGGTCAACATGCAGGAAGGTCGACAATCAAAAGGTTTACATTGGGATTTTCACTTTTTTTTGTCCCAAATGTCGACACAGTCCAACCATCAGAGCCCATACCTATGCCCTATCCAACCATCATGCCCTGTCCAGCCAGCAGAGCCCATACCTATGCCCAGCCAGCAGAGCCCATACCTATGCCCTATCCAACCATCAGAGCCCATACCTATGCCCTGTCCAGCCAGCAGAGCCCATACCTATGCCCTGTCCAACCATCAGAGCTGATACCTATGCCCTGTCCAACCATCAGAGCCCATACCTATGCCCTATCCAACCATCAGAGCCCATATCAGTGCCCTATCCAACCATCAGAGCCCATACCTTTGCCCTATCCAACCATCAGAGCCCATACCTATGCCCTGTCCAACCATCAGAGCTGATACCTATGCCCTGTCCAACCATCAGAGCCCATACATATGCCCTATCCAACCATCAGAGCCCATATCAGTGCCCTATCCAACCATCAGAGCCCATACCTATGCCCTGTCCAACCATCAGAGCTGATACCTATGCCCTGTCCAACCATCAGAGCCCATACATATGCCCTATCCAACCATCAGAGCCCATATCTGTGCCCTATTCAACCATCAGAGCCCATACCTATGCCCAGCTAGCAGAGCCCATACCTATGCCCTATCCAACCATCAGAGCCCATACCTATGCCCTGTCCAACCATAAGAGCCCATACCTATGCCCTATCCAGCCAGCAGAGCCCATACCTATGCCCTATCCAACCATCAGAGCTCATACCTATGCCCTATCCAACCATCAGAGCCCATACCTATGCCCTGTCCAACAGTCAGAGCCCATACATATGCCCTGTCCAGCCAGCAGAGCCCATACCTATTACCTTTACAGCCAGCAGAGCCCATATCTATGCCCTGTCCAGCCAGCGGAGCCCATACCTATGCCCTGTCCAACCATCAGAGCCCATACCTATGCCCTATCGAACCATCAGAGCCCATACCTATGCCCTGTCCAACCATCAGAGCCCATACCTATGCCCTATCCAACCATCAGAGCCCATACCTATGCCCTGTCCAGCCATCAGAGCCCATACCTATACCCTGTCCAACCGTCAGAGCCCATACCTATGCCCTGTCCAACCATCAGAGCCCATACCTATGCCCTGTCCAATCATCAGAGCCCATACCTATGCCCTATCCAACCATCAGAGCCCATACCTATACCCTGTCCAACCGTCAGAGCCCATACCTATGCCCTGTCCAACCGTCAGAGCCCATACCAATGCCCTATCCAGCCGTCAGAGCCCATACCTATACCCTGTCCAACCGTCAGAGCCCATACCTATGCCCTGTCCAGCCATCAGAGCCCATACCTATGCCCTGTCCAGCCAGCGGAGCCCATACCTATTACCTGTACATCCAGCAGAGCCTGGACCAGTGCCCTCTTCAACCAACATTGCTAAACTTTATCCTATCCAGACTCTAATGCCAGCAGTGCCCAAACCTATGACATGTCCAGCCAGCAGATTTAAGCATAATGCTCCATCCAAGTTCATGACATAAGAACAACTATATACTCTATTTGTCTTCTAGAATTTACCTGGGTTGTCCACTCCGGTCTGGATAACATCATCAACGGTGAAGCCACTTGGTGTTGTCTTGTCTCTGAGCTTCTTGTAGATGTCAAGAGTCAGGACCTTGGCCATATGATTGTTATGTTTGGTGAGGTCTGGAAATTCCTCCTCTGCTGAGAAGTTCAGCTTGTAGGCATTGTGGGTGTTTCCGAAAGGCATGATGAGAGTTACGGCAGGACCTGTGAAAGGAGACAGGGAAGAGATGTCAATGTGTCATGGATGGAGACAATGCTCTGAGATGTGACTATAGCCCAAGTATATTTTCCTAAGGAGTATTGGAGCTAATCCTGCCCAACATTAGTTGGCACCTGGATCCCTATCAGAGATGACACGGTTCACCCCAACCCCAAAATGTACCCCTCATAACAGCAGTTCTCCAGGGTTTCTGTCCCATGACCACAGTACTCCGAGACGTCCAGGAAAGGAGGCTTCTAACCCCATGGGGCAAATAGTATGGCATGTTGTCTGACCATGTGTGTACAGTGTTATATGTCCCTGAGTGTGTTTATATATATATATATGTATGTATGTTTGTGTATACTCTGATTGCGTGTATATAAAGTGTGTATATAAAATGTGTATATAATGTCCCTGAGTGTGTGAGTGTGTATATGTATGTATATAATGGGTAAATATATATATATATATCTGTGTGTATATAAAGTATGTATATAATGTCCCTGAGTGTGTGTGTGTGTGTGTATATGTATGTATATATATAATGGGTAAATAAATATATTTATATATATATATGTATCTGTGTGTAAATAAAGTGTGTTTGTATAATGTCCCTGAGTGTGTGTACGTGACACTTGTGTTGCTGTGACAAGCTGCCAATGCAGTAACAGCACATTCCAGTTATATATAGATTATACAGGCGGTGTGTGTGGCCGGAGATGACAGGTGTGCTGTGACATGTGAGGGGGGCTGACAGCAATGGAGGATACAGGGGGGGGGGGGGGGGGGGGGGCTGTCACTCTCCAGTATATCCCATAAGAGGGCAGAATACAGCTATGGTGACGGGATGGTAGGGAGGGGGCTAATTCCTACTATCCTATATATCATTGTGTGCTCTGCATACGCCTGAGACTGGGGTGTTCTGGGCTCCCCTGATTGGGAGACATACTGTTACAGTTCTAAGCTTGGGAAATCACTTTTATGTGTATGAGAGTTATAGGGTAAGAAGCTCTGCAGCTATGTTTGGTGATGGGCAAAAGGCTCTGCAGCTAAATGTGTGATAAAGGGGTAAAAAGTGCAGTTACGTGTGTTGATTAAAGGGTAAAGTGTTCTGCAACTATGTGGATGTTGGTGATGGATAAAAAGCCCTGCAGATATGCGCATAATGATGGGTATAAAGCTCTGCAGCTATGTACATAATGATGGGTATAAAGCTCTGCAGCTATTTTATATTCATGTTGGTGAAGAGTAAAAGGATCTGCAGCTATGTACATAATGATGGGTATAAAGCTCTGCAGCTATGTACTAATGATGGATATAAAGCTCTGCGGCTACGTACATAATGATGGGTATAAAGCTCTGCGGCTACGTACATAATGATGGGTATAAAGCTCTGCGGCTATGTACATAATGATGGGTATAAAGCTCTGCAGCTATGTACTAATGATGGGTATAAAGCTCTGCAGCTATGTACATAATGATGGGTATAAAGCTATGCGGCTACGTACATAATGATGGGTATAAAGCTCTGCAGCTATGTACATAATGATGGGTATAAAGCTCTGCAGCTATGTACGTAATGATGGGTATAAAGCTCTGCAGCTATGTACGTAATGATGGGTATAAAGCTCTGCAGCTATGTACGTAATGATGGGTATAAAGCTCTGCAGCTATGAAAATAATGATGGGTATAAAGCTCTGCAGCTATGTACGTATTGATGGGTATAAAGCTCTGCAGATATACATAATCATGGCTTTGTCTAAGCATTGCCCCAGCATGGTCCCTGGGAACGTGGCCTTCCATGTCATGTAATTAGTAAAGTGTTCTGCAAAGATCAGCTGTCCCACAGGTTAGTAATTGGGCAAATGCTCTGCAGAACATCTCTGGAAGGAAAAAGTAAAGAATTCTGCATTACCTGCTGTAGAGACGGAGCAAACTTCAGGGTGACCCGTCTGCCTGTCTAAAAATCCCCCAATATATAATCCCAGAATTCATACTATTGGCTGCTTGCTGAGAGGTGTGATTGATGTCACAGTGATGTCATGACCTCCCTCGCATGCTGATTGGTTGGTGTTCTATCTCAGCAGATGCCTTTATCTGGGGCAGGAGGGCTCATTTTACAGAGTTATAATTAGAGAGGGTCACAGAGTCTCCCTGCAGGGTGCTTTCTGCAATACAAAGTCTGCAATGGGTGAGAGCCTGTATATCACATTACAGGGGGACATGGATCCCGGGGAGGGGGCTGGAGTGCTGCAAATTGTCACCCAGCTGCATTAACAAATGTTCCTATATTCATCCCTCCTGAGCGCAGTTGCGCCAAGTAGTCATTGACTTCACTTTATAAGTTGATATTAATTGAAGATAAGAATTTTAAATGCAGTGAATGTTACCTGAGCACCAGCTGCAGGCAACTGTGACCCCACAGAATAAAGAGAACCCAGAGGATGTGGGAACAGCGATATTTACGGCCAATACCATCATTTTTTTTTATTAGAAATCAGTCTAAACATAGTTGCCTCCCCTCCTGCATTCTACAGGAGACTCCCTGACATAGCAGCAATCTCCCTCTCTCCCTCATTAGTCTAGAAATCTCCCTCATGTCACCTAGCCCACATTACACTGTTACATCATAGTTACCTCCCCTCCTGCATTCTGCAGGAGACTCCCTGACATAGCAGCAATCTCCCTCTCTCCCTCATTAGTCTAGAAATCTCCCTCATGTCACCTAGCCCACATTACACTGTTACATCATAGTTACCTCCCCTCCTGCATTCTGCAGGAGACTCCCTGACATAGCAGCAATCTCCCTCTCTCCCTCATTAGTCTAGAAATCTCCCTCATGTCACCTAGCCCACATTACACTGTTACATCATAGTTACCTCCCATCCTGCATTCTGCAGGAGACTCCCTGACATAGCAGCAATCTCCCTCTCTGCCTCATTAGTCTAGAAATCTCCCTCATGTCACCTAGCCCACATTACACTGTTACATCATAGTTACCTCCCATCCTGCATTCTGCAGGAGACTCCCTGACATAGCAGCAATCTCCCTCTCTGCCTCATTAGTCTAGAAATCTCCCTCATGTCACCTAGCCCACATTACACTGTTACATCATAGTTACCTCCCCTCCTGCATTCTACAGGAGACTCCCTGACATAGCAGCAATCTCCCTCTCTCCCTCATTAGTCTAGAAATCTCCCTCATGTCACCTAGCCCACATTACACTGTTACATCATAGTTACCTCCCCTCCTGCATTCTGCAGGAGACTCCCTGACATAGCAGCAATCTCCCTCTCTGCCTCATTAGTCTAGAAATCTCCCTCATGTCACCTAGCCCACATTACACTGTTACATCATAGTTACCTCCCATCCTGCATTCTGCAGGAGACTCCCTGACATAGCAGCAATCTCCCTCTCTGCCTCATTAGTCTAGAGATCTCCCTCATGTCACCTAGCCCACAATACACTGTTACATCATAGTTACCTCCCATCCTGCATTCTGCAGGAGACTCCCTGACATAGCAGCAATCTCCCTCTCTCCCTCATTAGTCTAGCGATCTCCCTCATGTCACCTAGCCCACATTACACTGTTACATCATAGTTACCTCCCCTCCTGCATTCTGCAGGAGACTCCTTGACATAGCAGCAATCTTCCTCTCTCCCTCATTAGTCTAGCAATCTCCCTCATGTCACCTAGCCCACATTACACTGTTATATCATAGTTACCTCCCCTCCTGCATTCTGCAGGAGACTCCCAGACATAGCAGCAATCTCCCTCTCTCCCTCATTAGTCTAGCAATCTCCCTCATGTCACCTAGCCCACATTACACTGTTACATCATAGTTACCTCCCCCCTGCATTCTGCAGGAGACTCCCTGACATAGCAGCAATCTCCCTCTCTCCCTCATTAGTCTAGCGATCTCCCTCATGTCACCTAGCCCACATTACACTGTTACATCATAGTTACCTCCCCTCCTGCATTCTGCAGGAGACTCCTTGACATAGCAGCAATCTTCCTCTCTCCCTCATTAGTCTAGCAATCTCCCTCATGTCACCTAGCCCACATTACACTGTTATATCATAGTTACCTCCCCTCCTGCATTCTGCAGGAGACTCCCGGACATAGCAGCAATCTCCCTCTCTCCCTCATTAGTCTAGCAATCTCCCTCATGTCACCTAGCCCACATTACACTGTTATATCATAGTTACCTCCCCTCCTGCATACTGCAGGAGACTCCCTGACATAGCAGCAATCTCCCTCTCTACCTCATTAGTCTAGCGATCTCCCTCATGTCACCTAGCCCACATTACACTGTTACATCATAGTTACCTCCCCTCCTGCATTCTGCAGGAGACTCCCTGACATAGCAGCAATCTCCCTCTCTCCATCATTACTCTAGCAATCTCCCTCATGTCACCTAGCCCACATTACACTGTTACATCATAGTTACCTCCCCTCCTGCATTCTGCAGGAGACTCCCTGACATAGCAGCAATCTCCCTCTCTCCATCATTACTCTAGCAATCTCCCTCATGTCACCTAGCCCACATTACACTGTTACATGATAGTTACCTCCCCTCCTGCATTCTGCAGGAGACTCCCTGACATAGCAGCAATCTCCCTCTCTCCCTCATTAGTCTAGCAATCTCACTCATGTCACCTAGCCTACATTACACTGTTACACCATAGGTGTAATGGTTAGCATTACTGCCTAACAGCGCTGAGGTCATGGGTTCTATCCCCACCATGTGTTATATATACGGGCAGTACGGATAGTGTAATGGTTAGTATTACTGCCTCACAGCACTGAGGTCATGGGTTATATATACGGGGCAGTACGGATGGTGTAACGGTTAGCATTACTGCCTCACAGCGGTGAGGTCATGGGTTCTATCCCACCATGTGTTATATATACAGGGCAGTACGGATGGTGTAATGGTTAGCATTACTGCTTCACAGCGCTGAGGTCATGGGTTCTATCCCCACCATGTGTTATATATACGGGGGCAGTACGGATGGTGTAATGGTTAGTATTACTGCCTCACAGCACTGAGGTCATGGGTTCTATTCCACCATGTGTTATATATATACGAAGCAGTAGGGATGGTGCAATTGTTAGCATTACTGCCTCACAGTGATGAGGTCATGGGTTCTATTTCCACCATGTGTTATATATATGGGGCAGGGTTTTTATCCCCACTATGTGTTCTATATACGGGGCAGTACGGATGGTGTAATGGTTAGCATTACTGCCTGACAGCGCTGAGGTCATGGGTTCTATTCCCACCATGTGTTATATATACGGGGCAGTACGGTTGGTGTAATGGTTAGCATTACTGCCTCACAGCACTGAGGTCATGGGTTCTATCCCACCATGTGTTATATATACTGGGCAGTACAGACGGTGTAGTATTTAGCATTACTTTCCTCACAGCACTGAGGTCATGGGTTCTATATACGGGGCAGTACGGATGGTGTAATGGTAACATTACTGCCTCACAGCACTGAGGTCATGGGTTCTATTCCCACCATGTGTTATATATACGGGGCAGTACAGACAGTGTATTGGTTAGCATTACTGCCTCACAGCACTGAGGTCATGGGTTCTATCACCACCATGTGTTATATATATGGGGCAGTACAGACGGTGTAATGGTTAGTATTACTGCCTCACAGCACTGAGGTCATGGGTTCTATTCCCACCATGTGTTATATATACGGGGCAGTACGGATGGTGTAATGATTAGCATTACTGCCTCACAGCGCTGAGGTCATGGGTTCTATTCCCACCATGTGTTATATATACGGGGCAGTACGGATGGTGTAATGATTAGCATTACTGCCTCACAGCGCTGAGGTCACGGGTTCTATCCCCACCATGTGTTATATATACAGGGCAGTACGGATGGTGTAATGGTTAGCATTACTGCCTCACAGCGCTGAGGTCATGGGTTATATATATGGGGCAGTACGGATGGTATAACGGTTAGCATTTCTGCCTCACAGCGCTGAGGTCATGGGTTCTATCCCCACCATGTGTTATATATACGGGACAGTACGGATGGTGTAATGGTTAGTATTACTGCCTCACAGCACTGAGGTCATGGGTTCTATTCCACCATGTGTTATATATATATACGAAGCAGTAGGGATGGTGCAATTGTTAGCATTACTGCCTCACAGTGATGAGGTCATGGGTTCCATTTCCACCATGTGTTATATATATGGGGCAGGGTTTTTATCCCCACTATGTGTTCTATATACGGGGCAGTACGGATGGTGTAATGGTTAGCATTACTACCTGACAGCGCTGAGGTCATGGGTTCAATTCCACCATGTGTTACATATACGGGGCAGCAGGGACGGTGTAATGGTTAGCATTACTGCCTCACAGCACTGAGGTCATGGGTTCTATTCCCACCATGTGTTATATATACTGGGCAGTACAGACGGTGTAGTATTTAGCATTAGGCAGTACGGATGGTGTAATGGTAACATTACTGCCTCACAGCACTGAGGTCATGGGTTCTATTCCCACCATGTGTTATATATACGGGGCAGTACAGACGGTGTAATGGTTAGCATTACTGCCTCACAGCACTGAGGTCATGGGTTCTATCACCACCATGTGTTATATAAATGGGGCAGTACAGACGGTGTAATGGTTAGTATTACTGCCTCACAGCACTGAGGTCATGGGTTCTATTCCCACCATGTGTTATATATACGGGGCAGTACGGATGGTGTAATGATTAGCATTACTACCTCACAGCGCTGAGGTCATGGGTTCTATTCCCACCATGTGTTATATATACGGGGCAGTACGGACGGTGTAATGGTTAGCATTACTGCCTCACAGCACTGAGGTGATCTGCAAGGAGGGTGTGTGTTGCAGGTGCTCCTGAGAAGGTAGAGACTCAGACTTTTGCAGTAGCTCCTCCTCTGGGAATTCCCCTGGGAAGCTTGCAGGCAAGAGCTTGCTGTACCTTTCCATGGTACGTGGAGGAGGCCGTGCAGGAAGAACATCCCTGCTGTTGCAACATCTGCAGCAGGAGCCTCAGACAAAGATACAGTGAGTACAATGGAAAATGTCCCCCCGGATGAATCCGGAGGTACCCTTGTGGCAAGCCAGCCATGGGGGGAAATGATGGAAGAACCCGGCGGGGATGCAAACGCCGGTGGTGTGACATAGCAGTCGCTGCAGGGGGACCTGGTGAAATGATGTCAGAAGAGTCTGAGGAAGAAATGCAGTCTGAGGATGAAGACTTAAGTGCAGAAGAAGATAATGCTTTTGAGAAAATGGGTCTGGAGGAATTAAATAAAGAGGCAAAAAATAGTTTACCAAAGAGTCTATAAAGCAAAGAAAAAGAGAAATTCTTGCCTTTCATGGGAGCGCCAAGTATGGAGAGATAAGATTGTTACAAATTCAAAAATCTTGTCAAAATGAAAGACTCATATTGCAAAAAAAATTTAAGTTGAAAGAAAAAGCAAAGATTTACCTCAGGCGGAGAAAGGGTTAATTGCAAGCCAGGAGCTTCAGGATTCCCTTGCTCCAGCTGATGCAGATGAGGTAATGGAGAGCAGCTGCAGAGGAGGTGGCCCATTCCCTGCAAGTCCAGATCAGCTGATGGAAAAAAACAGCAGCATGGAGATGCAGCTGCAGAATGAGAAGCCCATGCAAATGGACTCAGAGGAAAAGAGAGTGCAGCTAACAGCTGAGGTGGAAGGCACCGAAAAGATGAAGCAGGTCCCCCGGGACACAGTAAGTATGAAAGTTGCAAATGTGTCCTGGGGAGACCCGGGTGCAAAGTCTGAAACCAATGACAAAAACTGTATGATACTGGACAGTGCTCTAACTCCGGCTGTGGGTGAAGGTAAAGGGGAAAGTTTTGTCTACATTGCAGACAGTACTCCCAACCTTGCAGGGACAGCTGGGGGAGGGGGAAATATGGACAGTGAAAAAATGGATACAAATTGTGCGATGAAGGATGATGGGCAGATGCCCGGACCGAGCAATGTTACTGCTACTGTCCAAAAATGTTTTGAAGGTGTTAAAGAAACGGCTGAGAGTAATGATAATGTTTCTACCACAAATGTAAAATTTTGTGAAGCTGAAAAGTTGGCACAGGGCCAAAAATGTTTAAATAAGGCAAATTTAAATGCTGATGAGGCACAAATAATGTAAACTGTATATGGGGATGTACTCGTACCTGAAAGAGCTGGGGCTGCTTTCAAGTTGAAAACGCAAGGGAAGAAAAGTAATAAGGAGGAAGGAAAGAAAATAGAAAAAGTAGCCTTGGAGACAGGGAAAGTGGTAAAATTAATTAGTTCAAAAGAGAAAAAGGGAGAAGGGGAACATGAAACAATACACAGGTGGTGACAAGGGATGAAGGAGAGCAAGGTGACCCGGAATGTCTAAATGTCTCAGACAGACCTCCTGATCCTGTAAAAAGGAATGATGGTTTGTCTGAGAGTATGGCTGAGGATATGGATGCGTTGGGTGGTGGTGAATGTATGGAAGGTGGTGAGTTAGGTGTAAATAAGTAAAGGATTTGGTATGGCCCTACACTATGGTTTTTTGCATGGATCCTCACCCCATAAGATGTGCCACCATTAATGTGGCTTTTATACATTCTGAGCGAGCTCGGTTCATGGCTTTTAAATTTTTTTAGAACAGCAGAGGTAGACATCTTTTTCCTTCAGGAGACCAGACTGAGGACCCTAGAAGCTTTGCATAAGGCTAAAAGGGAGTGAAGTAGGGGGCCCTTATTCTGGTCTCTTGCGGCCGAGCCGTATACTGGGGTGGCGGTACTTTTTCTGGCATGGTAACCGTGCACAGAATAATAGAAATTGAAGTAGTAAGATGTATGGTTTTGGATGTCACCTTTTAGAGGACATGACCTGAGGCTGATCAATATCTATGGTCCCCAAAAAGCTTGGGATAGGAAATGTCTTTTTGAGGTGATAAAACCATTCTTATTCACAGCCCAACAGGTCATTTTTGGTGGTGATTATAACACTGTTGTAAGAACCAAAGACAGAGGAGGTACCAGAAGCAGTAGGACCTTGGGCTATGATGCAAATTATTTAGTTAGAATGGTTAGAGAGGCTGGTCTGGTGGATGTCCATATTAGGCATACTCCGGACCTCACTGGGTACACTTTTTATAGCGGTCAGAATAAAAGTAGAATAGATAGATTTTTTGTCAAAACAAATTCGAAAACTCTGCCTTCCAAGGTGGAGCCAGTAGAATTTTCAGATCACTGCTTTCTTAGTTTTTCATTGAATGCTTCACAGTCCATCCAGAAAGGGAGGGGTCTGTGAAGGCTGAACTCAGAGCTCCTAAAGGAAGAGAGTGTAAAGCAGTCTCTCAGAGGTCTCTTTGAAGAGCATGAATCACTGTTGGAGGCAGGATGGAGTAAATCAGAGTGGTGGGAGGAAATGACAAAGAAGGTCCAAGGTTTTTTCAAAAGACCAATTAAAAACAGAGGATTGAAAAAAAAGAGTGCCTACTATGTTCTTAAAAGGAAATTGGATTTCTTGATCTCTGATGGTGGAGATGGTGGGGAAATCTCCCAGGTGAAGGCTCAGATGAAGGAATTTCAGTATAACCGATTGGCATCTTTGATTCTGGAGAGGGATTATGGTACATACAACTCACCGGATCCCTACCAGAATTGTAGAAAAGCCGTTGAGGCAAGAGAAGTCAGTGGCCTATATGATGGAAGGGGTGTGCTTCAGGAGAGGAGGGAAGGCATCCTGGAAGTCATTAGAGCCTATTATTCTGATCTTTTGTCTGAGCAAGCACCTATCAGAGAGAGGATGGAGACTTTTCTGAGGGAGACACCAGGTCTGATGGAGCCAGATGGCTCTCTTGAGTGTTTGGACAATAAGATTGGAGTAGAGGAAGTTAGGGAAGCAATTGATGGTTTGACATAAAAAAAGTCACCTGGACCGGATGGTCTAACATCGGAGTTCTATAAGGAATGCTCTGATGTATTAGCTCCCCGTCTCACGAATGTGTTCAATGCAAGTTTGGAGGAAGGAAATCTGCCTCCTTCCATGAGACGGTCGGCTCTAATCTTATTGTCCAAAGGAAAAGACCCAGCCCGTATTGAGAATCGGCGCCCAATCGCTCTTCTTAATACGGACAGGAAGATTTTGGCAAAAGTTTTCTTTAACAGAATAATGGAGTTTTCTGAGAGGCTTCTCTCCCCCTCCCAGCACTGTACAGTGAAGGGGCGTAGCACTTTTAGTGCGGTCCTTGGTGTCCGGGAAGCCGTGGAGCGGTGCAGGGCTGGGGGCAGTGTTCCCTCTAAGCTGTGCGCACGTGCGCGCGCACACAACTCGACGAGCGTGCGCACAGACATTACAGCAGAGCGCACAAAGCAGCAGTGGTCCCTTTTTGCAGTTGTGGACTCAATTAATGTGTGTTTCATGCATTAACTACATTGTGTGCTGTGTTTTAAATGTTTAAATGTTCAATATCATTTTGAAGTAAAGTTAACACAAATGCTGAACGTCATTTCCCAGTTATATATAAGTGACGCACAAAAAATTAAATTTCCTTCCAGAGTTGCACAGCCAAAATCTTTTGCCGCACACAGCCTTCGTAAAATTGGCTGGGGGGGAAGGAAAATTCCTGCTGGCCTTGGATCAATCTAAAGCTTTTGACCGTGTCAATCATGAGTTGTCATGAACCATCATTTGGGCACCCCCGCACCTGGATCATGAGGGGGTAGACACCCCAAAATTCCTAAATACAGCCCAGAGACACAGACACCCTCTTAGCTGAATTCATAGACTGCAACCTCCTGGGAGCTGTGCCTCTCACACTAATGGAGCTATCCACAGGACTGTGTGTTCTATAGTAATAAAATGTGACTTTATTAGATACCAGATGTTTCGGGAAGTAGTCCCTTGTTCTTATAAGTGTTGTGCCTATCAGGGCATATACCCCTGAGCCTGATAGATGTCTGTCTCCGTAATGTACTGTTTATTGCATGTGTGCAATTTCCTGCCATCCAGTGTGTGAGTGATACATGGGACAGCCAGGACTGACCCCCCCTCTCCCCCTGTGCTCACAACCCCCCTGCACAGGAAGCAGCAATCAGCTGAGGGGGCTGTGACATCACAAATGACTACAAGGGGTTAACATGGCTCATTATACAATCCCAAAGTGGACATTTTCCTTATCAGCATAATTACCTGGCCTTTGTTCTAAGGGGAATCATTGCAGACTACATGTCTCCAAAACCACAGGGGGTCTCCACATAGCTCTGAGACACCTTCTAAAGAGCAGGATTGAAATCCCTCCAATCAGGACACTCCGTGAGGTCACCAGGGGAGCGGAGCATTCTGGGAGGATGGAAGTTTTGAAGAGGGCACGCACCAGGGGTGGGGGTTGTTGTTGAGTTTGAGAGACTGCAGAGAGAGGCGGCTGCCAGGAACCAAGCCTGTCCGCCTGGTGCTGGTAGATGGGGACACAGCCAAGCATACTGCCCCCACCAGAGCATCACAGGTGCCTGGCTTAAGTGTGCCAGCAGGAGCTGGGTGACTTTAGCAGGGTGCCCTACTCCCAGGAGTAGTGATTGGCGCAGGCCAAGATCAGCAGGACACCATCATCGCCCTCCCAGCAACCAACATCCAGCAGACGCAAGTATTCCCTGAGGTGGATATTCCCGGTATTGGGGCAGGGGTTCTTGCTTTGTGTGGTTCTAGTCATATTGGTCTATTCATAACTGTGTTTAATGTTAATGCTACCTGTATATATATGTACATAGTGTGGTTACGGTTTACATGTTTATTTAGTCTCTATGTAATAAAGGTTCCGTTGGACCTTGCTATTGCGTGCTTTCTGTGTGATCGCAGAATCGTGTGTGGCCCCAGGACCCGTGCAAATCTGTAAATGCTGCCTTTCTCAAGGCGGAAAATACATGAGGCAAAAGTAATGCACATTATGAGCCTGGGGTCGTCACATGAGTATCTTTGGAAATTACTTGAAAGGTATTGTCACGATCCGAGCTGTCAGACAGACATTCTTACCGGCTAAGTGCCTCCGCAGGTTCAGCTTGCGGTCCAGACGTCATCTCTGCCGGCGTCCTGTCTGCCGTGCGCCATCACCGCTGCCATCCTCCAGTCTTCTCAGCGCTGCTGAGTCCGCGGCTGCGCGGCGCACCGCTCTCCTTGTCTCCAGTGACAGTACTCAGTGCACGGCAATCCATCCGTCCGCCGCCATTGCTCCCAGTATCCAGCATGGTGTGCACAAACACACTTTCCCGCCATAGCAGACATGGGGGCTGCCATGTTCTTCCCAGTCACATGTTTGCTCTGTCCAATCCTGAGGGTTCTGATCTCCCAGTCATACCTGCCCGGCCAATCCTGGCCACTCAGTGGGTATAAGTATGCTGGGAGCTCTCAGAACCTTTGCTAGTGCTTCAGTTGTCTCCAGTGTATGGTCAGCTGTCCTTGTCTCCGTGCAAGTGTATTTCCTGCTGGTGTTGTCTCCTATGCTGCAGTGTGTTCCAGGTTGTTCCATCTCCTGTGAAGTCCAGGTTATTCCATCGCCTGTGATCCTGCCTCTTCAGCCCAGCGACCAAGCCTAGCTCCGGGACTCTGGTCCTTCCGATGCTCCAGCATCACCAACCATCGATGTTCCATCATCGCCTGTAAATCCGATATTCCGGATCTCCAGCATTCCAAGCTTCCGTCCGTCATTCCGGACCCACAGTCTCCACATCCGATACTCCGGATCCGATGTTCCACCATCGATACATTTCATCAGTCTGTAAAGTATTGCTATCTGCATAGACTGTACCATTATTCCTGCATACTTTACTGCCTGTCATATTACAACCATCTGCTAATAAACTCGGTTGTATTTTACTCCTGACTACTCATTGGCTCCGGGTGCACTGTCGCGCATTCCATGCGCAAGGGTCCTCTCTAACCTCCCCGGTTCAGGTACCGGTCCAGGTCCCCACCAGAGGTCTCAGTCTCGTCGACTCAGACCCCTGGTGTGACAGTAAGCACTAGTCAAATGGATCCAGCCGCAAGCCAAGCATCACCATCCAGCCCTGTACAGCAACTGGCTGTTCGCTTGGATCAGCAAGAGGCTGCGCAGAGCCAAGTGATTCATTGTCTGCAAGATCTGTCTTCCCGGCTGGATAAGCTACAGACCACCCTCAGTGGCCCTGAGCCTGTCAGAGAACTTCCAAGTCCAGTTCATCCTCCTGTAATGGCTGCTGCACCTCGCCTTCATCTGTCTGTCCCCACTAAGTATGATGGGAACCCCAAGACCTGCCGAGGTTTTCTCAATCAGTGTGAGATTCACTTTGAGCTGCAACCCAGCAACTTCCCTACTGAAAGGGTCAAGATCGCCTACATCATCTCCCTCCTATGTGGAGCAGCGTTAGAATGGGCGTCCCCTTTATGGGAAAGATCTGATGCCATCTTGTCTAATTACAAGGACTTTGTGTCAACATTCCAGCGCATCTTCGATGAGCCTGGGCGATCAGCATCCGCCTCCACTGAACTCCTCCGTCTCAGACAGGGATCCCGCTCCGTCGGGCAATATCTGGTCCAGTTCCAGATTCTGGCGTCTGAACTCTCCTGGTGTGATGGGGCCTTATACGCAGCTTTCTGGCATGGTCTATCCGACCGTATTAAGGATGAACTCGCTACCAGAGACTTACCCTCAGGTCTAAGTGACCTTATTTCGTTATGTATCAAAGTAGACCTACGCTTCCGAGAAAGGGCTGTAGAACGTCACAAGAGCGCTCCAGTTAAAGTGCCAACTCCTCCGCCTTCTTTACCTGCTGCTCCCGTGGCTCATTCCAAAGAAGAACCAATGGAGATAAACCGCTTCCGTTTGTCCCCAGGAGAACGACGACGTCGTCGGTTGGCACAGCTCTGTCTGTATTGTGCCGATCCTGCACATCAAATTTCTGCATGCCCAAAGCGTCAGGAAAACTCCTCCTCCTAGCCCATCAAGGAGAGGGTAGGCTAGGAGTAATTAAGTCCTCTCCATCAGCAACCGATTGTGTACTTCCAGTTTCCCTACAAGTTAATCAGCATTTCAAGACTGTCTCCGCACTTCTTGATTCCGGTGCCGCTGGCAACTTCGTCACTTCAGAACTGGTCCACAAGTGGGGGTTGCCCACTGAAAGTCTTTCCAAGACTGTCTTCCTTACTGCTGTGGATGGCAGTAGGATTCCTGATGCGACAGTCTCCCGCAGAACTTTGCCACTTACAGTAAAAGTGGGAGTCCTGCACACTGAACTTTTGTCCTTCCTGGTTTTATCCCGAGCCACTCATGCTCTGGTTCTGGGTTTACCCTGGCTCCGTCTTCACAATCCTCGCCTTGATTGGAAGACATCCGAAATCCTTTCCTGGGATCCTTCCTGCTCCGGTACCTGTCTCCAAAAGGTACTTCCAGCTCGTCATTCTTCAGCCGATGCAGCAGACCTTCCGCCTCTTCCCTACCAAGAGTACTCAGATGTATTCAGCAAGTCTGGCGCTGATATTCTACCTCCTCACAGACCATGGGATTGCCCTATCGACCTTATCCCAGGCAAAGAACCACCCAGAGGTAGAACCTATCCTCTCTCTCTTCCAGAGACTCAAGCCATGACCGACTACATCAAGGAAAATCTGGCAAAGGGATTCATCCGTCCTTCGACTTCTCCTGCTGGCGCAGGATTCTTCTTCGTAAAGAAGAAGGATGGAGGCCTACGACCCTGCATTGATCATCGCGGCCTCAATGACATCACAGTAAAGAACAGATACCCATTGCCCCTCATCACCGAGCTGTTTGACCGTGTCAGCGGTGCAAACATCTTCACGAAACTCGACTTAAGGGGCGCATATAATCTCATCCGCATACGAGAGGGCGACGAGTGGAAGACGGCGTTTAATACCAGAGACGGCCACTATGAGTACCTCGTCATGCCCTTCGGGCTCAGCAACGCCCCTGCCGTGTTCCAGCACTATGTCAATGAGATTTTTCGGGACATTCTGTATCGACATGTAGTCGTATATCTCGACGACATTTTAATCTACGCCAATAACATCACAGAACATCGTTATTGGGTCAAAGAGGTTCTGTCCCGGCTGCGAGCTAATCATCTTTACTGCAAACTGGAGAAGTGTGTCTTCGAGGTGAAGTCTATACCCTTCCTAGGGTACATTGTCTCCGGTTCTGGTCTACAAATGGACCCAGGAAAACTGCAGGCCATCCAATATTGGCCAATTCCCTCTTCGCTGAAAGGTATTCAACGTTTCCTGGGTTTTGCCAATTATTACAGAAAATTCATCCGTAATTTCTCTTCTATTGTGGCACCCATCACTGCCCTAACGAAAAAAGGGTCTAATCCAGCGAAGTGGCCGGCAGAAGCCATCGAAGCCTTCCATCTGTTGAAGCAGAGGTTCACTTCAGCTCCTGTCTTAAGACAACCTGATACCACCTTGCCCTTTATTCTCGAGGTTGACGCCTCCTCCGTGGGTGTTGGGGCAGTCCTCTCGCAGAAAGCGCCCGATGGACGTCTTCATCCCTGTGGGTTTTACTCTCGCAAGTTCCTGCCTGCAGAGCGTAACTATGCCATCGGCGATCAAGAGCTCCTCGCCATCAAGTTGGCATTAGAAGAATGGAGATATCTTCTAGAGGGCGCTGTCCATGAGATCACAATTATCACAGACCACAAGAATCTTCTGTATCTCAAGTCTGCTCAATGTTTAAATCCCCGTCAAGCCAGATGGACACTTTTCTTTTCCAGGTTCCGATTCAAGCTGTCATTCTGTCCAGGGACACAAAATCGAAAAGCTGATGCCCTTTCCCGCTCATGGGAGCAAGATAGTGAGTTAAAGTCCACACATCAACATTTCATTATTGATCCAGTGGCCTTCTCCGCAACGGGAGTTTCAAATCTCACGCCCCCTACAGGGAAAAGATATGTAAAGCCAGCTCTAAGGAAGAAGTTGCTTTGTTGGGCGCATTCTTCAAAATTCGCTGGCCATGCAGGCATTCAGAAAACTTACGAGTTTATCACCAGGTCCTACTGGTGGCCGTCCCTCAAACAGGATGTACAGGACTTTGTCTCCTCTTGTGCTAAATGTGCTCAGCACAAGACCAGTCGTCAGTCTCCTCCTGGGCAATTGATGCCACTGTCAGTGCCACATCGTCCTTGGACGCATATATCTATGGACTTTGTAACTGATCTTCCAGAGTCTGACAAGTTCACCACCATCTGGGTGATTGTTGATCGGTTCACCAAGATGGCTCACTTCGTTCCCCTCACCGGTCTTCCGTCAGCTTCCAAGCTGTCCCAGCTCTTCATCAAAGAGATATTCAAGCTTCATGGGCTTCCTCTTGAAATCATCTCCGATAGAGGAGTCCAATTCGTAGCCAAATTCTGGCGAAGCCTGTGCTCCCTGCTTCAAATCAAGCTAAAGTTCTCCACAGCCTATCACCCTCAAACAAATGGCCAAACGGAGAGGGTGAATCAGGACCTTGAAGCATTTCTCCGCACATATGTCTCTTCCTCCCAAGATGACTGGGCTCAACTTCTTCCATGGGCAGAATTCAGCCATAATAACCAATATCATTCTTCATCAAATGTCACTCCATTTCTTGCTAACTATGGGTTTCATCCTCGAGTTCCTGACTTCACTCTGCAACCTGTGTCCTCTGTTCCAGCGGTCGACACGACCATCCGGCAATTCATCAAATCCTGGAAGCTCATTCGTTCTTCACTTCTGAAAGCTTCAAGCAGGTACAAAAAATTTGCCGACAGGAAACGCAGAGCTGTGCCAGCCCTCCGTCCAGGAGATCGTGTCTGGTTGTCAACCAAGAATCTTCGATTGAGAGTGCCATCGATGAAGTTCGCTCCTCGATATATTGGTCCTTTCCCAGTTGAGCGAGTCGTCAATCCTGTGGCTTACAAACTCAAGTTGCCGCCTTATTTGAAAGTGCCAGCTACATTCCACATTTCGCTGCTCAAGCCGCTGGTTCTGAATCGCTTTCATTCCAAGCTCCCCAAGGCTCCTAAGGTTTGCACCCAGCGTGGAACAGAATATGAGGTCAGTAAAATCTTGGACTCTCGCGTCCGATATGGTCGTCTGCAGTATTTGATCGATTGGAAGGGCTACGGCCCCGAAGAACGATCATGGACCAATGCCATCGATGTCCATGCTCCCAGACTCATCCGGGCGTTCCACTCCAAGTTTCCCCGCAAGCCTAAAAGGTGTCCTGGGGCCACCCTTAAAGGGGGGGGTGCTGTCACGATCCGAGCTGTCAGACAGACGTTCTTACCGGCTAAGTGCCTCCACAGGTTCAGCTTGCGGTCCAGACGTCATCTCTGCTGGCGTCCTGTCTGCCGTGCGCCATCACCGCTGCCATCCTCCAGTCTTCTCAGTGCTGCTGAGTCCACGGCTGCGCGGCGCACCGCTCTCCTTGTCTCCAGTGACAGTACTCAGTGCACGGCAATCCATCCGTCCGCCGCCATTGCTCCCAGTATCCAGCATGGTGTGCACAAACACACTTTCCCGCCATAGCAGACATGGGGGCTGCCATGTTCTTTCCAGTCACATGTTTGCTCTGTCCAATCCTGAGGGTTCTGATCTCCCAGTCATACCTGCCCGGCCAATCCTGGCCACTCAGTGGGTATAAGTATGCTGGGAGCTCTCAGAACCTTTGCTAGAGCTTCAGTTGTCTCCAGTGTATGGTCAGCTGTCCTTGTCTCCGTGCAAGTGTATTTCCTGCTGGTGTTGTCTCCTATGCTGCAGTGTGTTCCAGGTTGTTCCATCTCCTGTGAAGTCCAGGTTATTCCATCGCCTGTGATCCTGCCTCTTCAGCCCAGCGACCAAGCCTTGCTCCGGGACTCTGGTCCTTCCGATGCTCCAGCATCACCAACCATCGATGTTCCATCATCGCCTGTAAATCCGATATTCCGGATCTCCAGCATTCCAAGCTTCCGTCCGTCATTCCGGACCCACAGTCTCCACATCCGATACTCCGGATCCGATGTTCCACCATCGATACATTCCATCAGTCATCTGTAAAGTATTGCTATCTGCATAGACTGTACCATTATTCCTGCATACTTTACTGCCTGTCATATTACAACCATCTGCTAATAAACTCGGTTGTATTTTACTCCTGACTACTCATTGGCTCCGGGTGCACTGTCGCGCATTCCATGCGCAAGGGTCCTCTCCAACCTCCCCGGTTCAGGTACCGGTCCAGGTCCCCACCAGAGGTCTCTGTCTCGTCGACTCAGACCCCTGGTGTGACAGGTATGGCTTTCCATCAAAAATGGTCAATTGGTTAAAGGTCCTTTATAAAGAGGCCGAGAGCTTCCCGCTTGTGAATGGTTGGGTAGGGCCCAAATTTGGGGTAAGCTCGGGTGTGCGTCAGGGTTGCCCCCTGAGCCCTCTTTTATACGTGTTTGCAATTGATCCTTTCGTGAGGAGGATTGAGAGCAGCAGGTTGAAAGGGGTGCAGCTGTCACCGGAGTGTACTCTAAAGGTGGTAGCCTATGCAGATGATGTTACGGTGGTCTTGTCAGCGGAGGAGGAGGCAAGTGACATCAACCAACGAGTGACTGATTTTTCTGAGGCGTCTGGTTTGAAGATAAATCAGGACAAGTCTGAAGTTATCTGGATGGGGGAGGGAGGGAAATAATTTTCTCTCCCGGACACCCTCCCCAGGCCTAAAGATAGTATAAAAATATTAGGCATCCAATTTGATCACGGAGATTATTCCTTGCTAAATTGGGGAAGAAAGCTAGATGATGTCACCAAGAAGGTCAATTTCTGGAAAGGGTGCAAGTTCTCCCTGAGAGAAAGGGTTGACATTTGCAAAACTTATTTGATACCAATGTTCCTTTACATCAGCTATGTCTGATTTTTGCCTAAGTCTTTGTGGTCTAGATTATGTTCCGTGTTTTTTCAGATGTTCTGGGGAAACAAGATGAACATAGTCAAGAGAGGAATCGCGTAGAGATCGAGGGCAGAAGGGGGCCAGGAAATGGTCAATCCTGTAGTCCTTTTTGTAACAACTTTTTTGAAATTGAATGTGTGAGGTCTATTTTAGACAACCCCCCTCGATGGGTACATGGTTTCATGGAATGGATGTCTCCTTATTCTAGAACATGGATAGATGGTTGTCGGATGGGAAGACCTTGGACCAAGCGAGGTTACCTTCCGATTTACGTGATTCAATCCATAAAGATGATTACCAAGTGGAGTTTGAAGGTGGGTGATGTGAGAGATCTCTCGAGAAAGGAGATGGGGAAGAGGATCTTGCAGACCTACTTTTATGCTCCACTGGCTTTGAGAGATTGTCCAGAGGATGTCTGTTCAGCTGGGTTGAAACTGCTTAATGAGCAGAGTATCCCAGTGAAGTTTAAAGACATTGCCTGGTTTTCTTTCCAAGGGAGACTTTACGTTAAAGGGAATATTAAGTTTAGAGGTGCCAATACCCGTGATTGTCCACGTGAGGAATGTCCTGGGGAGGAGGAGACAATGGACCATTTCTTTCTTAAATGTCCCTTCAATGTAAAAATGTATCAAGATGTCTCAGTTGCTCTAGGGATCCCTTGTCTTTCGGGGCTAAGTTACCCGGAGTGGGTCTATGGGGCATTCAAAGGTTATGGGAATTTTGATTTATGCACAATTTATATGATTAGTTTAGCAGTCAAGTATCACACATGGAATGCACAGTGTCATTTTATATTGAGACAAAAGATCCTCCCTGTTAGGACGGTGGTGGGTCTTATTCTACATGAGGTGAGGGTAATGATGGAAAAGGAGAAGCTGGATGCCATCAGCTGGTCTCGCTTGTGGGGCCGGTTGAAACCTCCTTAGTAGGTGGCAAATAGTAGAACCTGGAACATACTGGGACTCTGTTCTTTTTATTTTCACACAAAATGGGGGGAATATGGAATATGAAATAAAAGAATGTTTTACATACATGTTTTGCTAGTACCAGATCCTTCACTTAAAAAATAAATGTAGGTGGAGAAAATGGTTGGGGGGAGTAAATGAAGAGATGAAAGGCGTCTTGTGGGTAAAGGCCCCCATACACTATCAGATTTATCTGACCTGTGAAATTGCATCCGATTTCCCTTGAATTTCCCCGGCAGCTTCCCAGGAGGCCTACATACAATTTGACACTAGATGTGCCATTCTTTACATCCAATTTGCATCAGATAAATCACATGTGATTTATCTGATGTAAATTTGGATGTGTCACTGAGACAATGCAGGCTGGCACCTAGCACACTGGCTAAAGCGTCTATGGGACATTGCAGGCTGGCACCAAGCACACTGGGTACAGAGGGGCAGATGTATTAAAGATCGATATGAGGGAGAAGGGGTATCAGCGCACATTATGTGCACTGATACCGCATCTCCCCAATGTATTAAGGAGCCAGCATGCAGTGAATGACAGGGGTGCTATGCGCCTCTGTCCATATCGGCGCTGCTATCTAAATGATAGCAGGCCAAATGTATGAATGGTCAGCACTGCTGACCATTCAGCCCGCTGCTGGTTTTGCGCCAGCAGCAGGCTGGCGTAGCCCTATTTCAACAGCAGGGACAGCGCTGTCCCTGCTGTTGGCTCTGTGCTATGCTGGGGATCTTGCAAGTAGCGAGATCCCGCACATGCGCAGTGCAGCCGGCCGGAGGAAAGGAGACAGCGCATCAGTGTCAACTGATGCGCTATCTCCAAGAAGGGACATCGCCGGAGGGGGGAGTTAGCGCTTCCCCGCTTTGGCAGACAAGATGTTAATACATCTTGTCGGTCTCCCCTCCTGCTTCGTCTCGCTAATGAGGCGAAGCAGGAAGTATTATAGTGGTGCAATAAGCACCACTATAATATATCTGCCCCAGAGACACTGAGACAATGCAGGCTGGCACTGGGTACTAGTACTGCCAGTCCAGCACTGCCCCAATGTGACACTGGCACAGGTAAACTGGGGCAGTGTTTGTCCTGCCACCTATCCCACTGGGTACAGTGTCACAGGACAGTCCATTCTGCTGCCTGTCAGGCAGCTAATAGGGATATGCCTGTGTAATTACAGCAGGGGAGAGGGGAGGGTGTCGGGCTGTGCTGCCTGCACGGACGCTGACCGACCTCCAGTAGCAGGGGAGAGGGGAGGAGGGGGGGGGGCTCGGGCTCTCCAGCACTGAGCAGAGGAGCGGGGGAGTCCCGTTCTCCGCACAACTATTCCGCTGCTTCCTCCCTCCCTCCCACCTACTAGAATCCTCTGCTGTCTCTGCCGGGCAGGGAGGACGGAGCTCAGGCTGAGCTACAGAGAAGTATGTACTGTGTGTGTTGACGTGATGTGACGCTGACTCGCTGAGTGCAGCAGCTGCTGCTGCTATGGCTCCTGTCCTGTTGCGCCTGCCCCCAGTGACGTGTGTTTCTGCTGCTGCGCCGAGGTTGGAGGACAGCCGCACGGAAGGAGGTACCTGGAGCTGTACACAATGATATATCGGATCTGAAACATCGTGGGTGCTAAAAAGCACCCACGATGTGCCCATCATGGGTCAGATGCCAATATATCTTATGTGCAGCAGGTCCGACGCCCTGATCCGATCTGATGCGCACGGGACCGCGCATCAGATCAAATCAGATGTCAAACACATGCGATTTTCGGCCGATTTCTCCCGATTTATCGGCCCAAAGGGCCGAAATCGGGTGAAATCGGCCGAAAATCGCATAGTGTATGGGGGCCTTTAGGGTAATGAATGTGTTCTGTATTAAAGGTGATGGGTATAGTGGTGAAGGTGGAGGGGAGGTATGATAGGAATGAATGTAGTGAGAATGAATGAAGATGGAAGGACGGGAGGATAAGGTAAAAATGATGGTAAGTTTAAAAGTGGAGTGGAAGGAGAGATGTATGGGGAGGTATCAGTATGAGAGGGTATGAGTCAGGGTGGATGTTTTGGAAAAGGAGAAATAGTGGAGCTCAGGATCAGGAGAAAGTATAGAATAGGAAAGTTTATTTTGTATAAGATTGTTAGGTGGTGGAGGTGAAGGTGGGAAATGTTTGGGGGAAAAAAAGGGGTGGGGGGATGGTGGGAAGGTATGGGGATATGGATCAAATTGATGTTTGTAAATTTATGTGAAAATATATTTTATACTGTATATGAAATGGTATATATTTTTGTACAAAAGGTTGCAATCTTCAATAAAGAAGCATTGTCATGGGTTCTATTCCCACCATGTGTTATATATACGGGGCAGTACGGATGGTGTAATGGTTACATTACTGCCTCACAGCACTGAGGTCATGGGTTCTATCCCCACCATGTGTTATATATACGGGGCAGTACGGATGATGTAATGGTTACATTACTGTCTCACAGCACTGAGGTCATGGGTTCTATTCCCACCATGTGTTATATATACGGGGCAGTACGGACGGTGTAATGGTTAGCATTACTGCCTCACAGCACTGAGGTCATGGGTTCTATCCCCACCATGTGTTATATATACGGGGCAGTACGGATGATGTAATGGTTAGCATTACTGCCTCACAGCACTGAGGTCATGGGTTCTATCCCCACCATGTGTTATATATACGGGGCAGTACGGATGATGTAATGGTTACATTACTGCCTCACAGCACTGAGGTCATGGGTTCTATTCCCACCATGTGTTATATATACAGGGCAGTACGGACGGTGTAATGGTTACATTACTGCTTCACAGCACTGAGGTCATGGGTTCTATCCCCACCATGTGTTATATATACGGGGCAGCACGGACGGTGTAATGGTTACATTACTGCTTCACAGCACTGAGGTCATGGGTTCTATCCCCACCATGTGTTATATATACGGGGCAGTACGGATGATGTAATGGTTAGTATTACTGCCTCACAGCACTGAGGTCATGGGTTCTATTCCCACCATGTGTTATATATACGGGGCAGTACGGACGGTGTAATGGTTAGCATTACTGCCTCACAGCACTGAGGTCATGGGTTCTATCCCCACCATGTGTTATATATACGGGGCAGTACGGATGATGTAATGGTTAGCATTACTGCCTCACAGCACTGAGGTCATGGGTTCTATCCCCACCATGTGTTATATATACGGGGCAGTACGGATGATGTAATGGTTACATTACTGCCTCACAGCACTGAGGTCATGGGTTCTATTCCCACCATGTGTTATATATACGGGGCAGTACGGACGGTGTAATGGTTAGCATTACTGCCTCACAGCACTGAGGTCATGGGTTCTATCTCCACCATGTGTTATATATACGGGGCAGTACGGATGGTGTAATTGTAAGCATTACTGCATCACAGCACTGAGGTCATGGGTTCTATTCCCACCATGTGTTATATATATGGGGCAGTACGGATAGTGTAATGGTTAGCATTACTGCCTCACAGCGCTGAGGTCATGGGTTGTATTCCCACCATGTGTTATATATACAGGGCAGTAAGGACGGTGTAATAGTTATATTACTGTTGTGAGGTTATCAGACTCACTGTAAATCTGTAATTATTATATTTTATTAGGTGTAGTGATTAATGTACTTTTTAGTCCGTCTGTACCCTCTTGTTCTCTGCAGATGTTTCTATCCCCCAAATCTGTGTGTATTTCTAGAACCATAGTATTAGACTGTATGTTGCCCAAATATGGTCGGACAGGAAATACCCAGGAAAGAATTCACCAAAAGGTTATGTCCAATTACCATACTATTGTTCCTGCTATCACAGGAGGGTGATAGCTGAGGGACAATCTTCACAGGGGGTGATCAGCACATAACGCAATCAGCTGGTTATTGTTCGTTGTATTGATACTCCCTTGCATATCTCTGGTCACTAGCAGACTTATGCTGGGTACACACCAGGACGACTAGGGCCCGATCCCCACAATCTAGATCCAATTCCGATCAATTGGATGGAGATTGTGTGCTGATTGGGCCCTTTTCTGACCTGCTGTGGACCGATACCGATCCGATGCGCGGTCCCGCGGGTCGGTCGGTCGTTATTGAGATCCTACCTGCTGCAGGTAGGATCTCAATGACGACCATACAGCCGGGTGCGGGTCGCTATCGGATCGGACCCGCTCACGGTGCACATCGTGAGCGGGTCGTGCCCCCCCCGCGTCACCCGGGTCGGACGAGACACTGACGACCCGCTCACGATGTGCATCGTGAGCGGGTCGTCCTGGTGTGTACCCTACATTACTGGAACCGAACCCAGAAGGGGGGGGGGGGCAGCAGCAGTAGCTGGGAGGGGGATATACCTGACTCTTGAATCCACCAATCAAGATCCACTGCAAGCCCACTTTTGGTTTGTGCACCGTGGGAATTTAGAAGTTTTTAAAATGACTTGCACACAAGCCAGGGGGAGATTTTTTGGACTGTCCTAGACTAAGAGGTTGTACTCTGTCTAGGTATCGTATGGACTTATCTGCTATCACTGCTGTGTGGAGGAGTGATAGTTTTGTGCTTTGGAACTGCTGCTACAAGGACTGCCATTTTGGACTGCTACCCAATAATGTTTATATGCTACATTTGCCTCTTGCTCCTGTGTTTGTCTACCTGTGTGTGCTGTGATAAAAATAAACCATATTTTGGTTTCATCTGCTCGGTGTCTGAGTGATTGAAGAACTCGTACCTTCACAACTGTCTCACAGCACTGAGGTCATGGGTTCTATCTCCACCATGTGTTATAGAGTGTAAATGGATAGGACATGCAGATACTGCCCCAGTAAACTGTCTTATGTAGTAAAAATTTATAAATTGTAGAAAAGGTGACAGTTAGTAGATTTATTATTATTCTATTAAATTGGCTATTATAAAATGAGGGATCATAACTAATCAATACAAATATTACATTTAGCCTGGGGGGGGGGGGGGGGTTTGGGGGGGCATTATTGTTGTGCCTATGGGTGCCTTCTATGCGTCCCCATATATATCACACCGATCGCCTGTGTCCCCATATATCACACCGATCGCCTGTGTCCCCTTATATATCACACCGATCCCCTGCGTCCCCATATATATCACACCGATCCCCTGCGTCCCCATATATATCACACCGATCGCCTGCATCCCCATATATCACACCGATCACCTGCATCCCCATATATATCACACCGATCGCCTGCGTCCCCATATATATCACACTGATCGCCTGCGTCCCCATATATATCACACCGATCGCCTGCGTCCCCATATATATCACACCGATCACCTGCATCCCCATATATATCACACCGATCCCCTGCGTCCCCATATATATCACACTGATCGCCTGTGTCCCCATATATATCACACCGATCGCCTGCGTCCCCATATATCACACCGATCGCCTGCGTCCCCATATATCACACCGATCGCCTGCAACCCCATATATATCACACCGATCGCCTGCGTCCCCATATATATCACACCGATCCCCTGTGTCCCCATATATCACACCGATCGCCTGCATCCCCATATATCACACCGAACCCCTGTGTCCCCATATATATCACACCGATCCCCTGCGTCCCCATATATATCACACCGATCGCTCCTATGTACATATTATATAGCACTGATTGAGAAAAGTGCAGAGAAATAACAGGTAGTAATAACAACAACAACAACTTTTCTCTGCATATTTATAGTTTCCTTTGTGGGCTGTGCACATTTATTATAGAGATGAAAGAGGTGAAGGTTCTCCATCAGGGACATGTAATAGGGTCCGAGTTTGCGGAGGTCTTCCCAGCGATGTCACAACCCCCCTTCTTTATTACATGTGTATGGGGGGGGGGCACATTTGTATATTTTGTCACTGGGAGTCTGCAATGAGGTGAGCACCTGGTACAGCGGAACATGCACTGGGAGCCAGCACTGAGGAGAGCACCTTGTAGGGTGGGAATCGGTACATCTGTCAGACCAGACTTAGGTCTACAGTCATTAGGTCGACCCGGAAGGTCGACTAGCCCCAAGATCGACAGGGTTAAAGGTCGACGTGGGTCAAGGTCGACATGACTTAAGGTCGACATGGGCCAATGTCAACATGGGTTTAGGTCGACAGTCATTACGTCGACATGAGTTTTTCACTGTTTTCTTACCCGAATGTCGACACAGTCGACATGGACACAGTTTTAGTTGAACCGCAGCCCCTTGCATCGCTCGCTTCGCTCGGGCATGGTGCCTCGCTACGCTCGGCACACTATTTTATTCTCCCACCACGCCCTAGTGGATGGTAGGGCATGAAATACCGCCTGTCAGCACGTCGGCTCAAAAAACAGTGAAAAACTCATGTTGACCTAATGACTGTCAACCTTGGCCCATGTCGACCTTTAACCCTGTCAACCTTGGGGCCAGTCGACCTTCCGGGGTCGACCTAATGACTGTCGACCTAAGTGTGGTCTGACAGATGACCATTTCCCGTAGGGTGGACCGTGCACTGAGAGTCAGCACCAACGAGAGCACCTGGTAGGGTGGGTCATGTACTGGAAGCCAGCACTGAGGAGAGCACCTGGTAGGGCGGCCCGTGCACTGTTAGCCAGCACAGAGGAGAGCACCTGGTAGGGCAGACCGTGCACTTGGATCCAGCACAAAGGAGAGCACCTGGTAGGGCAGACCGTGCACTTGGATCCAGCACAGAGGAGAGCACCTGGTAAGGCGGCCCGTGCACTGGGAGCCAGCACCAACTAGAGCACCTGGTAGGGTGGGCCATTCTCTGGGAGCCAGCACCAACGAGAGCACCTGGTAGGGTGGGCCATGTACTGGGAGCCAGCACCAACGAGAGCACCTGGTAGGGTGGGCCATGTACTGGGAGCCAGCACTGAGGAGAGCACCTGGTAGGGCGGCCCGTGCACTGGGAGCCAGCACCGAGGAGAGCACCTGGTAGGGCGGCCCGTGCACTGGGAGCCAGCACTGAGGAGGGCACCTGGTAGGGCGGCCCGTGCACTGGGAGCCAGCACCGAGGAGAGCATCTAGTAGGGCGGGCCGTGCACTGGGAGCCAGCACTGAGGAGAGCACCTGGTAGGCCGGCCCATGCACTGGGAGCCAGCACCGAGGAGAGCACCTGGTAGGACGCACTGTGCACTGGGAGCCAGCTCCGAGGAGAGCACATGGTAGGGCAGACCGTGCACTTGGATCCAATTCCGACCGTGCACTGGGAGCCAGTACCAATGAGAGCACCTTGTAGAGCGGCCCGTGCACTGGGAACCAGCACCGAGGAGAGCACATGGTAGGGCGGCCCGTGCACTGGGAGCAAGCAACGAGGAGAGCACTTGTTAGGACGCTCTGGTCACTGGGAGCCAGAACCGAGGAGAGCACCCGGTAGGACGGATCGTGCACTGGGACCCAGGACTGAGGAGAGCATCATGTAGGGCGGACCATGGACTTAGAGTCAGCACCAAGGAGAGCACCTGGTAGGCCGGGCCGTACACTGGGAGCCAGCACTGAGGAGAGCACATAGTAGGGTGGACCGTGCACCTGCGGCTGTATACCTACAGTGCTTCTGTGTACTACCTCAGTATACATCTGTATACCTTCCTATAGATCTAACTCTGAGCACCTACCGCTATATACCTACAGCACCTCTGTATACTACCTCAGTATACATCTGTACACCTTCCTATAGATCTACCTCTGTGCACCTACCGCTATATACCTACAGCACCTCTGTATACTACGTCAGTATACATCTGTATACCTTCCTATAGATCTATCTCTGAGCACCTACCGCTATATACCTACAGCACCTCTGTATACTACCTCAGTATACATCTGTATACCTTCCTATAGATCTATCTCTGTGCACCTACCGCTATATACCTACAGCACCTCTGTGTACTACCTCAGTATACATCTGTATAGCTTCCTATAGATCTACCTCTGAGCACCTACAGCTATATACCTACAGCACCTCTGTATACTACCTCCAGTATACATCTGTACACCTTCCTATAGATCTATCTCTGAGCAGCTACCGCTATATACCTTCAGTGCCTGTGTGTACTACCTCAGTATACATCTGTACACCTTCCTATAGATCTATCTCTGTGCACCTACCGCTATATACCTACAGTGCCTCTGTGTACTACCTCAGTATACATCTGTACACCTTCCTATAGATCTATCTCTGTGCACCTACCGCTATATATCTACAGTGCCTCTGTGTACTACCTCAGTATACATCTGTACACCTTCCTATAGATCTACCTTTGTGCACCTACCGCTATATATCTACAGTGCCTCTGTGTACTACCTCAGTATACATCTGTATACCTTCCTATAGATCTACCTCTGTGCACCTACCGCTATATACCTACAGCACCTCTGTATACTACCTCAGTATATATCTGTACACCTTCCTGTAGATCTATCTCTGAGCAACTACCGCTATATACCTACAGCACCTCTGTGTACTACCTCAGTATACATCTGTATACCTTCCTATAGATCTATCTCTGTGCACCTACCGCTATATACCTACAGCACCTCTGTGTACTACCTCAGTATACATCTGTACACCTTCCTATAGATCTATCTCTGAGCAGCTACCGCTATATACCTACAGCACCTCTGTGTACTACCTCAGTATACATCTATATACCTTCCTATAGATCTACCTCTGTGCACCTACCGCTATATACCTACAGTGCCTCTGTGTACTACCTCAGTAAACATCTGTATACCTTCCTATAGATCTATCTCTGTGCACCTACTGCTATATACCTTCAGTGCCTGTGTGTACTACCTCAATATACATCTGTATACCTTCCTATAGATCTACCTCTGAGCACCTACCGCTATATACCTACAGTGCCTCTGTGTACTACCTCAGTATACATCTGTACACCTTCCTATAGATCTATCTCTGAGCAGCTACCGCTATATACCTACAGCACCTCTGTGTACTACCTCAGTATACATCTGTACACCTTCCTATAGATTTACCTCTGTGCACCTACCGCTATATACCTACAGTGCCGCTGTGTACTACCTCAGTATACATCTGTGTACCTTCCTATAGATCTATCTCTGTGCACCTACCGCTATATACCTTCAGTGCCTCTGTGTACTACCTCAGTATACATCTGTATACCTTCCTATAGATCTAGCTCTGTGCACCTACCGCTATATACCTACAGCACCTCTGTGTACTACCTCAGTATACATCTGTATACCTTCCTATAGATCTATCTCTGAGCAGCTACCACTATATACCTACAGTGCCTCTGTGTACTACCTCAGTATACATCTGTACACCTTCCTATAGATCTACCTCTGTGCACCTACCGCTATATACCTACAGTGCCTCTGTGTACTACCTCAGTATACATCTGTATACCTTCCTATAGATCTATCTCTGAGCAGCTACCACTATATACCTACAGTGCCTCTGTGTACTACCTCAGTATACATCTGTACACCTTCCTATAGATCTATCTCTGTGCACCTACCGCTATATACCTTCAGTGCCTCTGTGTACTACCTCAGTATACATCTGTATACCTTCCTATAGATCTAGCTCTGTGCACCTACCACTATATACCTACAGCACCTATGTGTACTACCTCAGTATACATCTGTACACCTTCCTATAGATCTATCTCTGTGCACCTACCGCTATATACCTACAGCACCTCTGTATACTACCTCAGTATACATCTGTACACCTTCCTATAGATCTACCTCTGTGCATCTACCGCTATATACCTACAGCATCTCTGTGTACTACCTCAGTATACGTCTGTATACCTTCCTATAGATCTACCTCTGTGCACCTACCGCTATATACCTTCAGTGCCTCTGTGTATCACCTCAATATACATCTGTATACCTTCCTATAGATCTATCTCTGTGCACCTACCGCTATATACCTACAGCACCTCTGTGTACTACCTCAGTATACATCTGTATACCTTCCTATAGATCTACCTCTGTGCATCTACCGCTATATACCTACAGCACCTCTGTGTACTACCTCAGTATACGTCTGTATACCTTCCTATAGATCTACCTCTGTGCACCTACTGCTATATACCTTCAGTGCCTCTGTGTACCACCTCAGTATACATCTGTGCACCTACCGCTATATACCTACAGTGCCTGTGTGTACTACCTCAGTATCCATCTGTATACCTTCCTATAGATCTACCTCTGTGCATCTACCGCTATATACCTACAGCACCTCTGTGTACTACCTCAGTATACGTCTGTATACCTTCCTATAGATCTACCTCTGTGCACCTACTGCTATATACCTTCAGTGCCTCTGTGTACCACCTCAGTATACATCTGTGCACCTACCGCTATATACCTACAGCACCTCTGTGTACTACCTCAGTATACATCTGTATACCTTCCTATAGATCTATCTCTGTGCACCTACTGCTATATACCTACAGTGCCTCTGTGTACCACCTCAGTATATATCTGTGCACCTACCGCTATATACCTACAGCACCTCTGTGTACTACCTCAGTATACATCTGTACACCTTCCTATAGATCTATCTCAGTGCACCTACTGCTATATACCTGCAGTGCCTCTGTGTACCACCTCAATATACATCTGTATACCTTCCTATAGATCTATCTCTGTGCACCTACCGCTATATACCTACAGTGCCTCTGTGTACTACCTCAGTATACATCTGTGCACCTACCGCTATATACCTACAGTGCCTGTGTGTACTACCTCAGTATCCATCTGTACACCTTCCTATAGATCTATCTCTGTGCACCTACCGCTATATACCTTCAGTGCCTCTGTGTACTACCTCAGTATACATCTGTATACCTTCCTATAGATCTAGCTCTGTGCACCTACCGCTATATACCTACAGTGCCTCTGTATACTACCTCAGTATACATCTGTATACCTTCCTATAGATCTACCTCTGTGCACCTACCGCTATATACCTACAGCACCTCTGTGTACTACCTCAGTATACATCTGTACACCTTCCTATAGATCTACCTCTGTGCATCTACCGCTATATACCTACAGCACCTCTGTGTACTACCTCAGTATACATCTGTACACCTTCCTATAGATCTACCTCTGTGCACCTACCGCTATATACCTTCAGTGCCTCTGTATACTACCTCAGTATACATCTGTATACCTTCCTATAGATCTATCTCTGTGCACCTACCGCTATATACCTACAGTACCTCTGTGTACTACCTCAGTATACATCTGTATGCCTTCCTATAGATCTATCTCTGTGCACCTACCGCTATATACCTACAGTGCCTGTGTGTACTACCTCAGTATACATCTGTATACCTTCCTATAGATCTACCTCTGTGCACCTACCGCTATATACCTGCAGTGCCTCTGTGTACTACCTCAGTATACATCTGTATAGCTTCCTATAGATCTATCTCTGTGCACCTACCGCTATATACCTACAGTGCCTCTGTGTACTACCTCAGTAAACATCTGTACACCTTCCTATAGATCTATCTCTGTGCACCTACCGCTATATACCTACAGCACCTCTGTGTACCACCTCAGTATACATCTGTATACCTTCCTATAGATCTATCTCTGTGCACCTACCGCTATATACCTACAGTGCCTCTGTATACTACCTCAGTATACATCTGTATACCTTCCTATAGATCTACCTCTGTGCACCTACCGCTATATACCTTCAGTGCCTCTGTGTACTACCTCAGTATACATCTATATACCTTCCTATAGATCTATCTCTGTGCACCTACCGCTATTTACCTACAGCACCTCTGTGTACTACCTCAGTATACATCTGTATACCTTCCTATAGATCTATCTCTGTGCACCTACCGCTATATACCTTCAGTGCCTGTGTGTACTACCTCAGTATACATCTGTATACCTTCCTATAGATCTATCTCTGTGCACCTACTGCTGTATACCTACAGTGCCTCTGTGTACTACCTAAGTATACATCTGTATACCTTCCTATAGATCTACCTCTGTGCATCTACCGCTATATACTGTACCTTCAGTGCCTCTGTGTACTACCTCAGTATCCATCTGTATACCTTCCTATAGATCTATCTCTGTGCACCTACTGCTATATACCTTCAGTGCCTGTGTGTACTACCTCAATATACATCTGTATACCTTCCTATAGATCTATCTCTGAACACCTACCGCTATATACCTACAGCACCTCTGTATACTACCTCAGTATACATCTGTATACCTTCCTATAGATCTATCTCTGTGCACCTACCGCTATATACCTACAGTGCCTCTGTGTACTACCTCAGTATACATCTGTACACCTTCCTATAGATCTATCTCTGTGCACCTACCGCTATATACCTACAGTGCCTCTGTGTACTACCTCAGTATACATCTGTACACCTTCCTATAGATCTATCTCTATGCACCTACCGCTATATACCTACAGCGCCTCTGTGTACTACCTCAGTATACATCTGTACACCTTCCTATAGATCTATCTCTGTGCACCTACCGCTATATACCTACAGTGCCTCTGTGTACTACCTCAGTATACATCTGTACACCTTCCTATAGATCTACCTCTGTGCACCTACCGCTATATACCTACAGTGCCTCTGTGTACTACCTCAGTATACATCTGTATACCTTCCTATAGATCTATCTCTGTGCACCTACCGCTATATACCTACAGCACCTCTGTGTACTACCTCAGTATACATCTGTACACCTTCCTATAGATCTAGCTCTGTGCACCTACTGCTATATACCTACAGCACCTCTGTGTACTACCTCAGTATACATCTGTATACCTTCCTATAGATCTATCTCTGTGCACCTACCGCTATATACCTACAGTGCCTCTGTGTACTACCTCAGTATACATCTGTATACCTTCCTATAGATCTATCTCTGTGCACCTACCGCTATATACCTACAGCACCTCTGTATACTACCTCAGTATACATCTGTACACCTTCCTATAGATCTACCTCTGTGCACCTACTGCTATATACCTACAGCACCTCTGTGTACTACCTCCGTATACAACTGTATACCTTCCTATAGATCTATCTCTGTGCACCTACTGCTATATACCTACAGCACCTCTGTGTACTACCTCAGTATACATCTGTACACCTTCCTATAGATCTACCTTTGTGCACCTACCGCTATATACCTACAGTGCCTCTGTGTACTACCTCAGTATACATCTGTACACCTTCCTATAGATCTATCTCTGAGCAGCTACCGCTATATACCTACAGCACCTCTGTGTACTACCTCAGTATACATCTGTATACCTTCCTATAGATCTATCTCTGTGCACCTACCGCTATATACCTACAGCACCTCTGTGTACTACCTCAGTATACTGTACATCTGTATACCTTCCTATAGATCTATCCCTGTGCACCTACCGCTATATACCTTCAGTGCCTCTTTGTTCTACCTCAGTATACATCTGTATACCTTCCTATAGATCTACCTCTGTGCACCTACAGCTATATACCTTCAGTGCCTCTGTATACTACCTCAGTATACATCTGTACACCTTCCTATAGATCTATCTCTGTGCACCTACCGCTATATACCTACAGTGCCTCTGTGTACTACCTAAGTATACATCTGTACACCTTCCTATAGATCTATCTCTGTGCACCTACCGCTATATACCTACAGTGCCTCTGTGTACTACCTAAGTATACGTCTGTACACCTTCCTATAGATCTATCTCTGTGCACCTACCGCTATATACCTACAGTGCCTGTGTGTACTACCTTAGTATCCATCTGTGCACCTACCGCTATATACCTACAGTGCCTGTGTGTACTACCTCAGTATCCATCTGTATACCTTCCTATAGATCTATCTCTGTGCACCTACCGCTATATACCTACAGTGCCTCTGTGTACTACCTCAGTATACATCTGTATACCTTCCTATAGATCTATCTCTGTGCACCTACCGCTATATACCTACAGTGCCTCTGTGTACTACCTCAGTATCCATCTGTATACCTTCCTATAGATCTATCTCTGTGCACCTACCGCTATATACCTGCAGTGCCTGTGTGTACTACTTCAGTATACATCTGTATACCTTCCTATAGATCTACCTCTGTGCACCTACCGCTATATACCTACAGTGCCTCTGTGTACTACCTCAGTATACATCTGTACACCTTCCTATAGATCTACCTCGGTGCACCTACCGTTATATACCTACAGTGCCTCTGTGTTCTACCTCAGTATACATCTGTACACCTTCCTATAGATCTATCTCTGAGCACCTACCGCTATATACCTACAGCGCCTCTGTATACTACCTCAGTATACATCTGTATACCTTCCTATAGATCTATCTCTGTGCACCTACCGCTATATACCTACAGTGCCTCTGTGTACTACCTCAGTATACATCTGTACACCTTCCTATAGATCTATCTCTGTGCACCTACCGCTATATACCTACAGCGCCTTTGTGTACTACCTCAGTATACATCTGTACACCTTCCTATAGATCTATCTCTGTGCACCTACCGCTATATACCTACAGTGCCTTTGTGTACTACCTCAGTATACATCTGTATACCTTCCTATAGATCTACCTCTGTGCACCTACCGCTATATACCTACAGTGCCTCTGTGTTCTACCTCAGTATACATCTGTACACCTTCCTATAGATCTACCTCTGTGCACCTACCGCTATATACCTACAGTGCCTCTGTGTTCTACCTCAGTATACATCTGTATACCTTCCTATAGATCTATCTCTGTGCACCTACCGCTATATACCTACAGCACCTCTGTGTTCTACCTCAGTATACATCTGTACACCTTCCTATAGATCTATCTCTGTGCACCTACCGCTATATACCTACAGTGCCTCTGTGTACTACCTCAGTATACGTCTGTATACCTTCCTATAGATCTATCTCTGTGCACCTACCACTATATACCTTCAGTGCCTCTGTGTACTACCTCAGTATACATCTGTACACCTTCCTATAGATCTATCTCTGTGCACCTACCGCTATATACCTACAGTGCCTCTGTGTACTACCTCAGTATACATCTGTACACCTTCCTATAGATCTATCTCTGTGCACCTACCGCTATATACCTACAGCACCTCTGTGTACTACCTCAGTATACATCTGTATACCTTCCTATAGATCTATCTCTGTGCACCTACCGCTATATACCTACAGTGCCTCTGTGTACTACCTCAGTATACATCTGTACACCTACCGCTATATACCTACAGTGCCTCTGTATACTACCTCAGTATACATCTGTACACCTTCCTATAGATCTATCTCTGTGCACCTACCGCTATATACCTACAGTGCCTCTGTGTACTACCTCAGTATACATCTGTACACCTTCCTATAGATCTATCTCTGTGCACCTACCGCTATATATCTACAGTGCCTCTGTGTTCTACCTCAGTATACATCTGTACACCTTCCTATAGATCTACCTCTGTGCACCTACCGCTATATACCTACAGTGCCTCTGTGTTCTACCTCAGTATACATCTGTATACCTTCCTATAGATCTATCTCTGTGCACCTACCGCTATATACCTACAGCACCTCTGTGTACTACCTCAGTATACATCTGTATACCTTCCTATAGATCTATCTCTGTGCACCTACCGCTATATACCTACAGTGCCTCTGTGTACTACCTCAGTATACATCTGTATACCTTCCTATAGATCTATCTCTGTGCACCTACCGCTATATACCTACAGTGCCTCTGTGTACTACCTCAGTATACATCTGTACACCTTCCTATAGATCTATCTCTGTGCACCTACCGCTATATACCTACAGTGCCTCTGTGTACTACCTCAGTATACATCTGTACACCTTCCTATAGATCTATCTCTGTGCACCTACCGCTATATATCTACAGTGCCTCTGTGTTCTACCTCAGTATACATCTGTACACCTTCCTATAGATCTACCTCTGTGCACCTACCGCTATATACCTACAGTGCCTCTGTGTTCTACCTCAGTATACATCTGTATACCTTCCTATAGATCTATCTCTGTGCACCTACCGCTATATACCTACAGCACCTCTGTGTACTACCTCAGTATACATCTGTATACCTTCCTATAGATCTATCTCTGTGCACCTACCGCTATATACCTACAGTGCCTCTGTGTACTACCTCAGTATACATCTGTATACCTTCCTATAGATCTATCTCTGTGCACCTACCGCTATATACCTACAGTGCCTCTGTGTACTACCTCAGTATATATCTGTATACCTTCCTATAGATCTATCTCTGTGCAGCTACCGCTATATACCTACAGCACCTCTGTATACTACCTCAGTATACATCTGTACACCTTCCTATAGATCTATCTCTGTGCACCTACCGCTATATACCTACAGTACCTCTGTGTTCTACCTCAGTATACATCTGTACACCTTCCTATAGATCTATCTCTGTGCAGCTACCGCTATTTACCTACAGCACCTCTGTGTACTACCTCAGTATACATCTGTATACCTTCCTATAGATCTATCTCTGAGCAGCTACCGCTATATACCTACAGTGCCTCTGTGTACTACCTCAGTATACATCTGTATGCCTTCCTATAGATCTATCTCTGTGCACCTACCGCTATATACCTACAGTGCCTCTGTGTACTACCTCAGTATACATCTGTATGCCTTCCTATAGATCTATCTCTATGCACCTACCGCTATATACCTACAGCGCCTCTGTGTACTACCTCAGTATACATCTGTACACCTTCCTATAGATCTACCTCTGTGCACCTACCGCTATATACCTACAGTGCCTCTGTGTACTACCTCAGTATACGTCTGTATACCTTCCTATAGATCTATCTCTGTGCACCTACCGCTATATACCTACAGCACCTCTGTGTACTACCTCAGTATACATCTGTATAGCTTCCTATAGATCTATCTCTGTGCACCTACCGCTATATACCTACAGTGCCTCTGTGTACTACCTCAGTATACATCTGTACACCTTCCTATAGATCTATCTCTGTGCACCTACCGCTATATACCTACAGCACCTCTGTATACTACCTCAGTATACATCTATATACCTTCCTATAGATCTATCTCTGTGCAGCTACCGCTATATACCTACAGTGCCTCTGTGTACTACCTCAGTATACATCTGTACACCTTCCTATAGATCTATCTCTGTGCACCTACTGCTATATACCTACAGCACCTCTGTGTTCTACCTCAGTATACATCTGTACACCTTCCTATAGATCTATCTCTGTGCAGCTACCGCTATTTACCTACAGCACCTCTGTGTACTACCTCAGTATACATCTGTATACCTTCCTATAGATCTATCTCTGTGCACCTACCGCTATATACCTACAGTGCCTCTGTGTACTACCTCAGTATACATCTGTATGCCTTCCTATAGATCTATCTCTATGCACCTACCGCTATATACCTACAGCGCCTCTGTGTACTACCTCAGTATACATCTGTACACCTTCCTATAGATCTACCTCTGTGCACCTACCGCTATATACCTACAGTGCCTCTGTGTACTACCTCAGTATACGTCTGTATACCTTCCTATAGATCTATCTCTGTGCAGCTACCGCTATATACCTACAGTGCCTGTGTGTACTACCTCAGTATACATCTGTATACCTTCCTATAGGTCTACCTCTGTGCACCTACCGCTATATACCTACAGTGCCTCTGTATACCTTCCTATAGATCTATCTCTGAGCAGCTACCGCTATATACCTACAGTGCCTGTGTGTACTACCTCAGTATACATCTGTATACCTTCCTATAGGTCTATCTCTGTGCACCTACCGCTATATACCTACAGCACCTCTGTGTACTACCTCAGTATACATCTGTACACCTTCCTATAGATCTACCTCTGTGCACCTACCGCTATATACCTACAGTGCCTCTGTGTACTACCTCAGTATACGTCTGTATACCTTCCTATAGATCTACCTCTGTGCACCTACCGCTATATACCTTCAGTGCCTGTGTGTACTACCTCAGTATACATCTGTATACCTTCCTATAGGTCTATCTCTGTGCACCTACCGCTATATACCTACAGTGCCTCTGTGTACTACCTCAGTATACATCTGTACACCTTCCTATAGATCTATCTCTGTACACCTACCGCTATATACCTACAGTGCCGCTGTGTACTACCTCAGTATACATCTGTACACCTTCCTATAGATCTACCTCTGTGCAGCTACCGCTATATACCTTCAGTGCCTCTGTGTACTACCTCAGTATACATCTATATACCTTCCTATAGATCTATCTCTGTGCACCTACCGCTATATACCTACAGCACCTCTGTGTACTACCTCAGTATACATCTGTATACCTTCCTATAGATCTACCTCTGTGCACCTACCGCTATATACCTACAGTGCCTCTGTGTACTACCTCAGTATACATCTGTACACCTTCCTATAGATCTATCTCTGTGCACCTACCGCTATATACCTACAGTGCCTCTGTGTACTACCTCAGTATACATCTGTACACCTTCCTATAGATCTATCCCTGTGCACCTACCGCTATATACCTACAGCACCTCTGTATACTACCTCAGTATACATCTGTATACCTTCCTATAGATCTATCTCTGTGCACCTACCGCTATATACCTACAGCACCTCTGTGTACTACCTCAGTATACATCTGTATACCTTCCTATAGATCTATCTCTGTGCACCTACCGCTATATACCTAGAGCGCATCTCTGTACCACCTCAGTATACATCTGTACACCTTCCTATAGATCTACCTCTGTGCACCTACCGCTATATACCTACAGCACCTCTGTGTACTACCTCAGTATACATCTGTACACCTTCCTATAGATCTATCCCTGTGCACCTACCGCTATATACCTACAGTGCCTCTGTGTACTACCTCAGTATACATCTGTACACCTTCCTATAGATCTATCTCTGTGACGTGACTGACACGTGAGTGAGTGCGGCGTGCCTGTGTCGGATGCGACAGTCATGGACGGCGTGGTGAGTTGTGTGGCGCAGACTGTCACTTCAGTTCATCTTCGGCAGTTGCGCCGCAGCTGCCTGCCTGCTGTGTATGTCCCCTCCTGCACAGACTGTCACACTGTCTCCCGGGCATACGCCAAATGGGCAGTCAAGGCAGTCCCCTTCTGGGTGCCCAGCCAGTCGCCATCTGCTGGGCGATGAGCCCCACCCAAGCTCCCAGGCCCAGCCAGCCCCAGCACAGCAGCTACTCTAAATTTACTTCTGTGGCCACTGGCATTTGCCATTTGTCGTCCCCCTTGGCACCGAGCATTTGACCTCCACTGTGGCAACAGGCATTTACCCTCACCCTTGGCAATTTGCACTCCCCCGTGGCATCGAGCATGAAGGCACTGGCATCGCGCAAGAAACCCCAAGCAATTAACATGGAGGTAGGCGGTATTTATATGGCATAATATGTAATAGCCATTAAGGTGTGTGGTATATGTAATAAGCATTACGTTGTGTTTGGGATAACGTGGAATGGGCATTAGAGTGTGTGGCATAATGTGTAATGGGCATTTAGTATACTTATGTAATGGTTGTGTGAGAAGTATAATAGGCATTTGGGTGTGTTTTTGGTGCGTGCCTTGGGCGTGCACTGTCCCTGTTGTCCTTAGTTTAAAAAAATAGTTGAGCCCTGGCATTGTCACGTTTCGTGAGCTTGGTGAAGCACCAGTCGGAGTATAACGGAGGCTGGGTGCTTTAATGTAGGGCTGTTGCATGAACGACAAAGCGGAGTGAAGCAATTGAATAAAATTAAATCTTTTTAATGAAGATACTGCAATACAAGGATATGATAATGGCACAATGGTATAACTGTAGATATTGGATGAATGATGATGAAGACAATAATAATAAATTATTAAAAGAATCTGTAGATGATGGTGAATGATGAAGTTATTGAAGAACTTGAAGAGATGATGATTTGAAGAATAATAATTGAAGACTAATAAGTGAAGAATCGGAAGATGAAGTCAATTGAAGGAATCCCGCTGAATGCGGTCGTGGCTGCCAAGGCACCAGAGAATCTGGCCACGGGAATCTGGCCATGGAAACTTAAGGAGGAAGATGACACCTGTGGGATGTTTAACCTTGTCCTTGAATCCTTAGAGGCGGCAATGGAGTTCCGTGGTAGAATGTGGTTAAATGCAGTGGACGACCAGCAGGAATGGAGGAAGCGAAGACTTCACCTGGAAGATGGGGAGTCAGCCTGCAGCGAAGACTGCAGGAATTGCCAGGGATGCACGGAGATGCTATCGGGTGGACAACATTGAACTGACTGCCGGTCTGGCCCGGCTAGTCAGTATTTAAGTGCTGAGCTTGATGGTGATTGGCCGCAGAAGTGACATCACGGCTGGATCTGCGAAGTATAGGCTGAGGACACCAACAAGATGGCCGCCGCCCGTTGTGGCGACAGAAACCAGCCGGCAGAGAATACTATGCGGAGGCGCTGCAGCCGGTGCTTCCCAGCCTGAGGCCTAGAAGGATGCAGACGCCATCATGACGGATCGCGACTCACACTACCCGGAGCCAGCACGCCCAGACACTGCACACCAGAACCGACACCCGGCAACGGGACACGAAGCCTGGGTGACAGATTGACAGAATGTAGCAGCTCGGCGTCAGCATCAGAAGCGGAGGTGAGCGCCAGGGCAGAGGGCATAGCGTCAGAGCACTGCAGGGCTGAAACAGCACAGGGAGCAAGGGCAGCTGCAATGGTGGTCGTGACAGGCATAACTCGTAATGGGTATTATGGCCTCTGGTGCGCAATGTCACTGTTGTCCTTTTAAGAAAAATTGTTGAGCCTTGACATAACGTGTAATAGGTACTATGGCATGTGGTATAATATGGATGTATGACGTGTAATAGGCATTATGGTGTACATTTTTCCACTTTTTCCCTATTTTTTTTTTTTAATTGTCCACTCATAGCATAACGTGTAATGGGCATCATGGTGTGTGCCATAATGTATAATGGGCTTCAGTGTGTGGCATAAGGTGTAATGGGCATTACAGTGTGTGACGTGACGTAACGTGTATGTGGCATTACCATGTGCAAAATCAAGAATAGATTTGAAGCAAATGTAAATAAACAACAACCATAAGGCGGGTCAAGGGTCAGGGTGGGGCTGGGGGCGGGTTAATGGGTGGGCTGTGGGTGTGTCAAGGGAATCGCTCAACACAAGGGTGGTAACCCTAGAGGGGGGAGACCGGACGGGAACAGAGTAGGAGCCGGGGAGGATCGGTGCCCCCTTGGGAGCAGGAGCCTGGCAGCAAATGACTCCAATGCTTGCCAGAGTTCTGCCCCTTCATGGCCTAGCACTGTCACTATCTAGGTCTGGATGTTGTCATTAGTAACCAGTCCAGTCTGTAAGTACTTGCTGCTGACAATAATGGGTAAGCCACACCTCCTGATCCATCCCCTGGAGGATATCAGCTGGCTCTGCCACTCACTTCCAACTGTCAATGGTCACGTGACCTGCTCCTGACCTTCTGTACACCTGCAGAGGCTTATGGGAATTTTTTGCCTGTGTCATTACATACACTGTAGTGCACTCCATAATGTCAGAGGCAATATCACGCATTATGGGTGTTACATTAGCCCACAAATGTTGAACCTCAATGTAGATTTCAGTTTGAACACCCCCACCCAAATCTAATCCAAGATGGGGAAGGCAGCCCAGACAGACAGGGGTATGGATCACTAGGTCTCTGCCAGTTTGGTCAACATGCATTGGGTCGACACCATTAGGTTGACATGCATAAAGGTCGACATGGGTGTAGGTCGACATGTCATTAGTTCGCCACAAGCATTAGGTCGACAAGGGCAAGGCCTATGGTTAAAGGGTTGACATGGCGTTTCACAGTTTTTTACCCAAATGTAATTCTGTACTGAATTAAGAGGATTCGACACCATTAGAGCAGTAACATTCTGGAACTCATTGCCGGTGGGGTGATTACAGCGATTACTGTTACTGAATTTAAATCCAAACTGGATGCAGCCACTAAGGGAATCCTATAGATATGACTTACTCCCGTCAGTAGATACAGGTCAGATAGTGTTATCTTGGTGGATGAACGTCTTTTTACAGCCTTAATTACTATGTTACTCTGATAACTCACTGTTATTAATATACTAACACCCTATTACCTCACTGTTATTCTTATACTAACACTCTGATGCCTCACTGTTATTAATATACTAACACCCTATTACCTCACTGTTATTCTTATACTAACACTGATGCCTCACTGTTATTCTTATACTAACACTCTGATGCCTCACTGTTATTCTTATACTAACACTCTGATGCCTCACTGTTATTCTTATACTAACACTCTATTACCTCACTGTTATTCTTATACTAACACTCTGATGCCTCACTGTTATTAATATACTAACACCCTATTACCTCACTGTTATTCTTATACTAACACTCTATTACCTCACTGTTATTCTTATACTAACACTATGATGCCTCACTGTTATTCTTATACTAACACTCTGATGCCTCACTGTTATTAATATACTAACACTCTATTACCTCACTGTTATTCTTATACTAACACTATGATGCCTCACTGTTATTCTTATACTAACACTCTGATGCCTCCCTGTTATTAATGTATTTTTATTTGTGTGGTGCCCTGGGTGGTCTGGATGGAGCCCCAGAGGTGAACCCCCACAATGTTAGAGACCTGTCCAAAGAGGTCACCTTGACAAGTGGTGGGCAGGCCAATACTATGCCAAGAACCTCATATATTACTTGTAAGCCTGCTAAAAGAAAATGCATTGAAAGCTAGTTTGCTACCTTGTGATTGCCTCTGTGTTTGTGTATGTCTGAGAGAGAGAAAAAGACGTAGTTTCACTCGCTGCCAACAGATGACAGTGTTTCGGAGACACAAACTTATTTGTATATTGCTAAAAATTGTTTGTTTCTTGATGTGTTTAAATATTGGAAATTACACCAAATAAGTGACATTATTATCATTTTGTCTTGTATACTTTATAATCTCCCCCGAATGTCTACAACCACCATAAGATGAAGTTTTCCATCAGTTCAGTCCCTTTGTTGTACATTAACACTTTCTCATATTACAATACAAAGCCATGGAAGGGTAACTAGGGTATAATCTGGGTCTAACAGACCAGTGCGCCACCCTAAACGAGGACACTGGGAATTATTTTAATGAAAAAAAAAAAAAAAACATTTTTAGGAAAACTTTTATATAATTTTTTTTTAAAGTATTGATCATAAGAAAATGACACCATAACAGGGACACAGGGAACGGATTCCAGAGTCACTGGTGAAAGAATAGAACTTATGTGCATGAATACCAATGGTCTAATATTAAATGATCCGGTAGAGCATGTGTCAGCAAATACAGGCTGCAGAGGTTACAGGAGCAGCTGTAGAGCATGTGTCAGTATATACAGACAGGAAAGGTTCCATCATTATGGACCTTATTCTGGTTCACTCTCAGAGGCAAATTCCTTCTCAAATGGACAAAACCATGTGCACTGCAGGGGGGGGGGGGAGATGTAACTTGTGCAGAGATAATTAGATTTTGGTGGTGTTTTACTTCAAAGTGAGATCTATATTACAGTGTAGAAATAAAGCAGCCAGTATTTACCCTGCACAGAAACAAAATAACTCACCCAAATCTCTGCACGTGTTATATCTGCCCCTGCAGTGCACATGGTTTTGTCCATCTGATATCTGCCCCCTGCAGTGCACATGGTTTTGTCCATCTGATATCTGCCCCCTGTAGTGCACATGGTTTTGTCCATCTGAGAAGGAATTTGTCACTGTGGGCCTTATTCTGGTTGGTGCGGTCCGTTCCGAATTCTTTCGGACGGCGATGTGTAGCTACCTGCGCATGCGCAAGCAACGCAATGTGCATGTGCAACGCAGTGTCTTCGCACCCGTTCTCAGCAATACCGTCTACAAATGTGCACCGAACTCCCTCGGGAAATATGGCCGTAATATGGGCGTCATGTGGGCGTACACAAGGGCGCGGTTTCAAAGTGGGCAAAACTGGGCGTAAATCTGGGCGTACACGTGGGAGTGCACGAACAGTGGTAGGCGTGCATTCAGACCGGACACCGAGTGCAAGCGAACCAACACAACAGAAATTTTAGGTGTCAATAAGCAGCTTTCACTTCTCGGAGGGCAATGGCTCATACGCTAGGCTTTTGGATCGCCCAATTAGTACGCCCGCACCTTAAATCAGGGCTGGGCAATTGCTGCCCTCCAGATGTTGATGAACTACACATCCCAGGATGCTTTGCATTAGTTTTGCAATGTGGCCATGCTGAAACTGATGCAAGGCATGCTGGGATGTGTAGTTCATCAACATCTGGAGGGACGCAATTGCCCAGCCCTGCCTTAAATACTCGCAGCTGAGCACACTACAATCCACTCCTCTAGTCATTAGTGATTAATTAAACACTTTTCACAGGTTCAATTGGAAGCATTGCTGCCTAAATGGGCCATTACAAAATACTAGAATATATGCTGCAAACACAACTGTATTGTTGGTATCTGACCCACATTTACACTGCAAGCAATGGACAGAACTCTGTTACCCAAAGCTAAATGCAAATCTGCCTATTACATTAATGTGAAACAGCACACGTGTGGGAAAAATAATATTTAATAAATAATAAGACATTATAAAAAAATTTCACAGTAATGTGTTTAAGTGTCATTTAGGAAGTAATTGATTTAATGACAAATAAATATATATGTTATGAGGTACCCTAATTGGATAAATGTGTCATGTTGCTGAAGCATGACTTCCGAATAGATTACTGAGGTTTGCAAACACACACCAACTCGGTGCGTACGGTCAGATTCCCGTTCGTTCGGACGCAGTAGGACCGTGCAGAATCTTTGTGTTCCCACCGCACACGCACGTTTGGATGCAGTCTGAAGACACTCCCTCTTCTGAGAGAGTCCGGACGAGCAGTGGGCGTGTGTTCTTAGAATGCCTGCCGTGCCTGGCGTTCGGTCATTTCCGAAAGAACGCGCATCCCAAAAAGTCAACCAGAATAAGGCCCTGATTGTGAATCAGAATAAGGCCCCATAGGTTGCAGTACACAAATATCCAGAGTGTCACTTCGTACACAATGAAAGTTAAATAAGTAGGAAGAAATAAACAAGAGAAGGGAGGGGAGGGGGGGGGGGGGCAGAAGGGGGGAAAGGTGCCAGTTGGTGTGTGCCTTCAACAGTACAATGTTGAGAAATGGTAACACTACATAGTGGTTACAGACAATGCTACTGTCCAGGGCTTCCATTCACTGACTATATAGCATTAATAACAGCTGCTGCTACAGACCAGCAGCTTGTACTCCTGTCACGAACTGCTATGGGGCCCTAATTATACTTTTGCACCTGGGCCCACCACTCGCATGTCCCGCCACTGAGCCAATTTGTAGTCCATTTTTGGGGGGACAGAACTACAAAATGTGATAGAAATCTGTGTAGGAGAGAGAAGTTGTGTCACGCGCTGTGCAGCATAGTGTGCTGACAGGACGGCGCATTAGTGTAACAGCGCGTCCCTTGCCCCGGCTTACAGACCCACCAGAGGGTAGAGAGTGAAGCTGTCAATAACCACCTCAGAGTTCCTACAGTATGTAGCACTGGCACTGCAGCGCTAGCCCCAGCTGTCACCTTCAGAGACCAGCTACAAGTCTGCACCCTGCAGACTTCTACAGCACACAGAGAGACCTCCATATTTAACAACCATCCTCTGCTACAAGGATAATGGGTACTTGTGTAGTTTCACGGCGCCACTGCGCGCTCAGTCTGTTACAGAAACTTGGCAGCTTGCCAGAGGCTCTGTTTAACTGTGCGCGTGCCGCAATAGCTGTAAGCTACGTATTAACAGCTACGTTAACAGCGTAGCAGCCGGGCAGCAGCAGCAGCGTGCTGCCCAGGCGCTGACAGGTCACTGTGGTACTTGTAGTTCCACAGTGAAATAGGCAGCGCCTGGGCAGTGCTGACAACGTGGGGCAAGTGGAGACACCCCGGGCACAACGCTGACGGGATGTAGGCGCTAAAGCCCCTGGATTAACACTCCCTGCAAGCTTCTCAGGTGGTGGGGCATCTAAATCCAGACGCTAAAGCGCCTGGATTTAGTTGGGTGTAGGGGTACATCTAAATTTAGACGCAAAAGCATCTAAATTTAGCTGGGTCTAGGGGTACACTATTAAAACCCGCCCACAGTGCCACTAGTCGACGCAGCAGCTGTCGACCTTGTAAATCCCACTATCCACGCCAACCTGAAGCGTGGCGAGCGGCGGCGGTACGCGTCCTACGACCTTTTCATACCCCCACTATCCACGACGGCGTGGAGTTGAGAATAGAAAGCGTGGTGAGCGCAGCGAGCCACCGAGCACGAAGCGTGGCGAGCGGACGCGGATACCTTCACAGGTATCCGTGTCCCCTCGCGGGCTTCACAGGTATCCGCGTCCCCTCGCGGGATTCACAGGCGTCCGCTCGGTGGCTCGCTGCACTCGCCACGCTTTCTATTCTCAACTCCACGCCGACTTGGATAGTGGGGGTATGGAAACGTCGTAGGACGCGTGCCGCCGCTCGCCACATAGAAACATAGAATTTGACGGCAGATAAGAACCACTTGGCCCATCTAGTCTGCCCCTTTTTTTAAACATGTTACCTCAAACCATATTTGATCCTTATTTTTTTGTAAGGATATCAATATGCCTATCCCAAGCATGTTTAAATTGTACTACTGTATTTGCGTCTACCACCTCTGTTGGGAGGCTATTCCACTTATCTACTACTCTTATCTACTACGCTTTGGGTTGGCGTGGATAGTGGGATTTACAAGGTCGACAGCTGCTGCGTCGACCTTGTGGAACTACAAGTACCACAGTGACCTGTCAGTGCCTGGGCAGCGCGCTGCTGCTGCTGCCCGGCCGCTATGCTGTTAACGTAGCTGTCAATACGTAGCTTACAGCTAGAGCGGCACGAGCACAGTCAGGCAGAGCTAGAGCGGCACGCGCACAGTTAAACAGAGCCTCTGGCAGGCTGCCAAGTTTCTGTAACAGACTGTGCGTGCGGCGGCGCCGTGAAACTACACAAGTACCGGATAATGATAAGTACCTGTTCCGATACATCTGTGTACAACTGCCTGTGATAATATATATATATATATATATATATATCTGCTATATACTGCAGAGTTAACCCGGGTTGCCTACCCTCCCGAAATGGCCGGGAGTCTCCTGAAAATCATTTAAATGCCGCAATCCGTGGGTCTCCGAGGAGGGGGCGGAGCTAAAAGGTCACAATCGCGTCATTTTAGCCCCGCCCCCTCCACTGAGATCCGTGAATTAGGCTATTTTACACCCTGGGGCGGGGCTTAATGACATCACGCTCAAGCCCCACCCCCAAACGGCTGGTGAAAGTCTCCTCTCCGTGCTTTTCCTGGAGAGAAGAATCTAAAAGTCTGCAATTCTGGAGTTAACCCTTTAACTCTGTGCTCATTACTTCAATAAACCCAATTACTGGTTAAGCTTCCGAAACATGTGCACAGCTATATACTCTGTCAACAGGCAAGGCCCGGGCCCCCCTGATTGCAGCCAGTATAAGTATACCCCGACTGACTGTACCCAGGGTTAGGGTACTGGCAGGGGCGAATTTAGGGGTCAGGCCGCCCCTAGGCATAACATTTTTGTCCGTCCCCCCCCCCCCCCGCCTATTTTAATGTACTCATATATGTATGTACATTGTTATTTATATATTTCATTAAAATATAACTGTAGCCCACCTCAATATTTTTTTAAGCACTCTGGACTGCTCACTGTACGGAGGACCCGGAGGGAGGGCGGCACTTATTAGTACAGTGATTAGCACAGTGTCTCTGTCAGTCTCTCTCTGGACTGCTCACTGTACGGAGGACCCGGAGGGAGGGAGGCACTTATTAGTACAGTGATTAGCACCGTGTCTCCGTCAGTCTCTCTCTGGACTGCTCACTGTACTGAGGACCCGGAGGGAGGGAGGCACTTATTAGTACAGTGATTAGCACAGTGTCTCCGTCAGTCTCTCTCTGGACTGCTCACTGTACGGAGGACCCGGAGGGAGGGAGGCACTTATTAGTACAGTGATTAGTACAGTGTCTCCGTCAGTCTCTCTCTGGACTGCTCACTGTACGGGGGACCCGGAGGGAGGGAGGCACTTATTAGTACAGTGATTAGCACAGTGTCTCCGTCAGTCTCTCTCTGGACTGCTCACTGTACGGAGGACCCGGAGGGAGGGAGGCACTTATTAGTACAGTGATTAGCACCGTGTCTCCGTCAGTCTCTCTCTGGACTGCTCACTGTACGGAGGACCCGGAGGGAGGGAGGCACTTATTAGTACAGTGATTAGCACAGTGTCTCCGTCAGTCTCTCTCTGGACTGCTCACTGTACGGAGGACCCGGAGGGAGGGAGGCACTTATTAGTACAGTGATTAGCACAGTGTCTCCGTCAGTCTCTCTCTGGACTGCTCACTGTACTGAGGACCCGGAGGGAGGGAGGCACTTATTAGTACAGTGATTAGCACAGTGTCTCCCTCAGTCTCTCTCTGGACTGCTCACTGTACGGAGGACCCGGAGGGAGGGAGGCACTTATTAGTACAGTGATTAGCACAGTGTCTCCGTCAGTCTCTCTCTGGACTGCTCACTGTACGGAGGACCCGGAGGGAGGGCAGCACTTATTAGTACAGTGATTAGCACAGTGTCTCCGTCAGTCTCTCTCTGGACTGCTCACTGTACGGAGGACCCGGAGGGAGGGAGACACTTATTAGTACAGTGATTAGCACAGTGTCTCCGTCAGTCTCTCCTCTGGACTGCTCACTGTACGGAGGACCCGGAGGGAGGGAGGCACTTATTAGTACAGTGATTAGCACAGTGTCTCCGTCAGTCTCTCTCTGGACTGCTCACTGTACGGAGGACCCGGAGGGAGGGAGGCACTTATTAGTACAGTGATTAGCACAGTGTCTCCGTCAGTCTCTCTCTGGACTGCTCACTGTACGGAGGACCCGGAGGGAGGGCGGCACTTATTAGTACAGTGATTAGCACAGTGTCTCCGTCAGTCTCTCTCTGGACTGCTCACTGTACTGAGGACCCGGAGGGAGAGCGGCACTTATTAGTACAGTGATTAGCACAGTGTCTCCGTCAGTCTCTCTCTGGACTGCTCACTGTACGGAGGACCCGGAGGGAGGGAGGCACTTATTAGTACAGTGATTAGCACAGTGTCTCCGTCAGTCTCTCTCTGGACTGCTCACTGTACGGAGGACCCGGAGGGAGGGAGGCACTTATTAGTACAGTGATTAGCACAGTGTCTCCGTCAGTCTCTCTCTGGACTGCTCACTGTACGGAGGACCCGGAGGGAGGGAGGCACTTATTAGTACAGTGATTAGCACAGTGTCTCCGTCAGTCTCTCTCTGGTCTGCTCACTATACGGAGGACCCGGAGGGAGGGAGGCACTTATTAGTACAGTGATTAGCACAGTGTCTCCGTCAGTCTCTCTCTGGTCTGCTCACTGTACGGAGGACCCGGAGGGAGGCACTTATTAGTACAGTGATTAGCACAGTGTCTCCGTCAGTCTCTCTCTGGACTGCTCACTGTACGGAGGACCCGGAGGGAGGGAGGCACTTATTAGTACAGTGATTAGCACAGTGTCTCCGTCAGTCTCTCTCTGGACTGCTCACTGCACGGAGGACCCGGAGGGAGGGAGGCACTTATTAGTACAGTGATTAGCACAGTGTCTCCGTCAGTCTCTCTCTGGACTGCTCACTGTACGGAGGACCCAGAGGGAGGGAGGCACTTATTAGTACAGTGATTAGCAGCACAGTGTCTCCGTCAGTCTCTCTCTGGACTGCTCACTGTACGGAGGACCCGGAGGGAGGGCGGCACTTATTAGTACAGTGATTAGCACAGTGTCTCCGTCAGTCTCTCTCTGGACTGCTCACTGTACGGAGGACCCGGAGGGAGGGAGGCACTTATTAGTACAGTGATTAGCACAGTGTCTCCGTCAGTCTCTCTCTGGACTGCTCACTGTACAGAGGACCTGGAGGGAGGGAGGCACTTATTAGTACAGTGATTAGCACAGTGTCTCCGTCAGTCTCTCTCTGGACTGCTCACTGTATGGAGGACCCGGAAGGAGGGAGACACTTATTAGTACAGTGATTAGCACAGTGTCTCCGTCAGTCTCTCTCTGGACTGCTCACTGTATGGAGGACCCGGAGGGAGGGAGGCACTTATTAGTACAGTGATTAGCACAGTGTCTCCGTCAGTCTCTCTCTGGACTGCTCACTGTACGGAGGACCCGGAGGGAGGGAGGCACTTATTAGTACAGTGATTAGCACAGTGTCTCTGTCAGTCTCTCTCTGGACTGCTCACTGTACGGAGGACCCGGAGGGAGGGCGGCACTTATTAGTACAGTGATTAGCACAGTGTCTCCATCAGTCTCTCTCTGGACTGCTCACTGTACGGAGGACCCGGAGGGAGGGCGCCACTTATTAGTACAGTGATTAGCACAGTGTCTCCGTCAGTCTCTCTCTGGACTGCTCACTGTACGGAGGACTCGGAGGGAGGGAGACACTTATTAGTACAGTAATTAGCACAGTGTCTCCGTCAGTCTCTCTCTGGACTGCTCACTGTACGGAGGACCCGGAGGGAGGGCGGCACTTATTAGTACAGTGATTAGCACAGTGTCTCCGTCAGTCTCTCTCTGGACTGCTCACTGTACGGAGGACCCGGAGGGAGACACTTATTAGTACAGTGATTAGCACAGTGTCTCCGTCAGTCTCTCTCTGGACTGCTCACTGTACGGAGGACCCGGAGGGAGGGCGGCACTTATTAGTACAGTGATTAGCACAGTGTCTCCGTCAGTCTCTCTCTGGACTGCTCACTGTACGGAGGACCCGGAGGGAGGCACTTATTAGTACAGTGATTAGCACAGTGTCTCCGTCAGTCTCTCTCTGGACTGCTCACTGTACGGAGGACCCGGAGGGAGGGAGGGAGGCACTTATTAGTACAGTGATTAGCACAGTGTCTCCGTCAGTCTCTCTCTGGACTGCTCACTGTAAGGAGGACCCGGAGGGAGGGAGGCACTTATTAGTACAGTGATTAGCACAGTGTCTCCGTCAGTCTCTCTCTGGACTGCTCACTGTACGGAGGACCCGGAGGGAGGGAGGCACTTATTAGTACAGTGATTAGCACAGTGTCTCCGTCAGTCTCTCTCTGGACTGCTCACTGTACGGAGGACCCGGAGGGAGGCACTTATTAGTACAGTGATTAGCACAGTGTCTACGTCAGTCTCTCTCTGGACTGCTCACTGTACGGAGGACCCGGAGGGAGGGAGGCACTTATTAGTACAGTGATTAGCACAGTGTCTCCGTCAGTCTCTCTCTGGACTGCTCACTGTACGGAGGACCCGGAGGGAGGGAGGCACTTATTAGTACAGTGATTAGCACAGTGTCTCCGTCAGTCTCTCTCTGGACTGCTCACTGTACGGAGGACCCGGAGGGAGGCACTTATTAGTACAGTGATTAGCACAGTGTCTCCGTCAGTCTCTCTCTGGACTGCTCACTGTACGGAGGACCCAGAGGGAGGGAGGCCCTTATTAGTACAGTGATTAGCACAGTGTCTCCGTCAGTCTCTCTCTGGACTGCTCACTGTATGGAGGACCCGGAGGGAGGGCGGCATTTATTAGTACAGTGATTAGCACAGTGTCTCCGTCAGTCTCTCTCTGGACTGCTCACTGTACGGAGGACCCGGAGGGAGGGAGGCACTTATTAGTACAGTGATTAGCACAGTGTCTCCGTCAGTCTCTCTCTGGTCTGCTCACTGTACGGAGGACCCGGAGGGAGGGAGGCTCTTATTAGTACAGTGATTAGCACAGTGTCTCCGTCAGTCTCTCTCTGGACTGCTCACTGTACGGAGGACCCGGAGGGAGGGAGGCACTTATTAGTACAGTGATTAGCACAGTGTCTCCGTCAGTCTCTCTCTGGACTGCTCACTGTACGGAGGACCTGGAGGGAGGGCGGCACTTATTAGTACAGTGATTAGCAGCACAGTGTCTCCGTCAGTCTCTCTCTGGACTGCTCACTGTACGGAGGACCCGGAGGGAGGGAGGCACTTATTAGTACAGTGATTAGCACAGTGTCTCCGTCAGTCTCTCTCTGGACTGCTCACTGTATGGAGGACCCGGAAGAAGGGAGGCACTTATTAGTACAGTGATTAGCACAGTGTCTCCGTCAGTCTCTCTCTGGACTGCTCACTGTACAGAGGACTCGGAGGGAGGGCGGCACTTATTAGTACAGTGATTAGCACAGTGTCTCCGTCAGTCTCTCGCTGGACTGCTCACTGTACGGAGGACCCGGAGGGAGGCACTTATTAGTACAGTGATTAGCACAGTGTCTCCGTCAGTCTCTCTCTGGACTGCTCACTGTAAGGAGGACCCGGAGGGAGGGAGGCACTTATTAGTACAGTGATTAGCACAGTGTCTCCGTCAGTCTCTCTCTGGACTGCTCACTGTACGGAGGACCCGGAGGGAGGGAGGCACTTATTAGTACAGTGATTAGCACAGTGTCTCCGTCAGTCTCTCTCTGGACTGCTCACTGTACGGAGGACCCGGAGGGAGGGAGGCACTTATTAGTACAGTGATTAGCACAGTGTCTCTGTCAGTTTCTCTCTGGACTGCTCACTGTACGGAGGACCCGGAGGGAGGGAGGCACTTATTAGTACAGTGATTAGCACAGTGTCTCCGTCAGTCTCTCTCTGGTCTGCTCACTTCACGGAGGACCCGGAGGGAGGGAGGCACTTATTAGTACAGTGATTAGCACAGTGTCTCCGTCAGTCTCTCTCTGGACTGCTCACTGTACGGAGGACCGGAGGGAGGGAGGCACTTATTAGTAACAGTGATTAGCACAGTGTCTCCGTCAGTCTCTCTCTGGACTGCTCACTGTACGGAGGACCCGGAGGGAGGGAGGCACTTATTAGTACAGTGATTAGCACAGTGTCTCCGTCAGTCTCTCTCTGGACTGCTCACTGTACGGAGGACCCGGAGGGAGGGAGGCCCTTATTAGTACAGTGATTAGCAGCACAGTGTCTCCGTCAGTCTCTCTCTGGACTGCTCACTGTATGGAGGACCCGGAGGGAGGCACTTATTAGTACAGTGATTAGCACAGTGTCTCCGTCAGTCTCTCTCTGGACTGCTCACTGTACGGAGGACCCGGAGGGAGGGAGGCACTTATTCGTACAGTGATTAGCACAGTGTCTCCGTCAGTCTTTCTCTGGACTGCTCACTGTACGGAGGACCCGGAGGGAGGGCGGCACTTATTAGTACAGTGATTAGCACAGTGTCTCCGTCAGTCTCTCTCTGGACTGCTCACTGTACGGAGGACCCGGAGGGAGGGAGGCACTTATTAGTACAGTGATTAGCACAGTGTCTCCGTCAGTCTCTCTCTGGACTGCTCACTGTACGGAGGACCCAGAGGGAGAGAGGCACTTATTAGTACAGTGATTAGCACAGTGTCTCTGTCAGTCTCTCTCTGGACTGCTCACTGTACGGAGGACCCGGAGGGCGGCACTTATTAGTACAGTGATTAGCACAGTGTCTCCGTCAGTCTCTCTCTGGACTGCTCACTGTACGGAGGACCGGAGGGAGGGAGGCACTTATTAGTACAGTGATTAGCACAGTGTCTCCGTCAGTCTCTCTCTGGACTGCTCACTGTACGGAGGACCCGGAGGGAGGGCGGCACTTATTAGTACAGTGATTAGCACAGTGTCTCCGTCAGTCAATCTCTGGACTGCTCACTGTACGGAGGACCCGGAGGGAGGGAGGCACTTATTAGTACAGTGATTAGCACAGTGTCTCCGTCAGTCTCTCTCTGGACTGCTCACTGTACGGAGGACCCGGAGGGCGGGAGGCACTTATTAGTACAGTGATTAGCACAGTGTCTCCGTCAGTCTCTCTCTGGACTGCTCACTGTACGGAGGACCCGGAGGGAGGGAGGCACTTATTAGTACAGTGATTAGCACAGTGTCTCCGTCAGTCTCTCTCTGGACTGCTCACTGCACGGAGGACCCGGAGGGAGGGAGGCACTTATTAGTACAGTGATTAGCACAGTGTATCCGTCAGTCTCTCTCTGGACTGCTCACTGTACGGAGGACCCGGAGGGAGGGAGGCACTTATTAGTACAGTGATTAGCACAGTGTCTCCGTCAGTCTCTCTCTGGACTGCTCACTGTACGGAGGACCCGGAGGGCGGCACTTATTAGTACAGTGATTAGCACATCAGTCTCTCTCTGGACTGCTCACTGTACGGAGGACCCGGAGGGAGGGAGGCACTTATTAGTACAGTGATTAGCACAGTGTCTCCGTCAGTCTCTCTCTGGACTGCTCACTGTACGGAGGACCCGGAGGAGGGAGGCACTTATTAGTACAGTGATTAGCACAGTGTCTCCGTCAGTCTCTCTCTGGACTGCTCACTGTACGGAGGACCCGGAGGGAGGGAGGCACTTATTAGTACAGTGATTAGCACAGTGTCTCTGTCAGTCTCTCTCTGGACTGCTCACTGTACGGAGGACCCGGAGGCGGCACTTATTAGTACAGTGATTAGCACAGTGTCTCCGTCAGTCTCTCTCTGGACTGCTCACTGTACGGAGGACCCGGAGGGAGGGAGGCACTTATTAGTACAGTGATTAGCACAGTGTCTCCGTCAGTCTCTCTCTGGACTGTTTACTGTATGGAGGACCCGGAGGGAGGGAGACACTTATTAGTACAGTGATTAGCACAGTGTCTTCGTCAGTCTCTCTCCGGACTGCTCACTGTACGGAGGACCCGGAGGGAGGGCGGCACTTATTAGTACAGTGATTAGCACAGTGTCTCCGTCAGTCTCTCTCTGGACTGCTCACTGTACGGAGGACCCGGAGGGAGGGAGGCACTTATTAGTACAGTGATTAGCACAGTGTCTCCGTCAGTCTCTCTCTGGACTGCTCACTGTACGGAGGACCCGGAGGGAGGGAGGCACTTATCAGTACAGTGATTAGCACAGTGTCTCCGTCAGTCTCTCTCTGGACTGCTCACTGTACGGAGGACCCGGAGGAGGCACTTATTAGTACAGTGATTAGCACAGTGTCTCTGTCAGTCTCTCTCTGGACTGCTCACTGTACGGAGGACCCAGAGGGAGGGAGGCACTTATTAGTACAGTGATTAGCACAGTGTCTCCGTCAGTCTCTCTCTGGTCTGCTCACTGTACGGGGGACCCGGAGGGAGGGAGGCAATTATTAGTACAGTGATTAGCACAGTGTCTCCGTCAGTCTCTCTCTGGACTGCTCACTGTACGGAGGACCCAGAGGGAGGGAGGCACTTATTAGTACAGTGATTAGCACAGTGTCTCCGTCAGTCTTTCTCTGGACTGCTCACTGTACGGAGGACCCGGAGGGAGGGAGGCACTTATTAGTACAGTGATTAGCACAGTGTCTCCGTCAGTCTCTCTCTGGACTGCTCACTGTACGGAGGACCCGGAGGGAGGGAGGCACTTATTCGTACAGTGATTAGCACAGTGTCTCGTCAGTCTCTCTCTGGACTGCTCACTGTACGGAGGGACCCGGAGGGAGGCACTTATTAGTACAGTGATTAGCACAGTGTCTCCGTCAGTCTCTCTCTGGACTGCTCACTGTACGGAGGACCGGAGGGAGGGAGGCACTTATTAGTACAGTGATTAGCACAGTGTCTCCGTCAGTCTCTCTCTGGACTGCTCACTGTACGGAGGACCTGGAGGGAGGGAGGCCACTTATTAGTACAGTGATTAGCACAGTGTCTCCGTCAGTCTCTCTCTGGACTGCTCACTGTACGGAGGACCCGGAGGGAGGAGGCACTTATTAGTACAGTGATTAGTACAGTGTCTCCGTCAGTCTCTCTCTGGACTGCTCACTGTACGGAGGACCCGGAGGGAGGGAGGCACTTATTAGTACAGTGATTAGCACAGTGTCTCCGTCAGTCTCTCTCCGGACTGCTCACTGTACGGAGGACCCGGAGGGAGGGAGGCCCTTATTAGTACAGTGATTAGCACAGTGTCTCCGTCAGTCTCTCTCTGGACTGCTCACTGTACGGAGGACCCGGAGGGAGGGAGGCACTTATTAGTACAGTGATTAGCACAGTGTCTCCGTCAGTCTCTCTCTGGACTGCTCACTGTACGGAGGACCCGGAGGGAGGGAGGCACTTATTAGTACAGTGATTAGCACAGTGTCTCCGTCAGTCTCTCTCTGGACTGCTCACTGTACGGAGGACCCGGAGGGAGGGAGGCACTTATTAGTACAGTGGATTAGCACAGTGTCTCTGTCAGTCTCTCTCTGGACTGCTCACTGTACGGAGGACCCGGAGGCGGCACTTATTAGTACAGTGATTAGCACAGTGTCTCCGTCAGTCTCTCTCTGGACTGCTCACTGTACGGAGGACCCGGAGGGAGGGAGGCACTTATTAGTACAGTGATTAGCACAGTGTCTCCGTCAGTCTCTCTCTGGACTGTTTACTGTATGGAGACCCGGAGGGAGGGAGACACTTATTAGTACAGTGATTAGCACAGTGTCTTCGTCAGTCTCTCTCCGGACTGCTCACTGTACGGAGGACCCGGAGGGAGGGCGGCACTTATTAGTACAGTGATTAGCACAGTGTCTCCGTCAGTCTCTCTCTGGACTGCTCACTGTACGGAGGACCCGGAGGGAGGGAGGCACTTATTAGTACAGTGATTAGCACAGTGTCTCCGTCAGTCTCTCTCTGGACTGCTCACTGTACGGAGGACCCTGGAGGGAGGGAGGCACTTATCAGTACAGTGATTAGCACAGTGTCTCCGTCAGTCTCTCTCTGGTCTGCTCACTGTACGGAGGACCCGGAGGGAGGCACTTATTAGTACAGTGATTAGCACAGTGTCTCTGTCAGTCTCTCTCTGGACTGCTCACTGTACGGAGGACCCAGAGGGAGGGAGGCACTTATTAGTACAGTGATTAGCACAGTGTCTCCGTCAGTCTCTCTCTGGACTGCTCACTGTACGGAGGACCCAGAGGGAGGGAGGCACTTATTAGTACAGTGATTAGCACAGTGTCTCCGTCAGTCTTTCTCTGACTGCTCACTGTACGGAGGACCCGGAGGGAGGGAGGCACTTATTAGTACAGTGATTAGCACAGTGTCTCCGTCAGTCTCTCTCTGGACTGCTCACTGTACGGAGGACCCGGAGGGAGGGAGGCACTTATTCGTACAGTGATTAGCACAGTGTCTCCGTCAGTCTCTCTCTGGACTGCTCACTGTACGGAGGACCCGGAGGGAGGCACTTATTAGTACAGTGATTAGCACAGTGTCTCCGTCAGTCTCTCTCTGGACTGCTCACTGTACGGAGGACCCGGAGGGAGGGAGGCACTTATTAGTACAGTGATTAGCACAGTGTCTCCGTCAGTCTCTCTCTGGACTGCTCACTGTACGGAGGACCCGGAGGGAGGCACTTATTAGTACAGTGATTAGCACAGTGTCTCCGTCAGTCTCTCTCTGGACTGCTCACTGTAAGGAGGACCCGGAGGAGGGAGGCACTTATTAGTACAGTGATTAGCACAGTGTCTCCGTCAGTCTCTCTCTGGACTGCTCACTGTACGGAGGACCTGGAGGGAGGGAGGCACTTATTAGTACAGTGATTAGCACAGTGTCTCCGTCAGTCTCTCTCTGGACTGCTCACTGTACGGAGGACCCGGAGGGAGGGAGGCACTTATTAGTACAGTGATTAGTACAGTGTCTCCGTCAGTCTCTCTCTGGACTGCTCACTGTACGGAGGACCCGGAGGGAGGGCGGCACTTATTAGTACAGTGATTAGCACAGTGTCTCCGTCAGTCTCTCTCCGGACTGCTCACTGTACGGAGGACCCGGAGGGAGGGAGGCCCTTATTAGTACAGTGATTAGCACAGTGTCTCCGTCAGTCTCTCTCTGGACTGCTCACTGTACGGAGGACCCGGAGGGAGGGAGGCACTTATTAGTACAGTGATTAGCACAGTGTCTCCGTCAGTCTCTCTCTGGACTGCTCACTGTACGGAGGACCCGGAGGGAGGCACTTATTAGTACAGTGATTAGCACAGTGTCTCCGTCAGTCTCTCTCTGGACTGCTCACTGTAAGGAGGACCCGGAGGGAGGGAGGCACTTATTAGTACAGTGATTAGCACAGTGTCTCCGTCAGTCTCTCTCTGGACTGCTCACTGTACGGAGGACCTGGAGGGAGGGAGGCACTTATTAGTACAGTGATTAGCACAGTGTCTCCGTCAGTCTCTCTCTGGACTGCTCACTGTACGGAGGACCCGGAGGGAGGGAGGCACTTATTAGTACAGTGATTAGTACAGTGTCTCCGTCAGTCTCTCTCTGGACTGCTCACTGTACGGAGGACCCGGAGGGAGGGCGGCACTTATTAGTACAGTGATTAGCACAGTGTCTCCGTCAGTCTCTCTCCGGACTGCTCACTGTACGGAGGACCCGGAGGGAGGGAGGCCCTTATTAGTACAGTGATTAGCACAGTGTCTCCGTCAGTCTCTCTCTGGACTGCTCACTGTATGGAGGACCCGGAGGGAGGGAGGCACTTATTAGTACAGTGATTAGCACAGTGTCTCCGTCAGTCTCTCTCTGGACTGCTCACTGTACGGAGGACCCGGAGGGAGGGAGGCACTTATTAGTACAGTGATTAGCACAGTGTCTCCGTCAGTCTCTCTCTGGACTGCTCACTGTACGGAGGACCTGGAGGGAGGCACTTATTAGTACAGTGATTAGCACAGTGTCTCCGTCAGTCTCTCTCTGGACTGCTCACTGTACGGAGGACCCGGAGGGAGGGAGGCACTTATTAGTACAGTGATTAGCGCAGTGTCTCCGTCAGTCTCTCTCTGGACTGCTCACTGTACGGAGGACCCAGAGGGAGGGAGGCACTTATTACAGTGATTAGCACAGTGTCTCCGTCAGTCTCTCTCACATTGTGACTGACTGAGCGCAGGGAGGATCTGCACACCACTCAGCTCAGCTGCTGGATACACAGCAGCCAATAGACTGTGTGTGTGTGTGTGTGTGTAGAGTAGCCAGTGGGCGGGTGCCGGCAGCAGTGAGTCTGAGACATTTCCGGACGCGCAGGGGGACCGTCGGACCCAGCCACTAAGCGGTGATATAATGTGCATGGCACAGCGGGTGGGCAGTGGCGGGTGACAAGCGGCGCTGCCGCCTACACATGATAATTCATGTCTGTGGCGGCGGCGCTCGTCACTCGCTGCTGCCCACCCGCTGTGTCATGCTGCTATTTAACAGAATGTCAGCCTGCCTGCCGCCCCTAATTGGTGCCGCCCTGAGGCCGATGCCTCACGTGCCTAGGCACAAATCCGGCCCTGGGTACTGGAGTGCGGCCCCTCGGATCAGGTAAGCGACTCCTCTCTCTCTCCCCAGCACCCCCCTTATCAACTACACTTGCTCCATATATAGGCATGAAGCTGGCTGCTGGCATGTGATGCACGGGAACTTAGAACACGCTACTTCTTACATGTGTGTGCGTGTGTGTATGTGCAACATGAATACAGGACAGTGGCAGGTTTTTGGCTTGAGAACAGCTCCTACTGACAATAGTGGTCCCGTATGCTGGCTACAGGTGTGGAGTAGCCCCCCCGGATCAGGTGAGGGCTCCCTCTCTATCTCCCCCCCCCCCCCCCCCCCCTCCAATCTTGGCCACTCTGACGCTTCGGCATATCAGCCCCCCCGCTTCAACCACCCCCCCTCCCAACATACCCCGAATAATAATACAGAAGGTGCTGTCGATGCCCTATGCATTACTGGGAGTGTGGGAGGGGACGTGGTCACACCAACCGATGGAGGGGAGGTGGGGTCCCTGCGACTGTGTTCCGTGACTGAGTCATCGCTCATCCATGGCACTGAGCATCCAGTCCTGGTCCATCGACATCCTGCCCTGGTGTGAATCTGGATCCCTCTCTGTGTTGTCTGTTGCAGCAGTCCTGAGTCTGACACTGGTGTGGTGAGTGCGCTCACCGGACTGCATCTTATAGATATCAGACACCGCTGAGTCTGACACTGGTGTGGGGAGTGCGCTCACCGGGCTGCATCTTATAGATATCAGACACCGCTGTGTCTGACACTGGTGTGGTGAGTGCGCTCACCGGACTGCATCTTATAGATATCAGACACCGCTGAGTCTGACACTGGTGTGGGGAGTGCGCTCACCGGACTGCATCTTATAGATATCAGACACCGCTGAGTCTGACACTGGTGTTGGGAGTGCGCTCACCGGGCTGCATCTTATAGATATCAGACACCGCTGTGTCTGACACTGGTGTGGGAGTGCGCTCACTGGGCA